>NC_044033.1:277819247-278120712 GCF_901765095.1 Microcaecilia unicolor
AAAACTGGTTAAAAGATAGAAAACAAGAGAGTAGGGTTAAATAGTCAGTATTCTTGATGGAGAAGATAGTGGGGTTCCCCAGGGATCTGTGTTAGGACGACTGCTTTTTAATATATTTATAAATGATCTAGAGATGGGAGTAACTATTGAGATAATTAAATTTGCTGACACATTCAAAGTTGTTAAATCACAAGAGGGTTATGAAAAATTATAAGAGGACCGTACAAGACTGGGAGACTGGGCATCCAAATGGCAGATGACATTTAATGTGTACAAGTGCAAAGTGATGGGAAAGAGGAACCTAAATTATAGCTAGGTAATGCAAGGTTCCACATTAGGATTCACCGACCAGGAAAGGGATCTAGGCGTCGTCGATGATACATTGAAACCCTCTGCCCAGTGTGCTTCGGCGGCTAAGAAAGCAAATAGAATGTTCCATATCATCATGCTGATCAATCCATAGACTGGTGGGTTGTGTCCATCTACCAGCAGGTGGAGATAGAGAGCAATCCTTTTGCCTCCCTATATGTGGTCATGTGCTGCCGGAAACTCCTCAGTATGTTCTCTATCTCAGCAGGTGGTGGTCACACACAGCAGCAGCTCTGGCTAGGCCTCCAAGCCTAATTTTTAGGTTTTGTTGAGTGCCTGGGGTTGAGGGCTGTTCTTGAGCAAGTGCAAACCTGGTGGCGCCAGGTCCCTCCTTTTCTCCCCCCTCCCGCTGGCTCCGTTAAAAAAAAAAAAAAAAATTTTGAACGTCCTTAAGGGCGTTTATTTCGACGTTTATTTAAACGTTTATTGCAGCTACTCACTGGGACACCAGGTCGTTACAGCTCGGAGCGAGAAGCAGGTAATTTTTACCTTTTTATAGCGGGCAGGGGGTTCCCTGATTGATCTCCACGTGGCCTATGGCGTCGGAGGGCGAGGGCGCGAAGAATCGCTCCCCGGACCGCGTGTGCGCTTCTAGCGGGGATGCGGGGGTTTTAAAGTCTGATTCGCCCTTGTTGGGTGTCAGTTTGGAGGCCGGTCAGTATCCCGGGTCTTCCTCCAGCGCGGTGGTTTTTCCCGCCATAAACGCCCATCCCCCGCTGCTCGCCTCCGCCATCTTGGCCGGCCACTCTGCTCGGACGGCTTCTTCTTGGGCCGCCCTTGAGCTGGGAGACGTTCATGCCATGGCCGCCCTTGATTTGGGCGACGGCAAAAAAGCGGCTAAAGTTAAGCGCCGTTCTTCCCGCGTGGCTCCTTCGCGGAGTGTCGCGCCGGACGCCATCTTGGATGCGCAGCATGGTTCTCCCCTGCTCTTGCGAGCGCCGGTTGAGGGTGCGTCTAGGGCTGTGGCCCAGGCTGCTGAATTGCACAGTTTGGGGGGTTTCTCCCCCGAGTTTATTTTGCTGCTGCATCAGGCCTTCCTTATGCAGAACGCTGCCCCTTCTCCCTTGTCCGATAAAGGGGTTGAGGCCCCCGGAAGTAAACGCCCTCGGGTGGATGCCCAGGCCTTAGAGGACGCTGTTTCCTCTGATGTAGATGAGGGCAGCGTATCTGAGTTCTCCCAACGGTCCTTTGGGGATTCCTTGGAGGAGACGGATTCCCGCTCGGATGGAGCGGATGACCCCTCTGCAGCACGGATCTTTCGCTCAGAGGATTTGCCCAACCTGTTAATGCAGGCCATGAGCATTTTGAAGATTTCCTCTCCGGAGGACGTCTATCCCTCAGCCCCTGTTGGCTCCACCATTATGCTGGGGACGAAGCGCCCGCCTAGAACCTTCCACGTGCATGATGCCATGCACACCTTAATTTCGGCTCAATGGGATGTCCCGGAAGCGAGCCTCAAAGTGGCTAGGGCTATGTCCCGCCTCTTTCCTTTGCCTGAAAGTGAGCGTGAGGCCTTTATTTGGCCTACCGTGGATTCTTTAATCACTGCGGTGACTAAGAAAACGGCGTTGCCGGTGGAAGGTGGCACGGCCCTAAAGGACGCCCAAGACAGAAGATTGGAAGCGGCTTTAAAGTCGTTCTTCGAGGCGGCTGCCTTAAGTTTGCAGGCCTCAGTTTGCGGCTCCTATGTGGCCAGGGCGTGCCTGACGATGGTGCAGCGGGCTTCCCCCTCGGATCCTTCCTTGAGGGCTGACTGGCCGGCCCTGGAATCGGGCTTGGCTTATTTGGCAGACTTACTGTATGATGTCTTGAGAGCCTCGGCTAAAGGCATGGCTCAGACAGTCTCTGCGCGGCGCTGGCTTTGGCTGAAACATTGGTCTGCAGACCACGCCTCTAAGTCCCGCCTGGCTAAGTTGCCTTTTAAAGGCAAGCTGCTCTTTGGGGTCGAGCTGGACAAAATCGTGACCGATCTCGGCACGTCTAAGGGCAAGAGGTTACCAGAGGTCAGGGCTCGGGCCAGTGCTCGCCCCGGTATCTCCAGAGGACGGTTTCAAGAAGCCCGTCGGTACCGCCCGGGCAAGTCGGGCTCCTCTGCCCCCTCTTCCTTCAAAAGGAACTTCTCCCCCAAGCAGCATTCCTTTTGCAGAGACCGCCGTCCCGGAGATACGCCCTCCGGTCCTCCCCCAGGGTCTCGTACCCAATGACGGGGTCCTGGTCCATGGCCCAGTGCAGATTGGAGGACGCCTGTTCTCGTTTCTGGGCGAGTGGACCAAAGTAACTTCAGACGCTTGGGTGCTGGAAGTCATCAGAGACGGCTACAAGTTAGAGTTCTGCCGACCCTTAAGAGACGGGTTTGTACTCTCTCCCTGCAAGTCTCCGGTCAAAGCTGTGGCAGTGCAGCAGACCTTGGACAACCTGATCCGCCTGGGTGCGGTCGTTCCGGTGCCAGAAAATCAGCTTGGCAAGGGACGTTACTCCATTTACTTTGTGGTACCAAAGAAAGGAGGTTCTGTTCGGCCTATCCTCGACCTCAAAGGGGTCAATCGGGCCTTGAAAGTGCGGCACTTTCGCATGGAGACTCTCCGCTCTGTTATAGCGGCAGTGAAGGCAGGAGAGTTCTTGGCTTCCTTGGACATCAAGGAAGCGTACCTGCATATTCCCATCTGGCCTCCTCATCAACGCTTTCTGCGTTTTGCAGTCCTGGGCCGACACTTCCAGTTCAGAGCCCTCCCTTTCGGGTTGGCTACTGCTCCGCGGACCTTCTCCAAAGTAATGGTGGTCATCGCGGCCTTCCTGCGAAAGGAAGGAGTACAAGTCCATCCTTATCTGGACGACTGGTTGATCCGAGCCCCCTCTTATGCAGAGTGCGGCAAAGCTGTGGACCGGGTGGTTGCTCTTTTGAGCTCCCTGGGGTGGATCATCAACTGGGAGAAGAGCCAGCTGCGCCCGACTCAGTCCCTGGAGTATCTGGGAGTTCGATTCGACACCCAAGTGGGCAGAGTGTTCCTGCCAGACAATCGGATTGTCAAGCTTCAGGCTCAGGTGGACCAGTTCCTAGTAGCCTCTCCTCTTCGGGTTTGGGACTATGTGCAGCTGTTGGGCTCTATGCCGGCCACGATGGAAGTAGTGCCCTGGGCCAGGGCTCATATGAGACCACTACAACACTCTCTGCTGCAGCGCTGGACTCCGATGTCGGAGGATTATGCTGTACGCCTTCCCTTGGACCCAGCAGTGCGCAAGGCACTGAGCTGGTGGATGCAAACAGACAAGTTGTCTGCGGGAATGCCTCTGGTGACCCCGGAGTGGATTGTCGTCACGACGGACGCCTCTTTGTCGGGCTGGGGAGCCCACTGCTTGGGAAGGACAGCGCAGGGGCTCTGGTCTCCTGCAGAGGCAAAGTGGTCTATCAACCTCCTGGAACTCAGAGCCATTCGGTTGGCGCTTTTGGAGTTCCTCCCGGTACTGGCGTTGAAGCCAGTACGGGTCCTGTCGGACAATGCCACGGCTGTGGCCTATGTCAACCGCCAGGGAGGTACCAAGAGCGCCCCTCTAGCCAAGGAGGCCATGAATCTATGCCAGTGGGCGGAAGCGAACCTGGAACAGCTGTCAGCGGCCCACATTGCCGGAGTCATGAATGTCAAGGCGGACTTTCTCAGTCGCCATACCTTGGAGCCCGGAGAGTGGCAGCTATCTGCTCAGGCGTTCTTGGACATCACGAAGCGCTGGGGCCAGCCGAGCCTAGATCTGATGGCGTCATCAGCCAATTGCCAAGTGCCGCGCTTTTTCAGCAGAGGACGGGACCCTCGATCCCTGGGAGTAGATGCTCTTCTCCAACAGTGGCCGACAAGAGCTTCTCTATGTGTTCCCGCCCTGGCCCATGTTGGGCAGGGTGCTAGACCGGGTGGCAAAGCATCCGGGCCGGATAATCCTGGTGGGTCTGGACTGGCCCAGACGTCCCTGGTATGCGGACTTGATCAGGCTCTCAGTCGACGATCCTCTGCGGCTGCCAGTGGAGCAGGGCCTGTTACATCAGGGTCCCGTGGTGATGGAGGATCCCTCCCCCTTTGGTCTTACGGCCTGGCTATTGAGCGGCAGCGTCTGAGAAAGAAGGGCTTCTCAGACAAGGTCATCGCCACTATGCTGAGAGCGAGGAAGCGCTCTACTTCTACTGCTTACGCCAGGGTTTGGCGTATCTTTGCAGCGTGGTGTGAAGCAGGCTCACTTTCTCCCTTCACTGCTCCAATTTCTTCAGTGTTGGCGTTCCTGCAAGAAGGTCTGGAGAAAGGCCTGTCGTTCAGTTCCCTTAAAGTCCAGGTAGCGGCTCTGGCTTGCTTCAGGGGCCGCCTGAAGGGTGTTTCCCTGGCTTCGCAGCCAGATGTGGTGCGCTTTCTCAAGGGAGTTAATCACCTGCGCCCTCCTCTGCACTCAGTGGTGCCTGCGTGGAATCTCAACCTGGTGCTAAGAGCATTGCAGAAGCCGCCTTTTGAACCCTTGTCGAGGGCATCTCTGAAAGACCTGACGTTGAAAGCAGTCTTTTTGGTGGCTATCACTTCAGCCAGAAGAGTTTCCGAGCTCCAGGCACTCTCATGTCGAGAGCCTTTTCTGCAGTTCACTGAGGCAGGAGTGACTATTCGCACAGTGCCTTCCTTCCTGCCCAAGATTGTTTCTCGCTTCCATGTGAATCAGCAGCTCTGTCTCCCTTCCTTTCGTAGGGAGGACTACCCAGAGGAATACTCTGCTCTCAAATATCTGGATGTGAGACGTGTCATCATCAGATACTTGGAAGTGACCAATGATTTCCGGAAATCGGATCATCTGTTTGTCCTGTTTGCAGGTCCTCGTAAGGGTCTGCAGGCTGCTAAGCCTACAGTGGCAAGATGGGTCAAGGAAGCCATTGCAGCGGCTTATGTGGCCGCGGGGAAGGTGCCGCCTATCCAGCTGAAGGCTCACTCCACTAGAGCTCAGGCGGCCTCGATGGCAGAGGCCGGGTCCGTCTCCTTGGAAGAGATTTGCAAGGCGGCAACTTGGGCTTCGGCCCATACCTTCTCCAGGCATTACCGCTTGACTGTGGCTGCTCGGGCGGAGGCCCGGTTTGGAGCTTCAGTGTTGCGGTCAGGGATTTCAATGTCCCGCCCTGGGTGAGTACTGCTTCGGTACATCCCACCAGTCTATGGATTGATCAGCATGATGATATGGAAGGTAAAATTATGTATCATACCTGATAATTTTCTTTCCATTAATCATAGCTGATCAATCCATAGTCCCTCCCAGATATCTGTATTGGTTATATTCTGGTTGCATTTCAGGTTCAAGTTTAGTCTTCAGTTCCTGTTCAGGAGGACTTCGTGTTCAAGTTTTTCAATGGATTCTTCAAGAGTTGAGACGAGTTTGTGTTACAGTGAGCTGCTGCATTCCTCTCCCCTCCGTTTTACGGGGCTGGATTGAGACTTAAATTCTGACGGCGCTCCCTCCCGCTTCGTGCGGCAGTAGGGCAGCTTTGTACCCCTCCCGCTTCGGCGGTGTTGGGGTCAGTCAGCTCCTCCCGCGGTTGTGGTTGCAGGATAAGCCAGATCCCCCCGCATCGGCGGGTGTGGTGTCCCTCCCCCGCTCCGCGGGGATGAGCTGGACGGATTCCCCTCCCCCACTTGTGTGGGGATGAGCTGGGTTAATTCCCCTCCCCCGTTTCGGCGGTGGTGAGCTGGGCAGAGTGTCCCTTTGTGGGTGTAATTCTCTAAGTGCTGAGTCCTGCGGATGGAGCTTGGATATCGACATACTGAGGAGTTTCCGGCAGCACATGACCACATATAGGGAGGCAAAAGGATTGCTCTCTATCTCCACCTGCTGGTAGATGGACACAACCCACCAGTCTATGGATTGATTAATTATGATTAATGGAAAGAAAATTATCAGGTATGATACATAATTTTACCTTAGGTATTATTAGGAAAGGAATGGAAAACCAAAGTGAGGATTTTATAATTCCTTTGTATCGGTCCATGGTGCGACTGCACCTCGAATATTGTGTTCAATTCTGTTCACAGCGTCTCTGATCTCACTGCATTGGTTAGCTGTGAATTCAGGATCCAGTACAAGATTTTATTTTTATTGGTCTTTAAAATTTTGACGAATAGGATTTTTCCAATGTTATTGCTTCCACTCTACATTTACAACAACCTGTAAGGGCTTTAAGATCAGCATCTATTAATATTTTGTATGTTCCTTCATTTAAATTGATTTATCTAGATGAGTACAGGAGCTCAAGTTTTTATGTAGCAGGGCCAAAGCTTTGGAATACCTTTAGAAGCAAGATCTATGAAGACTGTCTGTTTTTTTAAAATGTTTTTAAAACTGTTTTATTTCAAAAGGCATTTT
The DNA here is from genome assembly GCF_901765095.1 of Microcaecilia unicolor. NCBI lineage: Eukaryota > Metazoa > Chordata > Amphibia > Gymnophiona > Siphonopidae > Microcaecilia > Microcaecilia unicolor. The sequence goes on from NC_044033.1 coordinate 277,825,989, forward strand.
CAGCTCCTTAATTTAGGATTTCTGTATTTGAAATGTTATCTTTGATTGTTTCTGGGTAGATTGATGATGACTTTGTTATGTTTATATAAATAAATATGTAAATTTTGGTTTTATGTTTATAATTATGATTGTGTTCTGTTACCCGCTCAGAATCGTAGATGAAAATAAGGGGATTGGAAGAGGTGCAGGAAGGTGGGGAGAGAGGGGGGAGTTCTGAGACTGGATGTGTTGCAGCGTGTGAGTGAGGGAATCAGAGGTGGGAGGAACGGTAAAGAGTGAATGAGGGTATCACAGGCATTATAAGGAATAAGAGGATCATGTGGAAATTCAAGGTGCCACAGAATGTGAATGAGTGGATCAGAGTAGCTGGGGACGTGAGGAAAGCATCCCTTCTCCTAAACCCAAAACCCCTCCATGATTTAGTATCCTCTTTTTCCTCTCCTTCCTTCCTCTGCTTCCTGATTTCCCCATCTATCTCTCTTTATGCACATCTGTCCCCTATCCCTTCCTCCCTGAGATCTCCTATCCCTCCCTTGAGATTGTCTCCCTTCCCTTTTCTTCCCAGTACCAATCACTAAGATCCCTTTACTGGTAAAAATGGACTACATAAATTAACTGGATACACAGAAAATGTCAGATTTTATTTTAAACAAAGTAAAACAAACATTATATCTTTCCCCTTTCCTTGCCTGCCTACTTTCTGTACATTTTTTTCCAGTGTGATCCCCCACACTGAAATGAGCTTGACACTCCTTGTTTATTGTGTCCTTTTGTAACAAATGAGCTTAAAAAATTTTTTTCCTATAGCTTGTGTGGAATAATTCCAGGACTCAGTAGCATCTTTCTTCCACGGATGAATCCTTTTGTCTTGATTGACCTTGCAGGGGCTTTCGCTCTCTGCATCACTTATATGCTAATTGAGATAAAGTAAGTATAATACATTTTTCTAGGAGAAGTTTCCAATGTATGTCTAATTCATATCTAGTGATCGTTATTCTAAAATAACTGGCGTCAGATATCCAATATGCCATGGATTCCTTATTTACTTTGCTAAAATACTTTGTTGTTGCTGGCTATGACTGTGACTGTTGTGAAATTCGCTAAAAATTGTACATAGAAAAATATGTTACCAGAAGTAGCCTTCCTTTACTTACTTAGAACATGAATTATCCCAAAACAAGAGAAAACAGCCCAAATATTTAAATACTAGTGTATTTAAGAGCCAAGCTGCTGCTGCTTTTATGTACTACCTTTTAACTTAGGTTTTATTCTATTATTTATATAAGCAACAATCCTTTGACATGACACTACATTGAATACTAGTACTCTTATTATATAATATTACTTTCCTTAGCGTCCCCACCAGACTAGTCTAGAACCAGTATGTTGTGTCCAACGAATGGAGACAGAAAAACAAAATAGTTTCATGTACATATGCTACCATGTTAGCATGCATTGGGGTCCTTTTACTAAGCTGTAGTAGACAGTGGCCTTAGTGTGCCCTTACACGGGTTTTCCCACATGTAAGGCCATTTATGCTACAGCAGTAAAATGACAGATTTTCTGTTTTTGGTATTAATGGCCATGTGCTAATGTTATTAGCACCCAACCATTAAAAACAATTACCGCGTGATCACTTACTGCCACCCATTTTGTAGGTAGTAAGGAATCAGGCAGTAATCGATTAGCCCATTGTAATGTATATGTGCAGATGCACCCACTCTCCACCCCCCCCCCCCCCCCCCCACGACTTGCCCCTCAACTAAAAAATGAAAGACTTTTTAAAAAATTTTTATTTATAACCATTTACATTTTTACAAGCGATAAAACAACTTGCTGGAAATACAGAGAAAGTAATATGTAGGAATTATTTCAGTCAGGTAATTCTATTCTCTTCCTTAGACCTCTAAATAGAGAGAGTGAAACAAGATAAGGAGATCAATTAAACAGTAAACAGAAAAAAAACCTGTGGTATTAACTTGATTATCCCCAGATATTACTCGTCTAATTCATTATTCCACATTGATCATCTGGTTGGCTTCTTCAAGGCCAGTATGGTGTATAGTCAAATCATTTCATTGAAAAACATACTTATTGTCCAATATTAGTTAGAAATAATACATCTGATTACATTCTTTCTCTTTTAAAAACCAGAAGTTATTTAACAATACATATACTTAAGTCTCTAATTCAAATCCCACTGATTAAAGTAATCCCAGTTTTCACAGGCTTCACTCCTTTTAAAGTAATAATTTGAGGAAATACTTCTGAGGAAAACTTTAGGAGTCATACCCGGAACTCTGGGAAAAACAATAATCTCGATATTAATCATCTATAATGATATTCATTTTATTATTCAAAATTTCTGGTCTATTATCATAACCACTTCTTGCTCATGCAGAATCATTTGTTATATCAATTTTTTACTCTCAAAGGGTTCAGTTGAATTGTCCATGTAACTCTCTAATAAAATTATATCTGAAACAAAATTATTTACTGCCACCGTTAGGTCCCGAAGCGCCTTCCAGATGGTATTCAATGTAACCTCCACGGGAGCCAAAAACTCCAAGTTGATTTCTCATAGGTGTTTAGCAGTGGTTCCGCCGATTCGGGTTCTACTGTAAACGTCCTCTGTTTCAGCATATACCTCTAACTCACTCCTCCACTCCTTTGGACATGGTGGTTGAATAATTCGGGAGCGATGGAGTTGTTTTTTCCAGGTCCAAGAGCGTCGACGCTCCTTCACCGGCGCTAATCAAAGGACTCGCCAACCCTTTCATCTGTGGGCAGTTCGTCACGCAGCGGTCCCGCACTTGCTGCTCAGGGGATAAAATGCTGGCCATCGGCAGCTGACCGCCGGTTGTCCCCTTCCTCTTAGTTAACTGCAATTGCAGAGAGGAAATTTACGTAAAGAAAACGAAACTTCAGAGGGCAGCTGGGCCGTTGAGCATACGAACTAATAAAAGACTTTTTAGTGCATGGGTAGTGCGCATCAATTTGGAACTTATTTCAGGAAACCTGAGTGTGTCTCATGGTAAGCCCTTTTACGCTGTTCTGGTGGACAGGGTGGGGTTGGGGAGCAGGGAGTGAGGTTAAACTGAACTTTATTTTTGTAAGATTACACTGTTTTACGTTCACTGTATTTCTTGGATCTGTGTGGCCATAAGAGATCTGTTCATGATTGCTTATTTGTTTACTGGTTCCTAGTATTGTAATATTCATCCTGCACTTTTTTCAATAAAAGACCTTGTTAAATTAAAAATAATAATAATAATAATAATGCAAGCTAATGGTATTAGAGTGGGTTGACATGGTAATTGCAAATTGGTTACTGGCATTTATTTTGTAACCCTGCTTTTTTTTTTTCCTATATCCTGGGGGGGTGGGGCCCAGTCATAAGTAACCTTATAAATGAATTATTGATATAAAGAAATACAATCCACTAATATTGGGGAAGGGAAATGCACAATAACTTAATTTATATTTAAAGCGAACTTTTCCCCCCACAGTAACTATTTTGCTGTAGATACTGCTTCTGCGATAGCTATTGCTGTGATGACCTTTGGTACAATGTATCCAATGAGTGTCTACAGTGGAAAGGTGTTACTTCAGGTGAGAAATTTCTGTATAGCTAGTATATTTATATTTTTAATAACATTTTCAAATACAATGCTCCTACTGTTCATATAAATTATTTTTTAACTTGTTTTCACTCAAATGAAATGAATCCCATATTAATTCTTGCTAATTATTCCCCTCCCGTCTGTATATACAGCCATCATTTATCATAGCTTCAATGTACCCTTAACCTGCCAGTCATACATGTGCAGAAACATATGAATACTCAGTCTGTATAATAATTCCACAATTACAGTAGGGCATTTTCAATTTGATATTCAGTAATTTTATTTAGGTATTTATTTCATTTTTATGATTTTAGAACCAAGCAGAGTACAGAAAAAGATAAATCATTTAATCTAACATTCTGAAAAGTATAAAAATAACCAAATTTAAAAAAAAATCATAAAATTAAAGTTACAAAAGCAAAACGCGGGCCCAGTTTTACATAGAATGTGACAGTACATCAGAACCTTCTAGAACATTAATACCCTCTCTAGCCACTATAAATTCAATCAGTTGTTTAGGCTCAAAGAAAAAGAAAATTCCTAGATTGATACATAATACAACATTTAGCAGGAAATTTCAAAATAAATGTGGCACCTAAAGCCAGAACTCTAGGCCAAAAGGCCAAGAATTCTTTCCTACTCTTTTGTGTAATTTCAGATAAATCATGAAATGTACGAATATTAGAACCTAAGAACTGGTCATTAATATTTCGAAAATACAACTTCAAACATAATCTCTATGATGTTCCAATGCAAATGTCACTAGGAGAGTCATTCTAGCTGTTATAAACTCCAAGGAGCACTCCAAAATAAGCTAAGTCAAGTCCAATTCAACTGGCCCATCTACCTTTGGGTTGAACTTCCAGGCTTTCCTCCTAACATCAAGTATTGAGTTCTCACCAAAGGTGGAATGTTTTCAGGTGGTATTAACAAAACTTCACAGACGTATCGCCTCACCATTTCTATAGGAGAAACAATCGGGGACCTGGGAAAGTTCAGAAACCTCAGGTTGTTCTTTCTTGATTGATTCTCCATATACTCTTACTTCCGAGCTGTGTTCTTCAGGAAGGATAACTCATTTTGTTTCAATTCCACCAATTGCTCAGCCTGTCTCTCCAATTGTTCTCCATGTAAGGTTAACAACTCCCCATGCTTCTCCACCTTGGAAGAGAGATTCCCAGAATCTGTTTTAATAACATTCATTGCTTTTTTGAGATTGGTGTCCATGGCTTTAATGGCCTGCCAAAGAACCTTAAGGGTTACTACGACCAGCTTCTCAATCTCCCCCAACAGCAAGAAATTACCTGCAGAAGTGACTACCTCCTCTCCTTCAGCTTGCAGCAGAGATCTCCCAGCAGTCGGGTCGGCTCCCACAGGCCTCCTGCATAGCTGCTCCTCCTTGAATGTAGTTCCCACCAACCTCCTGAGAATGGGAATCTACATTGAATACTTCTGTAAAATCACTTCTAGGCTGTGGGTGGTTGGCCTTTGATCCAGGCTCGATGATGCCTGATCTACACTAAGATCTGCCAAAGTATTCAGTATTCTTCCTAAAGCAGGTACCGCTGTTACAGCATGCTGTGACACAGTCCCTCCAGCGTGGTCTGAACCAGGTGCCTTAGAGCTGCAGAAACTGGAAGACGAAGCTCCTTTCCGCTTTCCCATGCTGTCTCACCAACTGGTACAGTTGAAAGCGTCTGTAGACCACGAAGGTAAGAAGGAGCAATTCGGTCATGCATCTGCTCCTGACCCCATCTTGACCCCTGTTTGTGTTTTTAATATAATCTATACATAAAATAAAAGCTGTAATGTTGAACTAATCATAAAATTAAAATGTATAAAAATTGCAAATATAAACTAAAAATACAGTAGAATCCAGTGTTCTGAGGAACTGCTCTAATAATTGAGGTTCAAAACACATTTGAAAATGAACAAGCTCTCAGCAGCTTCCTAAAGACCTGATAGTCATTAACCTAGCACATTTCCAATTGTGTTGTATTTTAATTGCAAGGAGCCACCATGAAAAGGCACTGTCCCTGCATCTTAACGACTTCTTCTCCTTCATGGCTGGCAACTTAATACCCTTAGACTGTCATTTTGATTCATACACAGACAAATGATTACAGAGATACTCCAGACCCAAACCCCTCAAAACATTGAAAGTCAGGGGCAATAATGTAAATTTGGCTCGTTGACTGTTGGAAGCCAGTGTAACGCTGCCAGCAGGGTTGAAACTCTTTCCCAGCATGGAAGACCAAAAAATTTAAATCACTCTGTTTATTTGTTTCTTACTTTCTCCGAGGACAAGCAGGCTGCTTGTTCTCACTGATGGGTGACGTCCACGGCAGCACTGAGGTCCGGAAATCTTCCTAGCAACAAACGTTTGCTAGAGCCTTCGGTCTGGCACGGGCACGCGCACCGTGCATGTGCGGCCACCTTCCTGCCCATCGCGCAGGGGACATCAGTTTCTTTTTGTCTGCGATTGAGAGTGACAGTGTTTTTGATCCATCTCAGTGTGTCTTTTTTCATTGCGTTTTCGCGTTTTTTTCTTCTCTCTTTACTTCTTCTTTGGCTCCGTTGAGCCGTTCTTTAAAAAAAAAAAAAAAAAAAGTAGTTTCCTTAAACTTTTAGTTTTGGGCCGGCTAAGTTTCGTTTCGCCGCCAGATCTCGCCCTCTGTGTGAGGAAGCCGTCCAGCTGTGGCTTTGGGCTTGCCATCACGGCATGTTTCTCCAAGCCATTTATCTGGCAGGCATAAACAACAGTCTGGCCGACAGATTGAGCAGGATAATGCAACCTCACGAGTGGTCACTGAACATGGGCGTAGTCCGCAAGATCTTCTGAGCGAGGAGCACCCCCTTGGTAGATGTTTTTGCCACTCAGATCAATCACAAGGTCCCTCAGTTCTGTTCAAGGCTTCAGGCCCACGGCAGACTAGCGTCGGATGCCTTTCTCCTACATTGGGGGCAGGCCTTCTGTATGCGTATCCTCCCATAACTCTAGTAGGGAAGACTTTGCTGAAGCTCAAGCAAGACTGCGTAACCATGATCCTGATTGCACTCTTCTAACCGCATCAGATTTGGTTCCCTCTTCTTCTGGAGTTGTCCTCCGAAGAACCGTGGAGATTGGACTGTTTCCTCATCACTCAGAACGAGGGGTCACTTCTACATCCCAACCTCCAGTCTCTGGCTCTCACGGCCTGGATGTTGAGAGCTTAGAATTTGCTTCCTTGGGTCTTTCAGAGGGTGTCTCCCGAGTCTTGCTTGCTTCCAGAAGAGATTCCTCGAAGAGGTGTTACTCTTTCAAATGGAGGAGGTTTGCCGTCTGGTGTGAAAGCAAGGCCTTAGATCCTCTTTCTTGTCCTACACAGACTCTGCTTGAATACCTTCTACACTTGTCAGAGTCTGGTCTTAAGACCAACTCCGTAAGAGTTCACCTTAGTGCGATTAGTGCTTTCCATCGCCGTGTAGAGCCTATCTATGGACAGCCTTTAGTTGTTCGCTTCATGAGAGGTTTGCTTTTGTCAAAGTCCCCTGTCAAACCTCCACCAGTGTCATGGGATCTCAACGTCGTTCTCACCCAGCTGATGAAAGCTCCTTTTGAGCCACTGAGTTCCTGTCATCTGAACTACTTGACCTGGAAGGTCATTTTCTTGGTGGCTGTTACTTCAGCTCGTAGGGTCAGTGAGCTTCAGGCCTTGGTAGTACATGCACCTTATATCAAATTTCATCACAACAGAGTAGTCCTCCGCACGCATCCTAAGTTCCTACCAAAGGTGGTGTCTGAGTTCCATCTGAACCAGTCAGTTGTCTTGCCAACATTCTTTCCCCGTCCTGGCGAAAGCAGTTTGCATACCTTGGACTGCAAGAGAGCATTGGCCTTTTACGTGGAGCAGACAAAGCCCTTCAGACAGTCCGCCCAGTTGTTTGTTTCTTTCAATCCCAACAGGAGGGGAGTCAGCATCGGGAAAACGCACAATCTCCAATTGGCTAGCAGATTGCATTTCCTTCACTTATGCCCAAGCTGGGCTGTCTTTAGAGGGCCATGTCACGGCTCATAATGTTAGAGCCATGGCTGCGTCACTGGCTCACTTAAAGTCAGCCTCCATTGAGGAGATTTGCAAGGCTGCAACGTGGTCATCAGTCCACACATAAACATCTTACTACTGCCTTCAGCAGGATACCCGACGCGACAGTCGGTTTGGGCAGTCGGTGCTGCAGAATCTGTTCGGGTTTTAGAATCCAACTCCACCCCCCTAGATCCAATTTTGTTCTGTTCCAGGCTGCACTCTCAGTTAGTTGTTTATGGTTTCAGGTCAATCTATGTTATGTCCTCGCCGTTGCGAGGCCCAATTGACCAATGTTCATTGTTTTGAATGAGCCTGGTTGCTAGGGATACCCCCACATGTGAGAACAAGCAGCCTGCTTGTCCTAGGAGAAAGCGAAGGTACTTACCTGTAGCAGGTATTTTCCGAGGACATCAGGCTGCATGTTCTCACTTGTATCTTCGCTTTATCCTCAAACCAGGCCATAAAAAGGTTGGCAGGGAGAGAGCAAAAGATGCACTCATTGCCATACCTTTTTTTTGCATATAAAAAGGTCCATCGAGCCAAAAAATAATTATGAGATGTGGAGGGAACTTTGGATGTTTTGCACTAAACATACCAAATCTGAATAGGAAATATACCCATTTTTGGGAAAAAAAAAAGTCTTTTTTTTTTTTTTTTTCAAATACCATTTTGAGCAAAGTTTTTTGTGTTTATCTTTTTAGGCCATTTTTGGGTAAAAACTCACAAGTTAAAAACACACATAATCAAACCAGTGGGATGTAGAAGGGGCCAGATTTTTTAGCAGACCCAGGAGAGCAATGGGGCATCCTAGGGGGCACTGCTGTAGACTTCATATAAATGCTTCCAGGTACACATCTCAGCGTTGCTCCCTTATCGTCTGCTGAGCCCTCCAAAACTCACTACCCCCAATTGTACACTATTATAATAGTCCTTATGGATGAAGGGGGCACCTGTATATGGGTACAGTGGATTTCTGGTGTTTGCACTGCACCCACCACTACATTACTCCAGAGACCTGCATGCTGCTGTAATGGACCTGGTTACAACATCGGAGGCTGACATAGTGGCTGGTGAGTACTATTTTTATTCACATTTTTGGGGGTGGGGATGGGAGGGGATCAGTGACCACTGGGGGGAGTAAGGGGGGGTCATCCCTGAATCTCTCCAGTGGTCATCTTGTCATTTTAGGTACATTTTTGTGTCTTATTTGTTAGAAAAACAGGTCTAAACCCAAAATTTTAAGTTTTCACCAGGGGCGGACTGACAGTGACCTGGGCCCCCCGGGCAGTGAAGGTCATTGCCCCCCCCCCACATACTATAGTCTCCCGAGCCTCAGTGGGCCTTCCCACTCCTACTTTGAAGGGCCCTGGTGATAAAGTAGCTTCGGGGGCAGAAAAGAATCCCACTCTTTCCTGCCCACTACCGCTATTCTGTTTTTTAAATGGGTACCAAGACTTCCCTCGCAAGACTGCTGCAGGGATTCTCGGCAGCCATTTTTAAAACAAGCCAGCACCATGTGGGCAGAATAGCAGCAGCGGGCAGGAAAGAGTGTTGTTCTTTCCTGCCCCCGCAGAACCCTCTAGACCACCAGGGCCCTTCAAGGTGGGACCAAGGAGAGACCACTGAGGCTCGGGGGGGGGGGGGGGGGGGTGGCTATAGTATGCGGTGGCAGCAAAGGGAGAGAGCCTAGACATTTTGGTTTTGTTCCTTTATGGCTGTAAAATGTCCAAGTGTTAGGCACGCACTAATCCTACCTTTGAAATGCCTCTGACATGCCCCCTTGTGATTTTTGTAGGAGGGTGAATAGTGGAGTGCCCCAGGGATGTGTACTGGGACCAGTGCTATTTAACATATACATTAATTATTCTGGAAATGGGAACAATGAATGAGGTGATTAAATTTTCAGATGACACAAAACTATTCAAACACATGCGGATTGTGAAAAATTGCAGGAAGACCTTAGGAAGTTGGAAGACTGGGCATCCAGATGGCAGATGGGATGTAATGTGGACAAGTGCAAAGTGATACACATTGGGAAGAATAATTCAAATCATAGTTATTTGATGCTAGGTTCCACACTAGGAGTCAGCGCCTAAGAAAAAGATCTAGGTGTTATTGTGCACAATACACTGTTATCTTCTGCCCACTGCGTGGGCAGCAGACAAAAAAGCAAACAGAATGCTAGGAATTATTAGGAATGGGATAGAAAATAAGACAATATTATAATGCCTCTGTATCGTTCCATGGTGTGACCACACCTTCTCTGCTGGGACTTCAGCTACTCCATCAGCCATTGAGCAAGTACTGCAGCTTGGAGGGGGCCTGAGCCTATTCTTTCTCTCATATGTACACCCCGCCATCACCTATTCTTTCTCATATGTGCCCCCCTATGTCTTCACCCAATCTCTCTCATATGCCCACAGTATCTTCACATTCTCTCTCTCTCTCTCTCTGTGCCCCCCCGTGCCTTCACCCATTCTCTCCCTCTTTTATATGTGCCCACCTTGTGCCTTCACCCATTCTCTCTCATTTGTACCCCTCTGTGCCTTCACCCGTTTTCTCTCTCTCATATGTGCCCCTCTGTGCCTTCACCCATTCTCTGTCTTATCTGTGCCCCTCTGTGCCTTCACCCATTCTCTCTCTTATGTTTCCCCGTGTGCCTTCACCTATTGTCTCTGGTGCCCCCCATGCCTCAACCCAGTCTCTCTCTCTTTCAAATGTGCTATGCCGTGCCAACTCTCCCCTTCCGTAGTTCTCTCTTGATGCCTCTCCCACCTGCACGGTCTATCCAGTATCTTCCCCTCCCAGACCACCGGCATCTCTCTCCCCCCCTTCCCTTCCAGTTTACCTTTTCTTTTTCGGTAAGTCTTCTCTCTGTAGCAGTAACTGTATTGAAACGCTTCCTCGGCCTGCACCAGGCCTTTCCCTCTGACCCATCCCTCCCCCCTTCTGATGCAGCTTCCAGTTTTCAGAAGGGGGCGGGATGGGTCAGAATGAAAGGCCAGGTGCAGGCTGAGGCAGCGTTTCAATACAGTTACTGGAAAAGAAAAGGTAAACTGGGAGGGGAGAGCCGCTGGTGGTCTGGAAAGGAGGGAGATATGCTGGACCAACCATGCAGGCAGGCAGTGGAGGAAGGGCAGACAATTATTAATTGTGATCAAATTTTTTAATCACAACAATTAACGTGTTAATTGCAGCGTTAATCGCAATTAACGTACCGCCCTAATTCTTACACTTACTCTGAAAGCACTTCATACAGCTTGGTTAGACTGTTCGGCTAGATTAACAATCCCCTATGTTCCAGCCTGCCTTCTTTGTTCTCACAATGATCACTGGCTAAGTTTTCCTAATCCATCTCAAGCTTATTATGAAGTAGCATCAATCCCACTAGCAGCCAAACTGATGGAAAGCATGGTAACTAAACAACTAACTGACTACATAAACAAATTCACAATCAGGATTCCGCTCTAACCATAGCACCAAAACAGTTCTAATTACTCTCTTAGCCAAATTCAAACAAGAGATTGCAACAGGCAAAAGCATACTTCTCCTACAATTCGACATGTCTAGTGCATTCGACATGGTAAATCACAACATACTACTAAGCATCCTAGAATATTTCAGGATTGGTGGAAGTGTACTTAGCTGGATCAATGGTTTCCTAAGCAATAGAACATATCAAGTGAAATCAAATTTGAACATATCACCACCATGGAAAGCAGACTGTGGAGTACCTCTATCACCACTCCTTTTCAACCTAATGATGACCCCACTAGCAAGTCTTTATCCAATCAAGGCCTCAACCCTTTCATATACGCAGACGATGTCACAATTTACATCCCATACAAACATGACCTTACAGAAATCACCAAAGAAATCAGTCTTAGCCTAAAAATCATGAACTCATGGGCAAATGCATTTCAACTAAAACTTAATGCAGAAAAAACACACAGTCTCAGCCTCTCATCCCAATATAACACGAACAAACCCACCAACATAACCACCTCAGACTACACCCTCCCCATTTCAGACAGCCTGAAAATTCTCAGTCATAATCGACCGAAACCTCACACTAGAGAGCCGAGTGAAAACTACAACGAAGATAATGTTCCACTCAATGTGGAAGCTCAAACGAGTGAAACCTTTTTTCCTGAGATTTTGTAACTTCGTTCAATCTATGGTACTAAGCCATCTAGACTACCGTAACAGTATCTATGCGGGATGCAAAGAACAAAATCATAAAGAAACTCCAAACTGCTCAAAACACAGCAGCCAGACTTTTATTTGGAAAAACGAAGTTCCAAAGAGCCAAACCCCTACGAGAAAAACTGCACTGGCTCCCAATCAAAGAACGCATCGCGTTCAAAATCTGCACCCTGGTTCACAAAATCATTTACGGAGAAGCCCTGGGATACATGACAGACCTCATAGACCTACCAACCAGAAACACATCAACATCAACACGAACATACCTAAATCATCATCCAAGCTGCAAAGGACTCAAATACAAATCAACCTACAACTTATGCATCCAGCTTCTCCTATATAAGCACACAACTATGGGAATGCAGTACCAAAAGCCGCGAGAACAACATTTAACCACCTGAAATTCCGGAAATTACTAAAAACTAACTTGTTCAAAAAGGCATACCCTAACGATCCAACTTAAATGCCTTAACCCAGCAACACAACAAAACCAAAGCTCATACTGGACATTACCTAACTCTTCTTATGATTCTCCAGTGTGTCTGTCACACATGAACTTTACTTTACCACAACCTCACTTTGTATTTGTTATAACCAGTATTGGCGATCGCCTCTACGGTACTATGTAATCCACATTGAGCCTGCAAATAGGTGGGAAAATGTGGGATACAAATGTAACAAATAAATGAACCAGAAAGAGTGCTTTTTATTTCTTGGTGCCATTTCTTTGGCATAATCTCCCTCTCTCTTTGTGTTCAGAATCTTCATTTCAAAAGTTTAAGATCAGTTTGAAAACTTTTTTTTTTAATGATCACAGGGTTCTGAGATGGTGAGTCTTATGAATGATTAATATCCTTACAGGAAACCTGCTGCTATTGTTTAAATAACTATGAATGCTTCTAATTGTGTGACTGTCTTCCCTGTCCTGTTTTTAATGGAGTTCCTTTCCTGTTAAAGCTCTTTTTTTGTACATCACCTTGATTTACAGGTTAAAAAAAGGTGATTTTATCAAATAGTAATAAACATATTATAATATATGATTTTGACAATAAAAAGCATTAAAAAATAAGAAAAGAAAACCATAGTGAATTGGGGCCTAAGTCTTGCACATCTGGTCAAAATCAAGGGACTTCTGATTAGATTACTCTGAAAGAGAGAATAAGTAGAGATACAAGACATATCAGCCATGCCCTATACCATGTACCTCAGTCTTAATAGCACTGAACTGAAAACATGTTTACTTAAACTGAAATGTTGTGTTATGTATGCAGTTTGACCAAGGCCGCTTTGTTAATTTTGTTATTTTTATTGTGATTTCTGTCTAGACAACACCACCTCACGTGATTGGCCAGTTGGATAAACTAATCAGAGAGGTAAGATCATGATCAAGAAAATTTTCACATGTTCTCATAAATGTTTGTTTATTAAAATTTGTTATACCGTCCTTTCTGAGCAAGCAAACAAGGCTAATATAACATATATAAAACAAAGAAAGGAATTCCATTGTGATAGGAAAGACACAGGCAGACCAAGAACACTCAAATTATAAATAATATCAGTTGAACCCTGGACACAAGAAAAAATCACTGTTGTAATATTCCAAAAGCTAAGGAAAAATAATGGGACTTGAGTAAGGATTTAAATTTCTTAAATGAGGGCTCATACTGAATAAAAGGGGGAAATTGTTCCAAACTTTTGGGGTGTTTGGGCCTGTTGGTGCTGCATCTCAGAACCAAAAACTCAAACACCTCACCCATACAAATTCCCCAACTGGTTTCTTAGCATCACCGGCCTGGTAAGTACCAAAAACTATAAACAAAAGAAGCTTCTTACATTACTAAAGTTTATTCTAATCCAAGAACAGGAAAAATAAGAAATAATAAAAAGTTTAGGAACCGCACACAAGAAACAGGATGGTGAGGGAGCATAGACAAAAGGGAAATTCCATGGAAATGGTGTTATATTCCTTAGCCCTAATAGAGGCTGGGGAAGATTTTCATCGACCCCCCTCGCCTTCCAGACCAGGCATTTATATAGGGTTACCAGCCGGAAGTACAAAGAACTGACTTCTTCAAGGAACACACCACACAGGAATACGTCATGCGGGATATGTCATTTGTTTGTTACAACTGCCAACAGGCACATATTGCATTTCCCTAAAAGATACATCCTCAGTAAAACAATCTTTATCTTACTTCAAAGGATTCAGGATTCCGTTCCCACCGACTCCCCTGCAATAAGCCATTCTCCTATCATGTCCTGAATTGCAGGATTTTTGTCTCTCTCCTCTGCCAGAACCCTGCCCCTGTCACCTGGAAATTAGTTCTGCAATCTTAAAGTCTCTAGAGGCTCTTTGAACACACTCATCGTAAACAGTGGATGGCATGACTCATTGTCTTTCAATTACCTGCCCAGAGGAAGTAGGGAAGGGTGAGGTGCTTGCTTGACACCAAATGGCCTTGCTTAATATCATAGTAATCCACAGAAAAAAAGAAGTCTTCACCACTTATGGTCTGTAGATTAATTCTTTATATTAGATATTTAGCAGCACTGAGACTTCATAAGTACACCTCCACCAACAGGGCCAAGAAAATAAAAGGCAATGTGATGCGCAGATTCAGGGTGAGCTATTTTGGGTGCAAGGAGAACTAGATGGTGAGAATTCAGGGAACACAAGAGTCTGGAGGGAGTGTATGGGATAATTGAGGAAGACAGAAAAGCAGGAAGACCAGTTTTGTGGACCAGACAGAATTTTAAAGAAAAACCTATACGGAAAAGGCAACCAGTGAAGGTGTAGAAACAGTGGAGTGACACAGTCAAAGCGCATGGCTGAACAAAGAAAACAGGCAGCAGAGTTATGAAGTGTTCTGAGTCTTTTCAACTGAGAGTTAGGAAGGCAGACGAAAAGAGTTACGGTAATCTAACTTAGAAATAATGAAAGCGTGGACCAAAGTGCGTAGGGAGGTGAAATCAAAGTAACAGATGGAGCAAAGCTTGTGAAGGGAACAGAAGCCTGACTTAACAACAGAAGAAATATGTTGGGCAAAAGGTAGTTCTGAGTCCAGTGTGATACCCAGATACTGAAAAGACTGTACAGGTTGAATAATCTGATCAAAGAAGAGAAGGGGAATTGTGGGACTTGAAAGAGATCCAGGGATCCAACAGGCAATGGTCTTATTTGTGTTTTAATTAAGAGCTTATGAGCAATAAGCCAGGACTAAATTGAACGAAGACAGTGTTGAACATGGGGAAGATTGATCTGGTACAGGGAAAACCAGAAGGATATCATCTGCATAAATAAGGAACTATTTATTTATTTATATTCCACATTAGCCCAAATAGAACTCAGGTTCAATGTGGCTTACATAACAGTTAGAAAAGCAATAAAACTATGCATCAAGAACAATTAAATTATCTGAGTGCTCATTGGATGTCCTTTCTGTTTTGGAGTAGGAGAAGGTATATGAACCTATTACTGTTGTCTCCTCTTTTTGAGGAAAATTTACTTCTTCAACTCAGTTTTCACAGATCATTCCAAACATTTTTAGTGCTGTACACCTGCTAAAAGCATAGGTGAGAATTTTTGTAGCTCTGCTCTGAAGAACGTATTCCATGTCTGCAGGTCAATTTTACTATGGAAGACAATGGATTATTTGCTGATCCCTATGGAGTTAAGTGGATGAAAATAGTTTTAAAAGATTTCAGAGGGCCAGCTGGTAGCACAGACAGCAAGTGTTTTTCACTGCTGTTTGGAATATACCCAGTTCAATCCTTGAGGCATATCTTAAGCTGGGAAGTTATAGCCATTGATTATGGATTGCACCTATGGGGTATTTCTATAACGGTGCCTACATGCTGAATTTCCATCCAAATGCTCCTCCTCTCGCCTCCACGTCACTGCCCCTGGAGTAAGACCCCGGAGGAGCGCAGCGACGTAACAGGCGAGAGGAGGAGTGGCTGCAGAGACTGCGTTTTAAGACTCGGGCATTTGCGAATGATTTGGACTGGGTTTAAAAACATTTATCGCTTTTTTTTTTCTTTTTGTACTGGCCACTGCTGCTCAACAGGAGAAGCAGCAGCGGCCGGACAGCGTTACCACTGGCAGCTGCGGGTGGCGAGGGGTTTTGATGCGCCGGGGGAGGGGAGGGTTGCTGGACATGGGTAGCTGGAGGGAGGGGGAGGGGAGGGTTGCTGGACATGGGTGACTGCAGGGGGAGAGGAGGGTTGCTGGACATGGATGGCTGGAGGGGGGGCAGGGGAGAGGGAGGGGGTCCTGAGACCAGAGAGGTGGGGGTGGGAGGGGGGGCCCTGTGAGAGGGTGGGGGTGGGGGCTCACACTCACTCACTGTCTCTCACATACACTCTCTCTGACACACTCCCTCTCTATCACACACACACAGTCTCACACACACAGACACTCTGTCTCTCACACACTCTCTCTCACACAAACACGCACACACGCTGTCTCCGTCTCTCTCTCTGACACACACACTCCATCTCTCACACACACACACACTCTCTCTCTCTCTCTCTCTCTCTCTCTCAAACATACACACTCTGAGGAAAACCTTGCTAGCGCCCGTTTCATTTGTGCCAGAAACAGGCCTTTTTTAACTAGTTTTCTATAAAGTAATACCCAGTTCCACCACATATAAACTGTAAGATGAGAATTATCCTTCCAGTGACCGATGATTAGTTTTATAAAGCTTTATCTTTGTTGAGAAAAATGGTATTGATTTCCAAATGATATGTTTCAATGTAAGATATTCAGAAATATTGAAGATTTTTTGTATTTTGTCCCAAATGTCCGACCAAAATAGTTGGAGATTGCCACGTTCAAAGATTTGGCGAACAAGTGATCCAGTTTCTTTGTGACATGAGCAGCAAAGGTCTATGTTAGAGGAACCACTTAATTTAGATTTTCTGAGAGGCCACGAGGCTCAGTGTTGAAGAAAAAACATTGATTAATTAAAGATGACATAGTGGCTCTAAGGGCCATGAGTCTAAAGTAAACGCCACACATCTTGAGAAAGCTGGTTGTTAGTGTCCTGTTCCCATACTTTCTGGATGCCTATACAAAAGTTCCTTTTGATCGATTGAAAAGCTTTGTAGAATATTGAGGCATGATAAGATATTGTGTGTTTTTACAACAAAAAAAGTCAGTTAAACTTTTAGTATGTAGTAAAGAGAAATTCCGATGGTTACGTTTCAAAATGTGATACAGCAGTAAAACTGTGAACTAGGAAGATTTATACGCCTTTTGTATTTGGGCAACAGATTTGAGAGACTTATCAGCAAACATAGGGCCGTGTTTACTAAGCTGTGTTGTAGGCGCGCTAACTTTTTAGTGCACTCTAAAAATTAGCGTGCACTAATGCTAGAGACACCCATATTTGAACATCCATCATTTGAACTTTAGCGCATTACTGCTTTAATTGTTATTCCAATTGTGTTCTCTTTTTACTTGATGCTTCATTCCACTATGTTACCCATATTCTAATGTAATTACTAATTGTATCTTTTACTCTGGTATGGCGACATCCATGGCGGAACAATGGTAAGCCACATTGAGCCTTGCAAATAGGTGGGAAAATGTGGGATACAAATGCAACAAATAAATAAATATATTCCTATGGTTGTGTCTAGCATTAGTGTGTGCTAATTTTTAGTGTGCGCTAAAAAGTTAGTGTAGCTTAGTAAATAGGACCCATACATAGCCTTTTTGAAGAACAACCAATATTGATAGTGAACAGCTGTATATGGCCAATGTACTATAGATATGTACTATTAATCATGTTTCAAACTTGTGTTTCTTGATGTAGGTTTCTACTCTGGATGGAGTCTTGGAAGTTCGAAATGAGCATTTCTGGATGCTGGGTTTTGGTACTTTGGTATGACATTTACTCTGCTTTCTGTTTATATCCCCCTTTTTTTAATGACACCATCATCCTTTGCCTCTATTTATTAATATATAAATTGGGAGGATATCAAACATATAAACGGCGAGTGACCGTACTCACTCGCAAATGCGCAGTAGAGACTTCCCTGTCTGTCCCGCCCCCGCGTCAATACGTGATGACGGGGGCGGGACAGAGAGGGAAGCTGCGCGAAGGGGAGGGAACCGCCGAGGTCACCACCGCAACCCCCCCCCCCCCCCCCCCCCCCGGAGTCGCCGCTGCCCCTCCACCTGGCCCGTCTCTTCGTTATTAAACTTACATCTCCGCAGCAGGCAGATCAGCTGAGCTGCCGTTGGCCTTCCTTCCCTGCCTGTTACGTCACACGAGGGCGGGACACAGGCAGAGAAGGAAGGCCGACGGGAGCTCAGCTGATCTCTGCCTGCTGCGGAGATGTAAGTTGAATAGCAAAGAGACGGGCCGGGTGGAGGGGCGGCGACCCACCAGCCCGTTTTAACGGGCTCAACTGCTAGTGTTGTGTATAAATGGACAGAAGTGTACCAATTTATATAAAACAATAAAAGTGCTTTACAAGTGTCTTGGCAGAATCTAATATGATATGAGTTGTGTGAGCTAAATTCTTAAAGGTTGATGTAATAAGCTATGTGTTAGAATGATGCACTAAGCTTCAACACACAGCACTGTTAAGTACACACTCAAAAAGTCTATTACTCCAGATGCAGTAAACTAATGGCATGGAAATTAGCATAGTGTTAAAAAATGTGCACTGGCAGGTAACACAGCACACTCTCCTCAGTAATCTGCAGCAATTTGCTGCATCAGGAATAAATATGTTCCTTCCTATCAATGTTTGAGGGGGGAATTGGCTGATACACTGACAGGAAGGGAGACATTATGAAAAACAAAATGGGCTGGGCTCTCAGATTTCTAACCCAACCCCTAATCCTACCTTGTAAAAATTCCCCAGTGGCCCCCAGGCCCTTCCACAGACCTCTCTGATCCTCTCCCCTGTTAAACTTCCCTGCTGGCCCGGTGGGCCCCAAACCTTGCCCACACCCTATCTAGTCAAGAACACCCGTGAACCAAGCACCCATCACAGGGACATAGTTGACCAGAGACCCTCTATACTGCTGGACCCACTTGAACCAGTAATATTTACCTGGTCCAGGGAGGCATCCAGCAATATCCTCCTCATTTCACCACCATCTTGGAAGATGGCAGTGCCTTTCCCCTTGCCTGTCTTACTTGGCAGATGGACCCCTAGAAATGTATTGCAACACTTGAGGTGAGGCACTGCTGTTTTCCAAAATTAATGCAATGTGTCAAGGAATACTGTGATATCTGGATAAATTGTCAGTTTTTCTCTATTTTTTAAAGCTGTTTTATGCAAATAACACAGGCAATTTTCAAAAGCTAGTTAGCCAGGTAAACTCTGATTTACTGTGGTGAAATGGCTTTTGAAAATTGCCTGCCCTTCCCTCGGCTAAAAGCATGTACATTATGGAACATGTGTACATGTGGGTGCATTGTTTGGAAGGGGGTATACTTTCAAACCTATTCCTGTTATTTTGCACAGGAAAACTAGCTGCAGAAAAAGTAAGCACAAGTTTCTTTGGTGGCTAAAAGTACCTGTGGACCACACAGATATGAGCAGTTCTGAAACTTACCTCCGTTATCTTGAAATACTTCCTCCAGTTGTCTTAAACTGAACTCTTCTTTATATTTTACAATATTTAGGTTGCGGGGGGGGGGGGGGGGTAGTTATCAAAGTGGGCTACCGTTAGGATGAGTTATTTTGCTACAGGTCTCTTTTTATGCAGTGAGACCAAGTTACTTGTAACCATGTCTAAGCATTTTAAAGTAATAGCATCTTCACCTAAATAAGTTCAGCTCTTTTTTTATGTATATTTTAAATTTATTTTTAATATATATTTTAGGCTGGATCAGTACATGTGCGAATCCGAAGAGATGCCAGTGAGCAGATGGTACTAGCTCACGTGACTAATCGCCTGTGCACTTTAGTTTCTACCTTGACCGTTCAGATTTTCAAAGACGATTGGCTCAAGCCTGCTTTAACCTCTGGGCCTATTCCATCTAATGTGCTGAACCTTTCAGACCATCACGTTGCTCCAGTACTGCCTTTAAAGATTGATGATGTAAATCCCTGTACATCTACTCCTGCTAAATACAGTAGACCACCTCCAGAATTTTCTTTCAACACCCCGGGTAAAAATGTGAATCCAGTCATCCTATCAAATGCTCACACAAGGCCTCCTGGTGTGTTCCTTAATTATGGAGCTTTGCCTTATGGCAGTACATTCAATCAAGGATTTAGAATGCCAGCAATTGGAGCAAATCAAGGACTTAGATCTGCTTTTGTAAATGTGCCAAGCAGATATGGAACAGATACTCAAGGCCAGTTTACCCAGTTTAGACCATAATTTCCTGCACTTGCCAGCATTTATTTTTGTTTCCTACCTGTTTAACACACGTTATCCATATTAAAAGAGACACATTTTTCCATGATATGGTTGCTATTTTATTGTACATTCCATGTCTTTCTTTGAGCAGTAAACCCAGTGAGGTATGCTTGTATTGATCACAAAGCAAAGATGGAGGAACCTCTTCAGAAACTGTTCTTGAGCCTTTTAAAGGTCAACCTATTGTTCATGATGATGCACGAACCTTTCCTTGGCGGTGACTCAATGTGGAAGCTAGCATCAAATAGCTGTAGTTTGGATTATTCTTCTCTATATGCCTCACTTTGCACTTGTCCATATTAAAATTTCATGTGTCATCATAGTCCCACAAGGTCCTCCTGCAATTTCTTCACAATGGGAGGTAAAAAAGTGGGTAATAAACAATGACCACAAAAGTGCACCACAAAAACTTGATGCAAGCAGTGCTTAATCAGCCACCAAGTACTGCCTCTATTCTAATTCTATATATGAATTCAAATTGCTTTACAAACTGTGGACAATTCTGTATAAGGCGTACCTGCATTTAAGTGCATCTGAAGCATGTAAATAAGAGCATGCAAATAAGTACATAATGCCACACTGGGAAAAGACCAAGGGTCCATCGAGCCCAGCATCCTGTCCCTGACAGCGGCCAATCCAGGCCAAGGGCACCTGGCAAGCTTCCCAAGTGTACAAACATTCTATACATGTTATTCCTGGAATTGTGGAATTTTCCCAAGTCCATTTAGTAGTGGTTTATGGACTTGTCCTTTAGGAAACCATCTAACCCCTTTTTAAACTCTGCCAAGCTAACTGCCTTCACCACGGTCTCCAGCAACGAATTCCAGAGTTTAATTATGCGTTGGGTGAAGAAAACTTTTCTCCGATTTGTTTTAAATGAACTACACTGTAGTTTCATCGCATGCCCCCTAGTCCTAGTATTTTTGGAAAGCGTGAACAGACGCTTCACATCTACCTGTTCCACTCCACTCATTATTTTATATACCTCTATCATGTCTCCCGAAACGCTATTCTGAGTGGAATGGAACAGGTAGATGTGAATTGTTTGTTTACTCTTTCCAAAAATACTAGGATTGGGGGCACACAATGAAGCTACTAAGTAGTAAATGTAAAACAACCTGGAGAAAATATTTCTTCATCCAACTTGTAATTAAACTCTGGCATTTGTTGCCAGATAATGTGGTAAAAGCAGTTATCTTAGTAGGGTTTAAAAACATAAAGGTTTGGATAATTTCCTAGAAGAAAAGTCCTTAAGCCATATTAAGATGGACTTGAGGAAAATCCATTGCTTATTTCTAGGATAAGCAGCATAAAATCTGGATTGGCCATTGCTGGAAAAAGGATACTGGGCTTGATGGACCTTCAGTCTGTCCCAGTATAGCAAAGCTTATGTTTTTATGTAAGCTTGCCCATAAGTGGCAGAGTGTGCAATTGAGAAGGTGGGTGTATATGTGGGCAGAGTATGAGCAGAATGTGGGAGTATCACCCATCAACCTGCACAAGACAGATCTAGATGTGCTCTCTTACACCTACCATTGACTTTTCATAAGTGGGCGTGCCTTCTTTTTGGCACACCGATGCAGGTTTGCACTAGTATTCTGTAATGGCATCAGAACACTCCCTGTGCTGTATTGGGGTGCCAAAAAGGAAGCATCAATTTATAGAATTGCCTCCAATGTTTTATAAAGTACAAAAGACTACATTTACTCCATCAGAGTTTTTGAAGCAGGAGTTCTATCTCAAGTGGGATTCTGATAGTGCTATTTCCTTTCTGTGCTAAGAAATTTCTAATTCAAATCCTTTTTATTGTGCAGAGGTCATCAGATCAATTGGCACAGTACTATGATATGTATATTTCATATGAAAATGACCCTTACATGCTGAGTGTGGGTGCTGTGTATCTCACTGGGGGACAGCAAGACACCTTAAGTTTGAAATTTAAAGAGTAAATAATTGTTAGCAATATTATTGGTTTAATTATATATTGATAATGAATTTAGCAATGCTGTGGCCATAATAATAATGTGGCTTTAACCGCCTTGTTGGGCAGACTAGATGAACCTTGCAGGTCTTTATGCACTCTCATGTACTATGTTACCTTCTACAGTCTTGTTGCTCATGTACCAAAGGCTGAGTACAGATGTTTTCTTTTGTAATAATAAATAGTTCTGAGTCATTTCAGCTGCAAAGATGTGATGCCTGCCCAATTCTGGAGGAAGATTTTCTACCAGTTCTCAATTTTTCACTCTTACCTCCTGCAGTGTAGTACATGAGACGCTGTTAGGATTGAACAAACGCTCAGTGGTGGCTGGCAATTTACTCTGTCTGAACATTCCTGCTCATATATTGTGAAGACACACTTTGACCCCTGAGGCAGGCGCTTGTGCACCGAAACATGGCCCGTGTCAACTATGTATCTTACTGCCATTTTTTAAATTCCTGGATACCTAAAGGCTTGGAGCTACTGCTAAAACATATTGTTCTTAAACAGCCCAATTGGAGTAGTTCAGGATCATTATTATACAATAATATGCATTATTAGTGAATGATCTCCATTAGAATTAATGAAAACTGTGGTAAATAATGCATTGATGTGTACACTTTGTGAATCTGGAAGATGTAGTTTTTATTTAGTTCATGGTCAGTTGGGGACAGTATTTTGGGAAAACTTGATGTTTTGTTTATGTATCTTGGGCTTTCTGATATTCCAAACATGGTTTGTTCATTCATTTAAGTATTTATACACCACTTAGACTGTATATTATCATCATAGCTATGAGCTTTGGTTCAAGGCCTGACTTTGGTTCAGGATCTAAAAATGACAGAGAAGCTACAGGCCTGTAACTATCCATAGCACTCAAACAATATTATTTGCGTTGTAGAGCAGACTGTGAATCACAGCAGGTAATTTATGGCATATGTTGCCTGTGCAAATAAATGGTATGTTGGGCAGACTAAAAGACCAGCTAAATTATGTACAGCTCAACATTTGAGTAATCTTAGAGTTCAGTGAGTAGGTTCGCCTCTATTAAATCATTGATTATGCTTCAAATATGAAAGCAATGAATTAAGATTTAATGTGATTAGGCATGTCAGATCACCAAGAGGAGGTAATATTACAGAGATATTGGTTAGAATAGAATAGCGAATGATTTTTATGTGGCAAACAATAGAACCACAGGGATTGAATAAAGAGGTGGAGGGGATTTAGGCATAGGTATGAGTGGCCTAGTGGTTAGGGTGGTGGACTTTGGTCCTGAGGAACTGAGTTCAATTCCCGGCACAGGCAGCTCCTTGTGACTCTGGGCAAGTCACTTAACCCTCCATTGCCTGCCATGTGTGGGAAAGTGCGGGGTACAAATGTAACAAAAAAAAAAATGATTGATGTGCTACAGCTGCACAGGTTGGTCAGTCTCAGTTGTGAGGCTGCTATTCTGGGGGTGTTTACCCTGGTTTAGTGGTTGTGAAGAAAATTTCTAGTATATATTTGAATTATCGTTTGTGCTTTTTTTTTTTTTAAGAGTGGTATTATGGTGATATGTGCATATGTTTTTCAGCTTGGACTCCTGATGATGCTATATTTTAGCAAAACATAGATCTGTATCAAGTCCAGTCCTTTTGGAATTCAGTTGAGGACACTCTCTCCTTGGACTATGAAGATTTTATTGTGATGCACCAGGGACATTGGAAACTGGGACATTTTTCTGGAAACTAGCTGTTCACTGAATGATGTGCTGCTCTGTTTGTCTTAACAGGGCTTCTGTAAGCTTAGCTTCCCTCAGGCCTAAAGGTTTTCTGATATTACAATAATAACACGACACATGGTATTTTCTTAACATGGCACAACTCGGCCGCAGCTTTATTTAGATACAAAACAACTTAACCCTAGGTATACCCAAGCCGATCCAGCCTCTGGCGCATTATCCAACCCAGGCTGCCGTCATTAGCAATTATTATTATATATAATAATTATTATTAATTATATATATATATATAATTAGCATTAGCAATTGTAAACAGAGCTTCCCGCTGCACAGCAAGTGAGCTCAACCGTAAGCGCGGCTATCCCAGCTGCCTAGCTTACACCATCAGGCTTGGGTACCCCGCCACCAGGCCGGGGTAGCAAAGCTTGCCCTGGGCCACCAACAGCTGCGGCCTGTTGTGCCAAAATTACATCCTCTAGCACATTCTGTAAATCATTGTTAAATAGGTCATTTCCAATGGCAGATAGGTGGGTGCCATCCTTTCAGAAGAATCCTTCACACATGTCATCTGCCCAATTGTGTGCGATCTGCCATCCGCCCCCGCCCATAACCCAAGCTGCAATTTGCCTGTTCACTTTCTTTCTGGGCCTGCCCCATATTTTCCAGTGTCTGTGCCGCCATCTAGGGAGTATGTCGGACCAGACTATGTCAGTATGGGGAAAAAGGTGAGAAATTATTGACAGATCGCTCTTAGCTGCCCGTACCACTTCAATGCAGGAAAGAGTTCTGATGTCATTCCCGCCTAGGTGTATGACAATTGCTACAGGGGCGGCCAAGTTGTCTGCTTGGCGCTGGAGTAATGGGACCAGCTGGGGCCATTTCATCCCTCCAACTCCTATCCAGTGTATTCTCACTCCTCTTGTAGCCAGGCCTAAATGGGAGCTGCCGGGTCTTGCAGCAGCTCTGCGCGCAGCCCACTTAATGAACGAGTGGCCGACAATCCACACAGTTTGTGACCCTACAATATAGAATAATGTGGATATTACATAGTTAAAAGGGGCCCTGATGTATCCCCTGTAAGCCTCTGACTTCCATCTACCCAACTCTTTAATGGATGGTGGTGGAAAACCTAAAGCTGCAGCGCATGTGGCGGCTCCTATGCTAAAGGAATGCGTTCCAAAGTTCCCCGGGTCGCGTCCTGCCTTCAACAAGCATTTGCGTAACACCGCAGAGAATTGGAAGAGGGTCAGAGGGGATCTATCCAGGTGCACCAGAAGAGCCTCACTACGCGGAGGCCTCAACGCTAGGTACTCTCTGATGTTTGCTACGGGGCAAGTCAGGAGCGAGTCTACCTGTGGTAGGGTGATTGCCCCTTGCCAAGTTGGTCCATTTTAGATCTGTGGATTACAAGCCGCAGTGTATTACCCGACAGCGTGACCCCGTTGAGCTTAAGACCGACCCTTGCCGGGTTTTCTTGGATGGAGCTACCAATTCGCATACCCTCAATGCCCCAAAGAAGGCCAGAGTAAATGCTGCCTGGAAAAGTTGGGTCTCGTATTTTGATTTGCACACATTCTCCAGAGCATGCCAAATTTCTAGCAACAAGTCATGCATGATTGGTAGTCTCCAATCCAGTCTGGCTCCGCGTTCCCACCACCAACCTTCTAATAACTTTCTGACCATAAACCTATTTTTTGGGTCTCCCCATCCCGCTATCTTCGTAAAAAATGAGAATGTGGTCAGATGTCTGGATACTGAGCTGTGGGCACTCCCTCTTGTTTTGCATGTATGATGTAGTCTGCAATTGCGCTGTCTGGCACCGGAAGGAGCAGACTCTCTGGTAACCGGCTGTATAAGTCGTCCATGTTCGCGGCGCCAGTGCCTATTTCAGCAGTCGCCAGGCCTCGGGGCTCTGAGCCTCCATAGGTAACCGGGTACAGGCTCTCCTTCCGCTGCAGCTTGTGGTGCCAATTTCCGGAAAACTTCCTACCTTGAACGAGAAAGAGCATCAGCAATTGGGTTGCTTGCGCCGGGAACATGCTTTGCGCGCAACAATATATTGTTGAATAGACACAGCATTACTAGCTCGCGCACCAAGTCGACCACGCGGGGACATCGTGCAGTTTGCCTATTTATTATGTCTACCACTGCCCTGTTGTCCGACCAAAAGACTACCCGCCTGTTGCTTAGTCTCTCTTTCCAGATGGCCACTGCTACTACGATCGGGCAAAGTTCTAGGAATGTGATATTTCTTGTGATGAGCTGTTCTTTCCAACTCGGCGGCCATACGTCCGCACACCATTCTCCCTGGAAGTAAATCCCAAAACCGATACCGCTGGCTGCATCAGTATAAAGCTGCAAGTCGGCGTTGGATATCGGGGCGTCTAGCCATACTATTCTGCCATTGAAGTTGCTCAGAAACATGTCCCACACCCTGAGGTCATCCTTCATGGCCCTCGTCATCCTGATATGATGGGAAGGTTTCAGCATCCCTGACATTGAGCTGGATAACGTGCGCAGGAACGTCCAACCCATGACGATAACTCTGCATGCAAAATTGAGGTTGCCCACCAATGACTGCATTTCTCACAGTGTGACCTTTTCTCTACTCAAAGCCCCTGCTACTAATGTTTTCAGCTTTTCAATTTTATCAAGGAGGAGTCGAGACACCATGTTGCGGGAATCCAGCTCAATGCCCAAGAACTGCGGTCGCGTGCATGGGTCCCACGTTTTCTCTTTTGCTAAGGGGATACCAAAGGACTCTGCTACCGCGCGGAAATGGGTAAGCGTGGACTGGCACGCTGGACTGGCTGCTGGACCAACAAACAGGAAGTCGTCCAAGTAGTGTATGATATTCTTGCTCCCCGAGGCTCTTTCTACTACCCAGTGCAGAAATGTGCTGAAACACTCGAATATGGAGCAGGACACTGAACAATCCATGGGCATGCACTTATCGTAGTAGTATTGCCCTTCAAACTTGAAATCCAATATGAGGAAGTTGTCCGGGTGCACCAGCAGGAGTCGAAATGCAGACTCGATGTCTGCTTTGGCCATGAGGGATCTTTGTTCTGCTCGCCTCAGTAACTGTACTGCCATGTCAAACGTGGTGTATTGTACTGAGCTTGCCTCGGGGGGGGGGGGGGGGGGGGGGGGGGGAAATCATTCACAGAGTCGCCAGCCAATAGGATAAATTATGTATGAGCCTGTATTTCCAGGGTTCTTTCTTGGGGATGATTGCTAACGGGGACACGATGAACCTTTCGAAAGGCTGATAATGGAAAGGGCCTGCTACTCTCCCTAAGCTCACTTCCTTAGTGATGTGCGCCCTAGCTTGCAGGCGCATCACTGAAGGGGAGTTCCGAGCTGCATGCCGTAATATAGAATTCTGAAACCTTGTGCAAAACCTTCTTCAATTGTGCCTGCATCCTTCCTGCGCGGGTAATGCGCCAACCACAGCCACATAGCGGTCAGGTTGACTGGGGAAGGTTCTTTAACTCTGTTATCTATGTTAGAGTTGGGCGGCTGTTCTGTCAGGGGCTTTCTTAACGCACTTGCTGGCGGGATATGAGGCTCCGCAAGTGGCACACACGTTTGAATTTACAGCTCAGCAAGGGAGACACAGCTCTGTTGAATCGCCAACAAATCCCCTCTTGTGACCCAGGCGCCCTCCCAGCGCCGTGTAACCCCCCAGGCCAAAAGGACCTGCCCTGGGTGCCGACTGCCGCCCTTCTATTTGTCATGGTGTACAACCACAGGTCAACATCCTTCCATCACCACCCTAATGTGGTGTCCTCGTCATATTTCAACCATCTGTATCCCTCGTAATCCCTGTAAGCCTGCATTATGCTGTGGGCATATGCTAGAATCGGGCGGGGCCGGTGTGGCATCTATCACCCTGAGGAAGGCCCACAGCCAGTTAAATAAAGATCTTGGTGTGCCTTTAGCTCGTGCATTTGTATTTTCTTTTGTGTCTTTACTCCTTTTCTTACCCCTCTTCCTCCCTTCAAGCACCTGAAACATGTCAAAATATTTTTTATTTTTTCGGGTGGATTTGGGAACTAGCCTCCATATGCGAGGTAGGGCCGCCAGGGGCGGGGGACATTCATGTCGGGCACCCTCTACCGCTCCTTCAGCGTTCTGCGTTTCATCATCATCATCCTACGAGGAGGTGGAAGATGAAGATGATGAATCTGAACTGCTCTCGCTGTAGAGTCTCTCCGCCTACTCTTTTTCTTTCCTTTCCCTGTCTCTTTCTTGTCTTTCGTGGGCCTCACCTCATTGGCTGGCGTGTGTGGGCCCTGTTCTCCCCCAATCGCAGCACTGCTCCCTTCTAAACAGCCTGCTCTCTCCCCCACCTTCATATCAACATTAATAGTCTCGTGTCTGTGCATTCCACTGGACGTACCTGCAGCCTCAGGCGGTGGTGGACTGTCTCTTTGAGCGGGTTCCTGCATGTAACTAGGGTCTGGGGTGCCCAAGGCCTTTGTGTGTGATGGGTGTTGGGCAGCACATGCCGTTGGCCATGAATGGCAAGGGGGGGGGGGGGACCAAATCCTGGCCATGCCCCATAGTATGGAGGTTGCTGAGGGTAGCCCCAGCCTCATGCCATACGGCCACGGGGGTGCGACTGGGTGCTGCCCCTGGCCCGCCACTGGCCCCGGACTGTCCGTCACCTGAGTTATGGCACCCTGCAACGTTGAATGCGGTGGTGTCCATCCTGCGCATGTCG
Source organism: Microcaecilia unicolor (assembly GCF_901765095.1). Taxonomy (NCBI): domain Eukaryota; kingdom Metazoa; phylum Chordata; class Amphibia; order Gymnophiona; family Siphonopidae; genus Microcaecilia; species Microcaecilia unicolor. The sequence continues at coordinate 277,854,716 of NC_044033.1, forward strand.
GTGGGTGCGGCCAGCATCCTGTTGTGCCCGGCCTCGGTTGTAAGGGGAGGCTCTCCGAAATGTCAGCTGTGTCGCTCGCCGACCCGGGGACACCTTCTCCTCCTGTCTGTGCATGTAGGGCAGCCTCCGCAGTTTGACGTCCTGTGGCCTTCTTCTTGTTTCCTTAATCGAGATTGTGTCTACTGCTGCGGGGGCGGCTTGTCCGGCTGCTTTCTTGTTGGCTTGCTTTCTTTGGCCTTTTCCTTTGTCTGAAATGCTCGCCGGTCGCGTCTTCACAGCTGCGTTGATCAAGTCTTCCTCGTATGCTGCTGCCACGTCTGACTGCATGTGTGATGTGCTGTGTCCCTCTTCTGCTCCAATTTCTAGGGTTGGGCACGCTTCCACGACATCCATACTTGCTGCCGCTTCCATTCTGAGCGAGGGAGGGGAAGATAATAGTGTCGACATACAAAGGAATCTAAATAGACTTAAAAGATAGCCAGTTAATATCTCATCATAAAAGGAGACAAGCAATTTAAAACCCCCCTTATATTAAAGTTTTTTTTGTTTTGTTTTTTTTGCTAGGACATACCCATCATACCATTCCTAAGTTAAACCGGTGGCATCCACTGGCGTGATGTATTTCAAATGGTTGTTTTGAGCAACTGTAAAAAAAAAATTTTTTGTGTGTGCCTGAATACAATTTCTTTATTTCATACCCAGATGGCCGCCACCTTCCTCTTGTGCCTGCAAACTGATTCCTGCCCTCGCCAACAAGGCTGCCTCTCTCCCATAATCCCCTGCCAGAAGACTATAATTCAATCTGCACCCTCTAAGATGGCCACCCCCTGTGTTGATCATATAGAATCTGCTCTATCCAAGATTGCTGCCTCCTGTCTTGCAATAGGGCCACCCTGTTTTTGTTTTTTTTTGTGGTCCCGCCCGGAATCGCTCTCGCACCCGAGCTAACGCCCTGCAAGCTCCTCATCAGGCTTTACCCTATGGGGGATGGACGGTGCAATGGAGAAGTATAGGGAGTGACCCCCGAACTTCACCGCGTTACACCACCAGGGTGGGGACCTGAGGATCCCGACCCGATGCTTCCCACGACCCGAGAAATAAACCTACAGTGAGACTTGAACCGACATCACCTTGTTCAAAATCAACTTACTGCCTGCTCGGCACTGGATCAGACGACGATGCCCCCGTGGACTGTGATGTGCGCTCGGGGGCGGGACCTTGCTTGCAGCTCCGATGCGCCACTTCCTACGAGGTCAGTCCCAAAAAGAATCTGACCAAAGGGGCCAGCGAACAGGCCGAGAGCCGCGGTGTGGTCCAGTTTGTTCTGGCGAGGAGGACGCTGCAGGCTGATGCCGGATGCCTGAAGAGGTCGTCCGGGCTCCGCCCAGGAGTGTTTAAACCCCTTTTAGCTCTCTACCCTTACCAGCGGGGTGCCCTTGGGCGGTGGGGACCTGCCTGCCATGCCTCGCTCGCCCCCCGCTGGCACCGGCACGCATGCCCGTCGGGGCACGGCGCCATGTTATAGGTGGCTCCATGCACCCTGTGGGGCACTGCGCCTTGCTTTTGTATAAGTATGTTACCTTTGAAAGAAGACAGCTGAATGTTTACTGTTTCCTTTTTCAACTCATGTTGGTGCTAAGATAAGTACTGGAGTTATAGTGTATTTTTGCTTCTATTGGACTGAGGGCATGTAGTTGGGGTAATCTGTATTTTATGCAATACCTGTTTTTATAAGTTTTTTTTGTATTAAATAATGCATTTAATATAAGAAAATGTTTTTGATTGGTATATAAGTTTGAGGTTAAAAATTATTCTAGTGTTAAACTCAGTATAGGTAGTAGTAGCCCTTTTCTCCAAAGAAAGCACTGGCTACTTATCACTTTGTGTTTGGAATTCAAGATGCTGGTTCTGGTGCATAAGGCCTACTATACTCAGATCCTTACGTATTAATACCGTATACTCTGCCTTATTTTCTTCTCTCCTCTTAGGCTGGCCTATGGTTACTCCCTTCACCATACATCATCATGTTATAAGAGAATCCGCCTTTTCTCTTCCAACCCACATAGAAGCTGAACATTCACACTCCAATTTTTTTAAAAAGTCCTATTAAGAGGACTTCTAGTGGCGCTATGATCTCCCTCTGGAATTCCTCCTCTCCCCCCCCCCCCCCCTTGCTCAGCACATTAAAAATGCTACTATAGTCTTATGTATAGCACACTATAAACTTCTGCAGAGTGGGCAGAGTCTGAATCAGGTTTATTTGAATGGAGAATGTCATCGCTGACCCACTGTCCTATCTCTCTGTGCTGTGGACCAGTTGACGCCTTTCCTTTGATTTGGGTGCTGTGCGAATCCTCAGCCAAAGGTCCTGAAAGGAAGGAAATAAATTGAGACTGTATACCCAGCAGGAATGCATGTAAGGAGAACCTGTCTGCTGCCTGAGGTTTTGGCTCACACTGACTGGCCTAAGGGACAGGCAAGGAAAGCCATGATTTTATCTGGAGTGTAAGCTCTGGAAATCCTTTTTTTGAAAGTACCAGAATCTGACCAACGAGGGAAGTCCTTATTGCTGCTGGACTATTTGCAACTTTCAGACCCAGGTGAGTAGCAGTAGGTCTTGCTGAGGATTCTTGGCCCAAGATCTCTTCGCATGAGCACTGCTCCTAGAATGGTACCTTCTCTTCTTTGGCTGCTCAGACACACAGCAGGTGGTTCCTTGGGCTTTGAGCCCCTCTCAGTTACTGATTCTCTGCCTGTACCTCTTCATCTGGTTATTGTTACCCTAACCCCTTAAGTAATAAGAATAGTGTATTATACATCAGTTATTATCTCAAAATCTATTTGTTGCTATAGTGCATTCATCTCACAAGTATTTTAACATTCAAACATATGTATCATTCTCCACAATGCTATAAAAACGATGTTATTAGGAGTATAATTACTAATAAATCTTATATCCTCCTAATCCATTGTTGTTCACATCTTCTTCTATTATACAAAACCATAATTCTTAATATCAATAGTCCATGTGGACCAATGAATGGAAAAATCCCTATTGGGCTCTGTTATATTTGTCCACAACTCTCTTTCACAATCCAAACATGATAATGTTAAGTTCTTACGATATTTGTAGTTTCCTGTGTATTAGTCTATGAAGATATTTATGCAACAGTTCTTATAGCTCTACACAGGGCTGTGTTTCGCCTTTGGCATCTTCAGAAGCTGTTTATAAATCACTGTAATCCAGCGACATTCCACAAAATTTCCAACTGTTACTCATTACGCAGTAGCATGGCTGTTAATTATAACACAATCACAACGCTGTTTACAATCCATACATGTTATAGAAGAAGCTACTCTGCTTATATCTAAATAAATCTCACATTTTATAACTTGTTCATCATTTCACGTTTAAGCGTGATCCCTCAGATAGGAGACCGGTCTGATTGAACCGTCTTTCCCCACTTGTAAACTATCAGGGATGCCTTCACATGCGCAATAGGAGCCCTCTATATTTAAAGAACCTCCTATCTTGCTGGGTGTCATCACTATTAATGCCACCGGTGTTTAATTGTCAACCCTAATTCTGATTACCCTCATATTCATGGGCGTAGACTGGGGGGGCATTGTCCCCCCAAATGACGCCTTATTCTTCCTACCCGAAGTCGCAGCAGCGAACTGGCAGGGCGCCAGCAGTAAAAGCAGCAAGCAGGCAGGCTCGACTCTGTCCTTCACTTCCCTGCCCTCTCAGCATCCCGCCCGCCCAAAAGGAAATGACATCAGAGGAAAGCAGGACACAGAGAGGGCAGGGAAGCGAAGGACAGAGTCGAGCCTGCCTGATTGCTGTTATTACTACTGCCACCTGCCCGTTCGCCGCTGCAACTTCGGTACTAGAGAGTGGAGTGGATTGGAAGTGAGCCAGCCTATCTAGTCCACTGTAAGTAAGGAAGCAGCCATTTGGTAAATCTCTCTGTTTCCACTCCCCCGCGCAGCCGTCGCCATTCACTCAAAACACAGCAAGCAAACCTGTGAGCTGCTGCCTTTGTCGTTCTTTATTGTTGGTCCATCTTTAACAAGTCTAACACTGTTTTTGTTGGGTAGGCAGTGCCTTACAAGGTGGAGGAGAAAATAAATAACTGAATATCACTAAAACAAGGGAAGGGAGAGAGGAGAAATGCTGGACTTGAATGGAGGAGAGGGAAGACAGAGAAAGGAGATGCACAAGGATGGTGGGAGGGGAGAGAGCTGAAATGCTGGACATGCATGGAGAGGAGGGAAGAGAGAGGAAATGAGATGAACATGGATGGAGGGGAGGGGGAGAGGAAAAATGCTGTACATGGATGGAGGGGACGGAAGACAGAGGAGGGAAGCCGGCAGCGGCGCATGCAACAGGAGTACGGCCCCATGCACGTTTGTATTATGCTTTGCCAGGGAGGGGGAGGGAGAGAGTGATCGAGCGAGAGAACGAGAGGCAGAGAAGGAAAGGGAAGTGCATGCAAGTTCATGGTTCCTCCAGGCTGCCAGTAGGAGAGAGAAAGAAAGAGAGAGAGATGGGAGGTGCTGCGAAGGGGAAGATGCTGGATAGAATGTGGAAGGGGATGGAAAGAAACGGGATGGGCAGGGGAGAGAGGAGAATTGCTGGACAACAGGGATTGATGGAGGGGACAGGGGAGAGAGGAAATTTGCTGGAGATGGAGGAGAAAGCAGGGGAGAATGGAGAGTTGCTGGACATGGATGGAGAGGAGGACAGGGGAGAGAATAGAAATCGCTGGATATGGAGTGAAGGGCAGGGGAAGGAGGAGAAATGCTGGACATGGATGGATGGAGGGGAAAGGGGAGAGAGGAAATTTGCTGGAAATGGATGGATGGAGGGGAGGGCAGGGGAGAGAGGAAAATTGCTGGATATGGGTGGATGGAAGAGAGGGCAGGGGAGAATGGAGAGTTGCTGGACGGATGGATGGAGGGGAGTGAGGAGAAATGCTGGATATGGATGGAGGGCGGAGAAACTGCTGAGTTTAAGGGCTGGTTTGGAACACGTTGAGGGCAGATACTGAAACTCGAGGAAGGATAGGGACAGGGCTACAGATGGTAGACAGGATGCATAAAGACACAGGAGGATGGTGGACATAGCGTTTTGCAGTAGAGAGATTGTGTGTTGGCCTTACTGAGGTGGCACCAAAACATCAGAAAGGGTGTAGAGCCTAAATCATGACACACTATCTCTTGAAGGATCTACATATAGAGCCTATGCATTTCTAAGGTCAACACTGGCATGGTATGGGAAAGGGGGTGGGGAAATACTACTGGAGAGGAAGAGGGGTGCTGGGTAAGGAGGAGAGGAAGGAAGGGAGAAAGAGCTGGCTTGATATCTCATACATATTCATTATGGTTATTCACAAAAAAAGCCAGCTCTTTTTCCCTTCCTTCCTTCCTCCATATTAGCATATTCATTCATATTATATATATATATATATATATATATATATATATATATATATAAACACATGCAAATGAATATGCTAATATGCTCCTTTGCCCCCCCCCCAAAAAAATGAAACAGTCAAACTACACCCATGCTCATATTATATTATTTCTTTTTTTGCCTCCTCCAAACGTGGATGCCTTAGTGCTGGGCGTGGGTGGTTGTAGATTGGGTAGGGAAGTCTTAGTCATGGAAGTGGGCGAGCTAGGGGTGGATAGGGACCTAGTGCTGGTTTCTCCTATTTCCCTTCTCTGGTCCCTCCCCAGCCTTCCCCAATGCTGAGACTCCATATAACACTCTAGGCCAGAAATGGCCTCCTCCAAAGTTCTATACCCCCTTATCACCACTAATACCCTTATGTCTTGGCAAGGCCTGTAAGAATTGTTCCATCACCAGTTCTTGCAGGATATCAGCAGTGGTTCACCGCTCGGGCTCTAACCACTTCTTTGCCAGATCCATCAGTTTATTCGCGGGGGATTCTCCCTTGTCCCATTGCATCGCCCTAAACTATCTCCGATAGGCCTAGGCACTCAAACCATATCTATCCCAAATGGCCTCTTTCAGCTTCACATAATTGGCAGCATCCGCCGGAAACAAGTCTCTGAAGGCCACCAAGGCTTCCCCGGAGAGGGACGGAGCCAACCGAAGGGACTACTGCTCCAGGGGCCACCTCGCGGTCCCCGCCACCCTTTCAAAGGCGCACAAAAAGTAATCAATACTGTCTTTTTCTGACAACTTACCCCAGGGTTAGCCAGTTCATAGAGAAAGGACCTACCGCACCACCTCCCTCCAGGTGCCGGCCCAGATCTCCAGCTCCACTCGAGCCTCCCGAAAAGGTGGGCCCTCTCCGCAGAAAGTCTTGGAATAGGTCCAACACTGGCTGCTGCTTGGCCCTAGTTGCCACCAAGGAATCCCCGATCATTTTCTCCGCCAGCTCTTGCTGTTCTGGGAACTGCATCGTCATCCATGTAAAATTTTCTTTGGGATCTATCTCACTCTTCCGCACCGTCACCTGCAGGGAACACAGAGACCTCCAAGTGCAGCACCACACTACTCGTAAGCCCCGGCCACCACTCACCATTTCCCCCACCCCTGCTCCTGATTCTGCTTACCAGAAACAGATATGGGTCTGCACTTCTCTTTGCGTTGGCCCCACCTCCTGGGGCTACTCCCTCCGGCTCTGGCTCCCCCTTCCAGGAAGTCACTACTCGGGCGTCTCTCCTCACCCATGTGGAAGATTGCGGTTGGTCCCACCACTGCCACCACTTGTAAAGCTTCCCTGCCACGGAGCAACTTGGAACAGGTGCTCCTCCGCTGGCCAGACCCCCGGAAGCTTTTCAGTACCTTTGCTGTCCTCCTGGACCAAGCTGTGTATTGTAATCCACCAGAGAGACAGGATATGATAATCTGCTGTGGCCACCCCTTTGGGAAAAGGGTATTCCAGCACTGTCAGCTCCCCAAACAGAGCAGCTCTGACTGAGCTGCTCCAAACAACAACAACAAAAGAAAATGCAGAAGTCCCAAACTGGCTACAAAAAAAACACATGCCAATTCAAAGCTTGAATAGTTTAAACAAAAACACAGCTGTTCAAAGTTTGAGCAGCTTCAAACAAACCATACAGCAGTTTAAAGGTTGATCAGTTTCACTCAAAACCCAGCAGTTCAAAGCTGGAACAGTTTTCAACCCAAACCTAGCAGTTCAAAAGAAAACACAGCAGTTCAGACCTCTCTCTCCTGTCCCGCTCTCCTGCTGTACTCCAAGTGACTTCAGCCTCCTCATTCCCCTCTTTCTCCCCTGGAATAACCACCTCCTTCCAGTCTACTACTACTACTACTACTATTTAGCATTTCTATAGCACTACAAGGCGTATGCAGCACTGCACAAACATAGAAGAAAGACAGTCTCTGCTCAAAGAGTTTACAATCTAATAGACAAGAAATAAAGTAAGCAAATCAAATCAATTAATGTGTACAGGAAGGAGGAGAGGAGGGTAGGTGGAGGCGAGTGGTTACAAGTGGTTACAAGTCAAAAGCAATGTTAAAGAGGTGGGCTTTCAGTCTAGATTTAAAGGTGGCCAAGGATGGGGCAAGACATAGGGGCTCAGGAAGTTTATTCCAGGCGTAGGGTGCAGCGAGACAGAAGGCGCGAAGTCTAGAGTTGGCAGTAGTGGAGAAGGGAACAGATAAGAAGGATTTATCCATGGAGCAGAGTGCACGGGAAGGGGTGTAGGGAAGGACAAGTGTGGAGAGATACAGGGGAGCAGCAGAGTGAGTACATTTATAGGTTAGTAGAAGAAGCTTGAACAGGATGCGAAAACGGATAGGGAGCCAGTGAAGCGACTTGAGGAGAGGGGTAGTATGAGTAAAGCGACCCTGGCGGAAGACGAGACAGGCAGCAGAGTTTTGAACCGATTGGAGAGGGGAGAGGTGACTAAGTGGGAGGCCAGCAAGAAGCAGATTGCAGTAGTCTAAACGAGAAGTGACAAGGGTGTGGACGAGGGTTTTGGTAGAGTGCTCAGAAAGAAAGGGACGGATTTTACGGATGTTGTAAAGAAAGAAACGACAGGTCTTGGCGATCTGCTGGATATGAGCAGAGAAGGAGAGAGAAGAGTCAAAGATGACCCCAAGGTTTCGAGCTGAGGAGACAGGGAGAATGAGAGAGCCATCAACAGAAATAGAAAACGGGGGGAAAAATGAGAAGCTCGGTTTTGGTCATGTTTAATTTCAGGTGGCGTTGAGACATCCAGACAGCAATGTCAGACAAGCACTTTGTTTTGGATGCAAGGTGAGATATCAGGGGTAGAAAGGTAGATTTGGGAGTCATCAGCATAGAGATGGTAGGAAAAGCCATGGGATGAGATTAATGAACCAAGGGAAGAAGTGTAGATAGAAAAGAGGAGGGGACCAAGAACAGAACCCTGAGGTACGCCGACAGGCAGAGGGATAGAAGTAGAACAGGATCCACCAGAGTGAACACTGAAGGTGCGGAGGGAGAGGTAGGAAGAGAACCAGGAAAGGACAGAGCCCTGGAATCCAAGTGAGGACAGGGTATCGAGGAGTACGCTGTGATCGACAGTGTCAAAAGCGGCGGAAAGATCAAGAAGAATGAGGATGGAATAGAGACCTCTGGATTTAGCCAGTAATAGGTCATTGGAGACTTTAGTAAGTGCAGTTTCGGTTGAGTGGAGAGGGCGAAAACCAGACTGTAGTGGGTCAAGAATAGCATGTGAGGAGAGAAAATCAAGGCAGTCTTTGCCAAACCCTTACACCAGGCTATCACCTGCTGGGCCAATCCCCCTTTTCTGCCAATCCATCAGCTCCTCCTGTTCCTCCACCCCTTGACATTCCATGGACTGTTCCCCCCCACACCCGTTCCTCCTTTCCCACATTAGAGCTGTTCCCTTCCTCTTCCCTGTCACTCCAGGACTGGTATTGCAACTCACCCGCCCCTGTCCTTCCCCGGATCTCCTCTGGGGGCTGCTGGGAAGGGAAGTCCCTAACTCTGTGGTATGGCCTCCTCAGGACTCGCTGGGGATCATCATCCTTGCTCCAAGCGGGTGTCTCCCTCCACGTCCTATTCCTCTCTCGCCCAGTTCTCACTCCCCTAGTCCTCGTCCTCATCACACAACACAATCTCTCTTGATAAATGGGAGATATGTTAAGCCAGAACGCAGTACTGTATTAGTTTTGGTCATGAATTACATCATGGGGATTTATTCAACAATATCAGTTTCTGTGTTTTGGCTTTTCAGGGCAGTATGCACGAGAGAGATCTGAATGCCTATTTATTAGGGATATCCTGAAAACCTGGCATGTTGGTGGCCCATGAGGACTGGGAGTGATGACAACTACACGAGTAGCTCGTCTGACTTGAACACACAAGTTAATTGTAAAATGATTTTTAAAAATCAAAAGCTATGCTACTACTTATCATTTCTATAGCACTACTAGACTTATGCAGCACTGTACACTTGAACATGTAATAGACAGTCCCTGCTCGACAGAGCTTACACTCTACTTAGGTCAGGCAAACAGGACAAAAAAGAGATAAGGGAATTACTGAGGTGAGGATGATAAAATAAGGGTACTGAACAAGTGAGTAAGGGTTAGGCGTTAGAAGCAGGGAGAAATAAAATCCCACTGCTCAATGTACCACCATTTCCTATGCAAGAACAGCTTGTGGCTGGCCGGGGCGAGCCTCAACAAAATCCTAGATCGAGTTGAAACAGATTTATCTGTGCATGCACAACGTATCCCCTCTCTCCCCCCCCCCCCCCCCACACCCTCCTTAGATGATGGCAGCCCAGTGACAAGAGACAGGTTTTTCATTTCAACTTTCCTGTATGTATGTGAATAGAATTCCTCCCTACCGTATTATAAACATTCAATTATTTTTATTTATCTCCTATGAACACAAAAGTGAGACAGAATGATCTCCAAAAGTTAGTTTTATGGTGGTTCAAAAAAAAAAAAATCTGACAAGATGCCATTGATTTTTGCAGTTTTTTTATGTTTTTGCTTTTTTAAGTACTAACTCAGTCTCCGTGCTATTTTTTTTTTTTTAAAGGAACCCTGTTATGGGAGCGAGGTGGTTTCCACGTATGACAGCAAGCTGGAGACCGTGTGACTCTGTTTGAGCTGTTTGTTTACCCCTGAAGCAGCCCCTGTGTGGGTGAAACGTGGTTCACATCAGGCCATTATCAATAAAGACAGTATTATTAATATTACTCCTTCACCTACTGTTTGTGTCTTCTACTCTGGTGAGGATCCAGTAAGCCTTGCTGTTGTGTGTCCTCGTTTAGAGCTTTACATTTGAAGGGAGAATCTAATAAATAATTTGAACATCTGGACAGATGAGGCTAAACAGCACTGAAATGCCTGCTGTTCAGCTGTGGATAGACAGACACCTGCGTATATAGAACTATTCTTAATATAGAAAACCTTCCAAAACATTAAACACACTTAAATAAGCATTTACCAATTACAGATTTTATTTTATTTTTTTTTAATTGAGTGAAGTCTCAAAACTATGCAATTACAACAGATTCTCTCGACACATATGCACATGACACTAAGCATTATATCTGTACATATACTACAATGATTGTTTCCAAATACTTTCAAGCTCTACACTGTTTCCACATTAAGCATCAATTTTTTCACTTTCAGAGAGCAGTGCTTAGAAAAGAAGTGCATTCACCACAAATATCATCCCATCTGCTCAATTTGACAGCAGTGCCATGTGGACAAAGAGGCCCATAAACTATAGCAGCAACACAGCCACAATTCCAGGAATAACATGTATAGAATGTTTGTACGTTTGGGAAGCTTGCCAGTTGCCCTTGGCCTGGATTGGCCGCTGTCGTGGATAGGATGCTGGGCTCGATGGACCCTTGGTCTTTTCCCAGTGTGGCATTACTTATGTACTTATGAACATGAGAACACAATTCTTTGAGTGGGGAAAGAATACAGCAGTCACTGTGAATCACAATTCATTTTGAGCCCAAACTAGACTTTTTTTTTGAACTAGTGGTATGCTAAAGAGGAGCAGCCTGTTGGAAGCTGATGTCATACATACCAGGTACACACAAGTACACTAAAACAGGTGTAACTGTGTGCAAGTCTGGTGTTGACATCTACGCACTACTGGGGCTGGTTCTGGCTGCCTATGTCATCTTTAGATTTAATATATGTGCCCCTCTGGACTCCCCACATACCCTTGAAAGATGTTCTATAACAAGGATCCTCAAATCCAGTCCCTGAAGTCCACAACCCTGCCTGGTTTTCAGGATTTCCACAATGAATATGTATGAGATCAATCTGCATTCACTGTGGAAATTCTGAAAACCAGGCGGGGTGGAGGGCCTTGAGGACTGGATTTAAGGACCCCTGTTCTATAAAGTGCCCAAGTCAAACTATTCTCATGGTCAATAGCTGGGTTTGATACACCAGAAAAGTCCAAGCTGCACAATGACGTAGATAATGTGCTGGGTATGGTAATTTTTCTGGTGTAAAAAGCCCTGTTAAACATCCATGAGTCTGAACTGAGTTCACTAGCAACTATGCTGTATGTTAGTAATGGAAATCCTTTAGATTAAGTAAATGAATGCAATGTCCATCTGAAGATGTGATCCAACAAATCAGGCCAGCAACTCAGTTACCAAGCCTGATAATGTGCAAGTCCTTTTCTAATTAACTCAATCTCATTAACAGCAAATACACTCTCTGATTTCAACAGTTTCTATATAGAGAAAACCTTTTAAAAAATAGGGACAAGGGATCTTTTTGGGGAAAGGAGGACACTAGACCATCAAGGACTTTTGTGTAGATGTTGGGGTTGGGGGTAGGGGAATTAGGTGGGAGACCCACTGGAGTATCATTTTTTTTTAATTTAACTGTTGGGAAGGTATGTCAAGTCGGGGAGAGGAAGGGAGGGAAGGAGTTTGCTAGACTTGGGGCAGGTGATCGGGTTGGAGAGAGAGAGAGGGGGGTGCCACTGGACACCCACTCCTCAACCAACCCTTCTACGCTGCCACAGACAACCAGTGGGGAAAAACTTTTTTTTCTCCTGCATGGCCATGGGATAGCTAAGAACCATATTAACATGCATTTTAATGCAGTCTGCAGAAATAATTTTTGCACAAGTTAATACCCATGCTACAACCCTTCAAGCATTGCTATCCTGCGCTCCTGGGCCTTACAGTGAAGAACACTGCAAGGAAGATAAAAAATTTAGTTTTCTATAGCTGCCTAACCATAGGTCAAGTCACTTAACCCTCCATTGCCCCATGTAAGCCGCATTGAGCCTGCCATGAGTGGGAAAGCGTGGGGTACAAATGTAACAAAAAAAAAAAAAAATATATATATATATATATGTAGGAGCCAAAGGGTTGGCCCAGCTATCAAGATTATTAGGCCGTTTAGTTTCGTAAGTTTAATATTTAAAAAGCATGATGGTCCATGATATGTGTTTTTATAGGACTGTTCTGAGAGACAGAGTGTTTGACATGATCATAATTGTTGAGCCTATCAAAATCTTGGGGGTGGGGGGCTGGGGTCTAAAAGTTTGCAAAGGTGGGACACAGCTGAAGGTTTGCTTGGGCACCTAGTACCTTGCGGCAGCCCTTAGGAGCCATTAACAGGACAGCCAGGTGTCTCCACTTTGCTGAACTGGAGAGGAATGGTCAGACAGCCAGAAAGTGGAAGCGTCTCTCCTGATGCTAAAGCTTTTCCCAAAATCAGGGGGTTCTCAACACAGCTCTTAGGACACACCTAGCCAATGAAAATTTCAGGATACCCGCAATGAATATGCATGAGATAGATTTTCATGATTATCCATGTATATGCGGATCTAATTAATACAAGGACTTCTAGTCCACTGAGAAAGTTCAAGGTACTGTAAGAGAGTTAAATAGTCCTAAAATATTATAAACCCATATAGATCATCCATGATCTAACAATAAAACTTGAGATTTAAGAAATGTTTTAAGTAAATACAAAAAAAGTCTTCAAACACACTGGAATAATAGATAATCAGAAGAATTCCTTAAGGCAGAGTATTCCAGATTTGGGATGCATGATATACAAAACTCAAAGTCAAAAAAATAGCTGGGTGTGTCCTGAAGACTAGGTAGAGAAACTCTGCCCCAAAGGAAGAAGGGTAGAAGTTTGGATTACATCTGTATACCTTGAGCTTCAAGGGCAAGACATACCTTTAACTACTTCAAACTGATACAGTATAGCTCTCAGTTTATGAATGTTATTGTCTGTGTGCCATTGCACCCTTAGCAACCTGTCACAGACAAGGGAGGAAGTCACAAATGTACAAATCAAATAATATTTCTTTATAAAAATGTGACTACTCAGATATTCAGAACCTGTGTTGAGTTCTATGTACCGCATGCACTACATAAGTCCCTTCAAGCCAGATCCGCACAAAGCTTGGGCTTTAGGTGTTAGGTAGTGGCTGGTAGAAACAGGGTGTAGGGGATAAGTACACTAAAATTCTCAACTAATTCTAAGCTGAAAATGATTCATGATTATAGAAGGAAAAAGTGGCACAAAATGGTAAAGCTGACATCTATAAAGAATCCAAGCTATCAATGCACCTGAATCTAGGACCTCTGCATTTTGTCTGCGAGGACCCCATTTTTACAGACTGCGAAGGCCGAGCTTAGGCACATCTTCCCATAGATGGCAGTTTCGTAGGGCTGAGAAAACCAGCAGCTGGCTGGGTCCTTATGACGGATGAAGAAAATAACTTTCCTTTAAAATACCGAGATTACCCAATTCACTCCACCGATTGTGGCATCTCTTGCACCTTACTGCTGAACATAACATGAGAAAAACAGAAAATGGAACCCTTTGTAAGAGCAGTAAACAAACAGAGCAGAAGAATGTTGCAGATAGACAAATAAAAAGGAGGTAATAAAGAGGAATTAACCTAAGGCACAAATATTGTGACCCACTATATAAGCATCAAGAAAGTAAAGGCCTCTTTCAACGTTATGATCTCACTGCAATAGTGCTAGGTCTGCTGCCCATTTAATAAATATAGCATTTTCATCCAAACATGATAGCAAAGTAAAATTGTTTTCTTGGGTATTTTTTTCTTCTCAATGACTGTCACCTTTCTCTGTGTCCTGTCCTTTAGGCATTTTGTCTTCCCACATGCCAAAAATCAAACACAGTTCCATCAAAAGTGAAAATAAGCTTAAAAAAAAAAATCCACAGGCTGTGTCTGAACAACTTTGGCTCATCTCAAAGTCTGATTTTTTTTTTTTAATTTCTGTGAGAATCTCCACTTATCTTGCTATCCACTCTTGCCATGATGCTGTAGGAAATGCAAACAATCGATTGGCCATCACCGTCACACCAGCAGGTGGCAGCGACTTTTCCCTGCCCCCAGCACGGGCTGCTCAGGAGACCTCCTTTGTTGTCAGAGCTTGAGGAACACGGATTGCCGACTCTGCTTTTGCACTGTATCATCGAGAGGAAAGAGACTAGAAATGGCTACGTCCACTATACCTTGGCAAAGCTCTGCATAAAGCTTCCTGCAAAAAAAAAAAAAAAAAAAGTGGGGTGCAGATGTTAAAAGCGGACTTCTTCTTTAGATGGCGATTTTGGATAATTGTAGAAGCTAGCATTAATTGTTTTTTCCCAGATCAACACAATCATATATTCATCATTTTGTTTGAATTCTTAAATATTATCAGCATATAATATAAAAAGATTGTTTACAATTATGTATTGTATTTTTATATATTTTTTTATTCATTTAACCGATTTTGTAAAATTGTAATTTCTTCGCTGCATGTTTTTAATGTAACTATGTAAAGTGCTTTGGTGACTTTAGGTGTAAGGTGGTATATAAAGCCAAATAAATCAAATGAACTCTGTATTGCACATTAGGGACTAGATTCTAAATATGATGCCTGTAAAATTGGCGCCGAAAAAATTTCTGTCAAGGCATATTCTATAAACCGTGCCTAAAAGTTAGGCACAATGTAGGTGTATTCTATAACCCTGCGTGTAAATTTTTGGAACGCCCATGGCCCGCCAATTCCATGTCTCTCTTTTGGCAGCACTTTACAGAATACGCTTAGCAAGTTGTGCATGTAAATTCTAATTAATACCAATTAGTGTCAATAATTGCTTGTTAAGTGGCAATTATCAGTGCTGCTTGGCTTGTTAATTAAATTGCACATGCAAATCCAGAATATGACCGGATTTGTGCATGCAATTTTTATCACGCTATATAGAATTCAGGGGTAGGAGTATTAGTCATAGTAGTTTATTTCCAGCTATAATTAGAGCAGAAAATAAAATACAAAATTTAGACAGAGCTGCCCGACTGTTGGCTGTACCATTTGGATTATACCCCTTACCTTCTGCACCCTTCTGAGCAGAATTAGATTTTATGTTTTTCAATTTTTTTTCCTAACTCTCTGCTCACTCTGCATTCAGCAATTTAATACTAAAAACAAGGACTAAGTTTGGCTGAACAGTTCTGTAGGTGTGCAATAACCCTCAAAATAGGAACTACAATCCACTAATGTATACTGCTGTGTATAAAAACTACATTATTGAATCATAACTTAGAAAAAGACAGTCTATATGGACAATAAAAATGTGCCGGTTGAATAAACAAGCGGAATGCTGGTTAAAAATACCGGTTAAAATAAAAGAAATGACCATAAGTTATCAAGTGCCCACCCCTAGGAATATGTGGGTGTTTCTAGCATTAGCACATGCTAAAAACGCTATCGTGCCTTAGTAAACAGGGCCCTAAGACACTTGACTGTACCTGAATCTAAAGAGACAGATGAATATGTCAGTAACTTACCACAGATTCCAAATGTGTGCAAAAAAATGCCTTGGTACCAAAATCGCTACTACTGCAGTTGCAAAAGAAAGGAAGTGCATCAGACTATCAATCTATATGCATGCCACAAAACGAATAAACATGAAGATAAAATAAATAAAACATGATGTGCATCATAGAGCAGGCGGGGAGCGGAAAAACAAAACCGGGTGAAATATAAAACCATTTAAGAATAAACTGGTTATGAAATAACTGGATAAAAAGGTCAAATTAAAGAAAAAATATATAAGGAGGGATATATATATATATATATATATAAAAGTAAAAATGGAAATGTATAGAAACTGAGAACACATTCAAAATGTGCAGCGAACCAAAATGAAAATGCAAAATGAAACAACACTAGTGTGTTACCTTTGGTAATAAAAGAAACTATAGAAATGGTGTTAAGTCAAAGTCATTAGGTGTTAGTGTCTAACTGAAAAATAATCTTCTGCTGTTCTCTTAAAAGTTGTCTTTCAATGTCTCCACCTCTCCATGAATTTTTTAAATACTTTGTATACAAAACATTATAAATCTTCAATGGTATGGTTGGTTATAGTCCAGTGTTAACATAGTAACAAAGTAAATGATAGCAGATAAAGACCTGAACAAGATAAACTCATTTTACATGGTATGTGCTACTTTAGATGTGTACCTGAGTTTGATTTGTCCCTGCCTTGCTCAGGGCACAGACTGTAAAAGTCCACCCAGCACTGTTCCTGTACTAAAAGTTCTGAAGTTAATGTCAAAGCTCCTTAAAATTTAAACTCCAGCCCATCCATATCTATTCAGCCATGATCAGGGCGCAGACCGTAGAAGTCCACCCAGCATTGGTTTTACTCTCCAATTACCAGCATCGCCACCCAATCTCTGCTAAGATTCCGTAGATCCATTCCTTTTACACAGGATTCCTTTGTGTTTATTCCATGCATGTTTGAATTCCATTACCGTTTTCATCTCCACCACCTCCCGCGGGAGGGCATTCCACTATCTACCACCCTTTCCGTGAAAACATACTTCTTGACATTACTCCTGAGCCTGCCCCTTCCAACCTCAATTCATGTCCTCTAGTTCTACCACCTTCCCGTCTCCGGGAAAGGTTCATTTGCGGATTAATACCTTTCAAATATTTGAATGTCTGTATCATGTCACCCGTTTCTCCTTTCCTCCAAGGTATACATGTTCAGGCCGGCAAGTCTCTCCTCGTACGGTTTGCAACGCAAATCCCAAACCATTTTTGTAGCTTTTCTTTGCACCGCTTCCAGTCTTTTTACATCTTTAGCAAGATACGGCCTCCAAAACTGAACACAATACTCCAAGTGGGGCCTCACCAACGACTTGTAGAGGGGCATCAACATCTCCTTTTTTCGCAGCCTAGCATCCTTCTGGCCACGGCCATCTCCTTGTCACAATTTTTCTTCACCTTCAGATCCTCGGACACCAACACCCCAAGGTCTCTCTCCTGAGTCGAGCTTACTAAACTCTTCTCTCCTATCCAGTATCTCTTTTGGGTTTCTCACCCCAAATGCATCACTCTGCACTTCTTGGTATTACATTTTAACTATTAATGACAACTAGACTCCAGTGTGTTCATCATATCAAAAATATCTTTATTACCAAACACACGCCTTTATCAATTGACACATCTACTATATAAAACACTCTATACCCCCATACACTCACCAATCACTCCTAGTACCTGTCTAACTTTTCATTCTGTTTGAACGCACTAAAATATATATTAAACATTGCCATTCACAGGTATTACAATTTTAATTCCTTTACATTGATGTTTTAACTTCAAATTTGGCTTATTGCCCCAGTCTTCCACTCGGGCATTGTGTTCAAACTAAGTTGCACTGGCTTCACCTCCAATCCACTTAGTTATTATTACACGATAGTCCACCTTAGCCAATGTAATATCTTTTAGATCCCGTGTGCAGGTACACAGTGAAAGGTGGCCTCTCCACTATTCACCATAAGTTGTTCCTCATACGCATGCCGGCACACAACAGTATCATGGGATGTATCTCATCCGCCCCATCGCTTTGTCCACCTTCAGATTCTCCAGCTGTTTATAAACTCTTTCTTCCGTAAACGGCGCAGTATCCACTCCATTCCCAGATATTCCCTTGGCAGCCAACTGCGATCCTTCTCCAAGATCTCCTTCTGTTGGACTAGAGGCGCAGAGCAAACACTGTGACTTATGCATTCCTGTTTTCAGTTAGCCTAGCTTTTACATCACGTTTGGTCTTACTCACATAGAGCAAATTGCATGGGCATTTGATTATATAAATGACTTTTGTGGTATTACAAGCAGAAGTGTGATGTAGAATGTATTTTCTGTTGGTCTGTGGATGAGTGAAAATGTCAGTTTCAATTGCATGACAGCAGATGCTGCACCTACCACAAACTCTGTGGCCACGATTGAAGATGAGTGATGTTGGATCTTCTAACGAAACAAGGAGAGCTAAAGGAACCAGTCTCTCTTTTAAATTTCTATCTCTGGAGTAGGCAGTAACAAGACTTATGTCTCTGAAACAATCGTGAACTTCTAAAATCAGCATGTTTTCTAATGATCTTGCTGATTTTGTTGGATACGTGGGAATGTCTCAATTGTACACACAACGTCTGAGGCTTGTCTCACAGGTCCAGTGCCCAAGAAATTACTGCAGGATTTCATACTAGCCTTGGTGTAACCTTCAGTGACACATTGCTGTGGATATTCTCTTCTCCCAAATCTGTCTTTCCTGATTGTGGCTTGTTGTAGTCTTTATGATCAGAATATACCTTTTTGAGCCTCAAAAATTAGTTAAGAGGTAGATTCATTTTTAAGGAAGAGTTATAGAAACTGCAGAAATGTAGAAATGCATTTTTATCAGTTGGTTTCTGATATAATGTAATGTTGAAACCATAGTCATGTTTCTTGATTTCCTGTGGCTCATATTGCAACTTGAAGGTGAGATGTGGGTCTAATTGATTAATCCAAGTGAGAAAGGCTTCCAATGAAGAACTGTCTCCACACCAAAAAATAAAATCTATATAACGCTTATACATAACCACATTAGACTTAAAGGTACGGTCTTCCAGATAAATCTTTTCAAAGTTGCCCACATAAAGATTTGACATCAGGAGCCATGGTTGAGCCCATTGCTATTCCACAAATTTGTAAATCAAAACAGCAAGCAAAAAGGATTTAGTTAGAGCTATGGTCGCTAATGTTGTAATAAACCAATTGGGAATTTACCAGCATTTGTGCAGTCTTGTAAGGCTGCTTCAATGATGCAGATAGCTTCCAGTTGGGGAATGTTGGTATGTAAACTGTCTATGTCCATAGTAACAAGCAAGGTATCTAAAAGATCACCATCAAATTCTTCGCGTAGACTGATCATTTGACCTGAATCTCTCAGATATGATGGAATCTTGTGTACCAATGGCCTGAGAAACTGATCAACAAAAATGGAGAGTGGTTCCAATACTGATCCTTTTCCTGAGACGACAGGTCTGCCTGGTGGAGAACTTGTGTATCTTTGGGAGTGTGTAACTAGTTGGAATGACTGGGTTTTTTCCACCATCGAGAATTCTCTCTCTTGTGGGTAGAAAGCCCCATTGGGAAGCCAATTGTATAACTTCCTCTATATTCTTTTGCAGAGCTGGTGTAAGATCGGATTCTAAAGGGGTATAGTAATTTTTATCACCAAGTTGTCTATGAAGTTCCTTAATATAATAAGTCTTGTCCCGTAGAACAATACCACCCCATTTGTCGGCAGGCTTTATCACCATCGAGTAGTTGTTGGCAAGTGATAGAAATGCCTGTTCTTCTGCCTTAGAAAGGTTGTAGAAACATTGTTTTTCTTTTTTCTCAAGAAGATGTACTTCACAAAGAACAAACTGGTTTAAAGTATGGATGGCTCGGTTGATGGTACCTGGAGAGATCCATGTTAAAGGCCTTTTGACAATAGAAAAAAATCAATGTGTGATGGTGCATTAGTACAGAAGACCTGCATGATCTGCAACTTCCTTTAGAACTTAAAAAAGTCAACCCTGGTCTGAAAAGCATTACAGTGAACTGTAGAAACAAAAGAAAGACCCTTTCTTAAAACTTGTATCTATGTTTCTGTAAGTGTAGTACTAGATAAATTGAAAACCGGAATATCTACTTCCAGCTGACTTTCCTGTGACGTTGATGTTGGTGATATGGATGCATTCTGTCTTGGTGGGATCTGTAGTTGCTCCTCCCTCTCCCTCTCCCCCTACCTCTGTATTGAAATGGGCGTGATGGGAGGCGCCCTTGCCTCTGCTGTATGGCTGGTGGGCCCCCTTTCCCATATTTGATCTAAAAACAAATGGCGAGAAGGTTCTGTCTGAGGTGGTGATACAGGATTAGTGAGTGGCGAGGTGCATGACTCACCAGAGTCACTCCTCATGCATTTCCTCCATCTATCTACTATAACTGCATGGAGATGTGAAGATACTTGTGAATTAGTATGCGCTGGCACTGCATTGGAGTGTGTTGCCTTATGTGTTCTCTTCTCATTGGAAACATGTTTTTTGTTTTCTGTATGTTCTTGCTAACTGGTATAGGATACATGAATCCCTTTTTGGAATCTGATTTTCATATTACATATATTGTGTCTAAAATCAATGCATCTGTTTACACCTAACAATACAGCGTCATAATGTTTGTCATTATCTTTTAAAAACTGTAATTTCTCAGCAACCTTTGATTTGAGCTCTTTGCTTGTTTGTCTAGCAGTTTCTGCTAAAAGTACCATAAGATGTGAGGAACATTTATTTAAAATAGCAGTCCACTGATTCAAAAAAGATTGACAATCTAAAAACATAGTTGGAGCTTTGTTTACTCTAAGTCCTCTTGGTATCATCTTTGCTCTGCAATAATTAATCAGTGCTATAAAATATTGATCATATCTGACAATGTCATTTGGATACCAATTCAGACAAAATATCCATTAGAGAAGTGGGTTCTATCTTATCACTAGCTTCATCTTGTGATATATAGCGTTCCATCAGACATTGTAAACATTTTGCTGAACTACTGAGGATGTTCTCCCGTGGTTGGAAGCTCATGATCATTCCTGGCTAAAGAACCAGAATAATGTAGTTTTTATATGCAGCAGTATACATTAGTGGAATATAGTTCCTATTTTTAGGGTTATTGCATCTTGCAGAACCACTTATTTCTGGTTTTAATTATCCGTTTTTTGTCATCAGTTTTTTTTGGTTTTATAATCCGTTTTTATCAGCCATCTTGTCTTTTCTTTTAAAGTTATTTTCATTTTATTGTATCAGCAGTGTTTTTACATGGCACACTGGTGTTTATATTGTTGTAATAATTTAGTAGTTTAGTGTTCTCTCTCATTTCATATTTATCCTTGTATTACAGTATTCAACAGATTTCCTTTTTGGCACCATTGGAATTCTAATTCATTCAGCAACAGGTTAGTTGGTCCTATTCATTTTCAACTGTTCTCCTTCTATGCCCTTTATACATGCAGATTCCCAACTACATTAATATGATACCACACTGCAGACAAATGTTTGACTTTATAATGTATGTTAATGCCTTTTTTTATTCATCTATAAGATATTCTTTGGTTTTTTAAATGTATATGCAGTCCACTTTTTAGTCATTTATAGTTATACGTTTCTTTTTTAATATGTTTATTATATTCAATCATGTTTACTGTATATATATATTTTTTCCACAGATATTGTATTTTTCAGCCCTGAGGCAGGAGGTTCTTACTGCCGAAACACAGCCCTGTGTCAGATCTTTGTTTGGTGCAAAAAAGGAATCATGGCAGACACTACCTATGTTGAAGCTTGTGTTGCACTCTCTACTTCTTCCTGGACTTCACGGAGTGGTGTTTCCATGTTTTGCTGTGTATTGTGTGCTAAAAGAGCACCAAGAACGATTTGGAAGCTGATTTACGACTTCCCTAACACGGAACATCCAGCTGCCTTTCAGGGCAGGGACATGGACTGAACCCTGATAATAGGGGCTCGCTGGAATAGCTGAGCTCAAGAGGATCCACATTATCACCATCTACAAAATAGACTGCAAACTACTGAGTGTGAGAGACAAACGGTTATTCCTCTATTGCTCAGGGTTAGTGTCTGGTCATTGCTTGTGAAGGACTGGTTGTCTCAAGAACCTGTGGTCATTAGCCTACCTTTGCAGCTAAATTGGTAGTTTCTTCTCAGGATACATTACAGTGGTGTAATTATATATATAATTTATCTATTCATATATCTATTGGTGTAAATTTTAGTATTTGTTGCATAATATATTTTTGTATTTGCTTAACATAATTGCTATTATATAATAAATATTTCCACCTTTGCATTATTCTTTTATTGTGGATAGCGTAGCTAGAACCTAAGGCCAAAACTTTAGGCACTGTCATATCCCTAGCCAAACTTGTCCAGTGTAATTGCTATCTGAGTGATTAACTGTCTAGTAGTGCCTACAGTTCATTCCCCATATGCCCCTTCCCACCAGCTGCTTACTGCCAGTGGGGCAGAAATAAAGGTTTTGTCTTCTGTGACAACGTGTTACTCTGCCCAATGCCACCCATGTATGGTTTTATTCAGTATTATTTCCCCACTCATTGACCTTCTAACGCCCAGGTCACATTGAGGACTTTTTTTGAGCCACTCCACTATCTTGCAGTTGACTTCTATAAGACATCTGTTCAGTTCCAGCCATTTTCTCCTTTACTCACAAGAAATCACACCTTTTTTTTTATCTCAACTTATCCCAACCCTTTTTAATCATTTGAATAAAAATTCTCCATCTAGGTAACATAAAATATCAATCCTCCAATCTCCATCTCCAAAGAATTCCTGTTGTAAGTCAGAAAATATTTGTGTTTAACTGATTAAGGCTCCTGATATAAGACATTAAACAGCTGTTGGAGCCTGGTTCCCTCCCTGGCTAGCTCTGAGGTACTGAACATGGCCTGCCTCACCTCCCGTTGAGGCCCAAGGAGCCACAGAAAGTCCGCCTCACTTCTGTCCACCTCCTTTACTATATACTGCAACACAACAAAACCAAAGCTCGTACTGGACATAACTTAACTCTTCCCCCTTACGATTCCCTAATGTGTCTGTAACATATGTACCGTCTTCTACTACAACATCACTCTCTATTTATTCATACCGATATTGGCGATCCCCTGTTCGGTACATTGTAAGCCACACTGAGCCTGCAAATAGGTGGGAAAATGTGGGATACAAATGTAATAAATAAAATAAAAATAAAAATCATTCTAGCCAGTGAAACCATTTTATGATATTTAAGACTATACATGTGAAAGGGTGTAATTTTATAACAGAGCACTTAGGATACATAGGGATATATAAGAACATAATAGCCATATTGGGTCAGACCAATGGGTCCATCTAGCCTAGTATCATGCTTCCAACAGTAGCTAATCTGGGTCACAAGTACTTGGCAGAAACCCAAATAATAGCAACATTCCATATTACCAATCCCAGGGCAAGCAGTAGCTTCCCCCATGTCTACTTCAATAACGGACTATGGACTTTTCCTCCAGGAGCTTGTCCAAACCTTTTTTTAAACCCCGATATGCTAACTGCTTTTACCAAATCCTCCTGCAGCGAGTTCCAGAATGTAACTAATTCTTTGAGTGAAAAAATATTTCCTCCTATTTGTTTTAAAAGTATTTCCATGTAAATTCATTGAGTGTCCCCTGGTCTTTGTACTTTATGAAAGAGTAAAAAATTGATTCACTTTTACCCGTTCTACACCACTCAGGATTTTGTAGACATCAATCATATCCTCCCTTAGCTGTCTCTCTTGCAAACTGAAGAGCCCCAACCTCTTTATGTAGCCTTTCCATTCCCTTTACCAGTCTGGTCGCACCTCTTTGAACCTTTTCTAATTCCGCTATATCTTTTTTGAGATACAGCAACCAGACCTGAACAGACTACTCAAGGTGAGGTTGCACCATGGAGCGATACAGAGGCACTCTAGTATTTTTGGTCTTATTCACCATCCCTTTCCTAATAATTCCTAGCATACTGTTGCTTTTTTGGCCACTGCCACACACTGGGCAGAAGATTTCAGCGTAGTCTATGACATCTAGATCTTTTACTTGGGTGCTGACTCCTAAGGTGGACCCTAGCATGAGGTAACTATGATTCAGATTATTCTTCCAAAAGTGCATCACTTTGCATTTGTCCACACTAAATTTAATCTGCCATTTGGATGGCCAGTCTTCCAATTTTCTAAGGGCTTCCTGCAATTTTTCAGGTAATCAATAGAAATAAAACATGGAAAAGAAAATATACCACCTTTTTTATTGGACATAACTTAATACATTTCTTGATTAGCTTTCGAAGGTTGCCCTTCTTCATCAGATCGGAAATAAGCAAATGTTGGTAGATGACAGTATATATAAGTGAAACATCAAAGCATTTCAGTGACAGTCTAACAGGATGGGGGTGGATGGGTGAGAGACAGGTAGATATGCACAGAGACAAACAGCTAATCAATGAATGTATTAAGTTATGCCCAATAAAAAAGGTATCATCTTATTTTCTTTTCCATGTTTTATTTTGTTTTATTTCTATTGATTACCTTTAAAAGTGGACTAACACGGCTACCGCACCTCTCTACTACAATTTTTCACAATTCGCATGTGTAAGAAGGTGCCCACCTAAGCACTATCTTATAACCAAAAGTAGGTACCAACATTTTTTTAATAAAATTCTATTAGTAGAATTGGGAGGTGTAGACAAATATCTGTGCTAATATTTATCATGAATATGCATAAATTATAATCTACAAGTGTACATGTGTCCTCCACCCAAATTCCACTTCTGTACATACCCACTGGCAAAGTATGCACCATTTATTTATTTGTTGCATTTGTATCCCACATTTTCCCACCTATTTGCAAGCTCAATGTGGCTTAAAATGTTCCGTCATGGCTTTCGCCGTTCCAGAGTAGAAGATACAAGTACAGGCTCATTTTCAAAGCACTTAGCCTCCCAAAGTTCCATAGAAACCTATGGAACTTAGCCTCCCAAAGTGCTTTGAAAATATGCCTCTTGGTGTTACATAGAGAACACAAATGACATAATTGAATTAAGCAAACAGATATAGTAAGAAAACATTCGGATTATAAGGTAGAGTGGTAAAGTGTTACGATTTCAGTTACTGATCATTGTGATCAAGTCACGGGAAGTACGTTACAACTAGTTGGTATCTGTAAGGGGCCATTTACATGTGGAAGTTGCCAGATCTGCATGTAAATGATTTTAAAAAACCCACCAAACTGGGCATGTATTTTACTGCTTAAAGTATGTACCTTTTTATAGGATTACCCCCTTGAATGAGACCATGTGTACACTGTTTTGCCTGCTTTAAACAAATATTCCACTACTACTACTACTACTACTTAGCATTTCTATAGCGCTGCTAGGGTTACGCAGCGCTGTACAAGTTTAGCATGGGGAAGGACAGTCCCTGCTCAAGAGAGCTTACAATCTAAAGGTTACAAACTAAGAAAGTTTTCTGCATGTTTCTTAACATATAGACACGTATGTGCAGTTACAAACAGAATTAGCAATTTTTCAGAACTTATCTACACCCCAAAAACCCCAAAACAAAATTAAAAAATACCCAACCCTCTAGCACAGCTCCTTATATGCAGCATATGTGTCAGCCACATGCTGGCGAGTATAGAGAATTAACTGATGGACTGGGAGTTGCTGATGGCTTGTAAGACTCTGCTCTAGAAAGCAGCTGAGAGGAAGGAAGGGGATGCAGAAAGACTGATCAGAAGAATATCTCAGGCGGATATACTTTCTGCTGCTGTAATTCCTTTCAGTGTTCAGTGGGTTCATGTCAACCTTATTAAATACTGGAGGACATTTTAGAAGCATCTATATATGTAAATTTTTTCCAAGGGAACACATATAATATTTAAAAAATTAGGACAGTGACCCAGCATTAGGTGGTCACAAGCACAAATGGGCGGTGGCCCAGCACAGCAGGAATAGGAGGGGGGGAGGGTGATGAGAAGTATAGAAGAGCTGCAAGCACAGGCAAGTTAGGAAAGGGATAAGTAAGGGGGAGGCAGTAAAGAATAGAGGACCTATAGGCAGGCAGGTAACAAGATAGGGAGGTGGGGAAAGAGGTGACTGACTGGGAGCAAGAAGGGCAGTGCCTGCAAGGTGCATTCACCTTTTTAGCCTGCTGCTCAAACAGCTCTGCTCCATTCCACTGAAACATTTGGTCAATTCTGTTTAAGCCCTCTCTCTTCTTGCCTTTTGGGTTGTTTGGTACAGGGTGCCTTCTCTATGGGCCGTTGGTTGTAGCCAGGAAGGGAACACAGGGGTTGCAGTGGGCTGCTCAGGCGCAGGTCAGCCGTTTGACTATTTACAGTGCTACTACTACTAACTTATCACTTCTATAGCACTACAAGGCATACGCAGCGCTGTACACCATACATGAAAAGACAGTCCCCAGGTATGGGGGTCCTCACTGCTTGGCTTGCCCTTCTTTTCAGGACATGTGTCTTCTGGATAGGGTGTAATGTGCCCACAGAGAGGCAGAGTGCTGGTGAGCGTGCCAGCGGCCATGGTGAGAACAGCATGGTTCCATTTTATAGAATGGTGCTGCTGGATTGGTTGGGAATCAGTATGCATCTGTGGCTCTGGCAGACGCGATTCAGCTCCTGCATGTGCGGAGCAAACCATGGTCGTGGGTAAAATGACTGTGCTGCTGTGATGGGCGGGGTCTGCAAAATCATGATGAGCCATCAGCGGTGCACTTTGGGGGCACAATTAATGGCATTGTCTGAGGGCGGATTGCAGGCAAGTTTCAATTTTAAAATGTGTTTGTGCCAGTGGCCTGGATTTACTATATAATTTAGGGTTCATGGCCCCTGAGTGTCGAGCAGCATCTGGATAAGGGAGGCCCCCTTCTCTGTGAACCATCAGGTCATGGGTTGCGGATGGTCACATCTGGGAATGTGGACTATTTTTAGGCCTTCGAGTTGTGCCGTGGTCCTCCTGAACAGGCAGGTGTGTTTTTCCCTTGCACGCATGTGATTGTGAATGTGCCGCTTCGATGCACAAATTGCAGTGTCAGGGTGGGGGACATGTGTCAGCTCATAGTGCCCCTGATCAGTCTGTGGGTTGATTGTGAGTTGCTGCGTATAGGGCCATTCTGTGCAAGCCGGGCTGCAGAGAGGGGGTTCCAGGTGAATCACTACAGCACCTGGCGGTCATCTTAGGAGGGGTTATAATACTGCGCAATTCAGTTATTGTGGCAGCCATACTGGTGAGGTCTTAGGACACTCAGTACGCAGGTGGCTATTTTATGTCCCCCCTCCCCACCACAAAATACTCATTCCACCTATAGCATAACAGGAAAGAACTCCTTTTCAAATCCATCCGCCAGCAAGTTGGTTGTACTTAAGTGTTACAGATCAATAATTAATGTTTTTGTATTTATATATATAAAAAAAAAATTCCTCCTCTTGTATGAAGAAAGGCTAAAGAGGTTAGGGCTCTTCAGCTTGGAAAAGAGACAGATGAGGGGAGATATGATTGAGCTCTACAAAATCCTGAGTAGTGTAGAACGAGTAGAAGTAAATCAAATTTTACTCATCCAAAAGTACAAAAACTAGGGGACATTTGAGGAAGTTACATGAAATACTTTTAAAACAAATAAGATGAAGTATTTTTTCACTCAACAAATAGTTAAGCTCTGGAACTCTTTGCCGGAGGAGGTGGTAACAGTAGTTAGCGTATCTGGGTTTAAAAAAAGGTTTGGACAAATTCCTGGAGGAAAAGTCCAGTCTGGTGTTAAGACAGACATAAGAAGCAACTGCTTGCCTTGGGATCTGTAGTATGGAATGATTCCACGATCTGGGTTTCTGCCAGGTACTTGTGACCTGTCTTGGCCACTGTTTGGAAAACAGGATACTGGGCTAGATGGTCTGACCGAGTAAGGGTACTCTTAGGTTCTTATGTTGTATGCTATGAAAGATACATTGGATAAATATGTTTCCCATATATATAGTACTCTCTCTGTCTATACATAGGCTTTAGAACATCCAGCAACTTTATAGAGGCCTTATTCCATTACTATAAATTGAAAGACATACTAAAGGACAAAACCAGGGCTGCAATGAGATATGCACTCCAAACGAACACAGGGAGCATACAGGCGGCCAAGCTACACCACCCAAGCAAAACATTGCCAAGGAACTATATTATTGTAAGGTTACAAAGGACTGCTCATTAGAAGGCACATTAAGGTCAAGCTGACATCATACGATATCTATGCCTATGGAATGTTTGTGCTATTCAATGGATATATCATACTGCTCCCTGTTGTTTCATTATTAAGAGGTAACTGTTAGCTCCTAGTTTGTTCAATGCAATTTTTTGTATTCATTCCCTTCTTCACTAAATGTGCCCTCCTGGCACTGAACTTATGACCACTTGGACCCACTTAGTTCCTCTGCTTTGGAACTTTTAGAATATCTGTGTTGGTGCTGAGGGTAGAGGCTACTTGTTTACATGATTGAGAGTATTACACTCACTAATTTACATCCTTTTCAGTATGGTTTTTCAGGTATGCCTCCACTCACGGAATACTCTGAAGCAGCAGGCAGAGACACAACACCAGCTTAGTGCCAGCAAATAATGGCATAGATGTGAAGTTTTCCTGGCCTTCCAGGGCACAATACATTTGCCTTAGTATAGGTATGTAATCAATAGAAATCAAACAAAATAAAACATGGAAAAGAAAATAAGATGATACCTTTTTTATTGGACATAACTTAATACATTTCTTGATTAGCTTTCGAAGGTTGCCCTTCTTCATCAGATCGGAAATAAGCAAATGTGGTAGCAGGTAGTATATATAAGAGAAACATCAAAGCATTACTTTGACAGTCTGACAGAGTGGGAGGGTGGGAGTATGCATGGGGACATCAAAGCATTTCATTGATATAGAATGGGTGTTGGTAGGT
This sequence comes from Microcaecilia unicolor, assembly GCF_901765095.1. Classification (NCBI taxonomy): domain Eukaryota; kingdom Metazoa; phylum Chordata; class Amphibia; order Gymnophiona; family Siphonopidae; genus Microcaecilia; species Microcaecilia unicolor. The sequence goes on from NC_044033.1 coordinate 277,883,604, forward strand.
GAGAGGAGGGTAATAAACAGAGAAATAAACAGAGAAATACAGCTTTATGCTTTATAATGGGTTAGAAAACCCAGATCCTTATTAAGTCCTGTTTGTTGTGTGTCAAAATATTCAATCATTCTTATTTCAAAGGTCTCACGTTCCTGTATTGTTTTAAAATTACCTTTCAGTATTCTTACTGTGAAATCACTGGTGCAGTGTTCTGGTCTTGTGAAGTGTTGGCCCACAGGGGTGGGGGCTTGACTGGCACCGGCTATTTTCATGTGATGTCTGTGCAGATTGAATGTCAGCAGGTACTGCCGTGCCTGCACACATTCAGTCTACCATTTGGAAGACATGTAGCACTATGGTTACTCCTAGCTTTCCTACTCATAATCACTAAGTATATTATCTCATGCTTATTGTTGACTTAAACTTGAATAGATAATGAAAGTGACTGCTGGGTAGATGGGATGGATCGTTCAGAACTTTATCTCCTGGCACTCACTATGTTACTATGCTATGTTACTAGCATTCGGACTCATGGGGCACGGTACATCTACACATATTTTACATACCAACATATACAGCCTTTTCCGAATGGTGCCTGCAGGAGGGCGCTTAATCTGACTAAAGAGTATCCATGGCTTGGATCATGACAGATGGCACTCTACACCAGCATGGCACACCAGCAACTAGCCACTGAATAACGCTCAGATCATTCTACATCTTCACAATTCAGTTTTGACATGCACGCACTCACATGTAACTCTGGGCCCCAGTTCAGATCCTTGGTGTTACACCTCAATTGATACGCTGTGGTGCGCATATAACTAGCTTTACACTTGGAAACCTGCTGCGGTTAACTGGAATGTACATCAAGAAATCAGTGGTTAACCAGCATTCAGTACGTGGTAGTTAGGGCTGAGGTCGACAATGCTTAGCGATTAGCATGAGGCTATTGACAAAGGGCTTCGGGAACATAATTCATGACAGCAATTCTTACCTTTCTATCAGTACAGAGTCTCCATTCGCTTTGATGTTCAACTTGGTGTCACTTTAGGTTCCCCAGCTAAGAACATACCTGACTGCTAGATAGGGTAACTACATCTACACTGTAGGTAGTCTCAGGCATAACAGATTTACCTTGAATGCTAGTACTTACAATGGTAAAACCAGCATATAATTGAGGCTGGGTAGGGTAATTACATAAACACTGGAGGTTGCAGTGTAGTAACAACACACATTAGTTTTACATCTACCGGCTCTCAGGCTTGTTAACTATCGAAGGGGTCACACCACTACCTTTCCTATGACCTTCGATTTGACACACCGAAGTGCATCTAAGTAAGTGGCTTGGGCTCTATGGAGAGTGCAATATCAACTGCACATGCAAGCAACCCTTTTGTCTTAACACTATATGGTGCATAGTGAAACGTCATGAGTCAACTGTGATAGATTACTTGAATGTAAGTCCTTCAATAATTAACCAGCCTGATCGTATGTTATGTGTAATCTGCTGTGTTGGTATAATAACCTTACCTAGCATCAATTATGTGCCTAATGATGACCTCCTGTGCTGGTGACAGTACTTGGTGTAGCAGCAATGTATATTTTTAGTATAAGAAACCAAACTGAAAAGTGAGAACTATTGCCATGACTTATGTTCATAAAGCCCTTTGTCTACCCCAAGCGAAATGCGAGCAAAATACAAATAACCAGTGTGTTAATCATTCTTGCCATGAATACCCCGTAAAGAATACTGATGATGTAAATGCAAGAAAACACTCTTATGTATAGGGATGTGCTGTAGAGAAGATGGATGTGTCACCCCCTTTTCCTGTTTCTCATGAGTCAATATGACAGTGACGGCTCAGTTTATGATCCCATCAGGCTATAGCGTTTTTTGCATTGCGCCTTCTTTTTATCATAGGCTATCAGTGGGGCAAGTTTAGGGCACACGTGGAGGGATTACACACAGAATTTCTTCTCCAGGCAATAGTGGGTATAGTAATTTCGTCCACGTATTCTTGGTTGGGTGAGTATAGAATAAGACACGGGTAGCAAAACTACTATCCTATTGTTCTGGACAGTGCAAGTTGGGTCCCAATGGCATCCTAATGTATTGTCGGGCCACCATTATAGATTTAACTGCCCACTATGCCGGTATGAGACGAGGTGCCCAAATCAGATGAGCATGACCCTTTGAGCGGAAGCGCTCTGCATCACAGGACCGCACTGCTCAGATTTAAGATGCATTACAGATGTCAAATCAAGCGCTGCTTACGTTTAAGATACAAATCAACTACAATTGTCAGATACTCTTCACATATTTGAAATGGCTGGAATTATAGGTGCCAGCTTTGGCTGACAGGTGCACATACATGCATACATAAGGGATGCTGGTCCATGCATAAGTTCCTACTAGAGGGAATGCGCTCCTTATGCCGGAAGGTTCCGACGAGCCTCAGTAGAACATATGGTGTCACGAGTGGGAGAGAGACATGGGCATGGAAGCAAGTGTGAATTAAAACTGTTTGGTTTGGGCCACAGAAATGCACACCAATTATTACCACTGATTATTGGTTTAGGGCACAGAAAGGCCCACTGGTGAGGTGTGGTGCCAGTTGTAACATTACCTGTGTTGGCAGTCATGACGAGCTGCAAAAGTCTCTCATGGCAGCAGCCTAACAGGGGGCAAGGAGTGAATTGGATGCAGTAGTGCGCATAGTTTGGACATCAGCGCAAGATCTAGCGAGGCTCTACCAGGGAATTATTTGCAGTCCAGCCTTAAGTGTCAGAGTGAATGTGGCCGCAGATAGGATGGATTATGGTGGGGGACCGCGATAAGCGAGGTTTCGCTGTCCTGGTCTGTGGCGGTGGGTCCTAGCCTTAAAGAGTATACAGCACTATGTTTCAGACCAAAGCAAGGGCAAAGGTCATTTGGTTGTTGTCCCATGCTAGCAGTGGCATGGATGATGTCTAAGATCAAGGGCAGTTCCCCTCTTGTACGGAGGGGGGCCAGTGTCAGATTAGCAGATGATCAGCGGAGCCTACCTCAGATTTGGACGGAATGGGGAGGCTGAAGGCTTCAAAAAAGAGAGTCAACGGGTATGAGAGGGAAGATACTTTTACGGCCATCCCTTGAGCAAAGCTGTGATGTTAGCGCCTGGGCATGTCAGCGGTATATGCCCCAGGTGGAGCAAAAAGCTACAGAGTGATTATGGCAGAAAGAGAGAACTGTGTGACTCAAAAAGGCTAGGCCACTTGCCATTCTGGCACTTTTAGACACTTCTCGAACGTTCTGGTTATATACCTGGCATCGCCTGTCACGAAAGAAAAACCTTCAGTACTCATTTTGAGTGCTAAACCACACTAAATGAGCCCAGTTTAATGATAACAGGATCTGTATAAATTTCCCCAACTTCAACAAGGAGAGAAGTTTTCTTTTCAGCCAGCATGGACACTGACTTATGAAGTATATGGCACATCAAAATCTGTTTCCGCTCTGCTCCTATCTATAACCAAGAGCCTGCATGTCACTTCTGCCTTGCCAAGCTCGTCTGACAGAATTCTTCAGAGCAACATGTCCTGGAAGTCTCATCACCGATAAGGATAACAGAATTCCAGTTCACGCTCAAACTAGACGTGTCAAACCACAAAGCAAAAAAGACAGGAGAGAGAGGGAATGGTTTTTTCATCCACTAAGAGCTTTGAAGATGTATTAAAAGTGGAATGTGTCATAGAAATAAGAGGCTTACTGTGCACAGGCAGGAGCACCATTGACTTCAATCAGCCAGACCTTCAGCGCCTTGTCCACCATGAAGTCAAAGCCAAGGAGTTGGAAACTCTGGTAGGGGAGGTGTTTGGTGCTGATGGCAGGCTCAATACATGTAAGGCAGCTTCTGTGAAAGCAGAAAACTCATAGTATTATGGCTGGAAGCCAAAGTTACAGACTTAGACAAAAGTACAGTGGCAGAAACTCAAGTGAGTGTATATATAGTACAACAGGATACAGAGTCAAAATGTTCCACACAGGGATTTCTGCATATACAACTGGAAATGGCCTTTAACAACTGTCCATTGGATATATAATATTAACTACTACTACTACTCATCATTTCTATAGCGCTACAAGGCATACGCGGCGTTGTACACCATACACAAAAAGACAGTCCCTGCTCAAAGAGCTTACAATCTAGATAAGACTCTCTCTCACAATATGCTAATAAATCAACCTATAAGCATTTATTGTACTTCTGTATTATGTACTAGATTTCTACAAATCTAAATTTTGTAACCGCCTTTTTAACAATATGTAAGCCACATTGAACCTGCCATATGGTGGGAAAATATGGGATACAAGTGCATAAATATAACATTATATATATATATATATATATATATATACTGCAATGTCATGTGCATTTTATTTATTTATTTGTAGCATTTGTATCCCACATTTTCCCAACAATTTGCAGGCTCAATGTGGCTTACATTTGCCGTAATGGTGGTTGCCATTTCCGGGTAACAGAATTACAAATGGTAATGTGTTAAGTTGCATACATACATAACATATGTGAACAGATCATGGTATAGATATATATCATGTGCATATATATGTTAAGGAAGAATAAATTATGGTAATACATGAACGTTCCTGAGTACGAAATTGGGTTGTATCATTCTTTAGGTCATCGACTATGGAGAGAGCATATTCGACATAGAGATTGAAGTGGTTATGCTTATTCATTAGTGGTAAAGAGGTTGATCAGTCAAGTGATAAGATTTCAATTATGTCTATGTCGTGTAAAGTCTTATTTTTTGGTGTTTAAGATGGGTGGTTATGGTATGCCTTCTTGAACAGATCCGTTTTCAGTAGCCTTCGGAAGATAGTTAGGTCTTGCGTTATTTTTATGGCCTTTGGTAGTGCGTTCCATAGCTGCGTGCAGATGTATGAGAAACTGGTCGCCTATGTGGATTTATATTTTAGTCCTTTGCAGTTAGGGTAATGGAGATTGAGGAATGTGCGTGCTGATCTCTTTGCATTCCTGGTAGGTAAGTCTATAAGGTCTGACATATAGGTCTGGGCTTCCCTGTGAACGATTTTTGCAGCAAGCAAAAGTATTCTCAGGTGTGGGGTTGAGGACTCTCAGAAACTTGTGCTGCAATAGTCATGAAAAAAACAAACAAACCCCTAAACATAAATTAGTTTTGTTAGCATAATTTTCAAAGGCAATATTACTCTGCCTTTGAAAATCATTGTGAAGGACATGGGTAATGGCAATCAAATCTAACCAGGCTATTACAAAATTAGCTCATTCTACCAGGCAATTTGAAGAAGGCAGACGTGCAACTTTAAATGAAGCACAACAAATACAGAAGTTATGAAAAGAAAGACTTTGCCAACTAATGTCACACCTGCTCTTCATGTCTAATTTTACACTTTCCTAATCACATCCTTGCTGCTGGAAATGAAAAGACCCAGTGTGCTGGCTAACATCTACTGCAGGGGCTTCATCACAGCACGATACTCTCCAAGAGCAATCTGGAACCAAACTAAATTTGTCTGCACTTCAGGGGGGCGGGGGTTCTTTACTCACTTTTTATGTTGTATTCAGAACGACTGATTGTGAACTAGCTGACAGAAGTTTTCAGTATAAAGGAGCACCATTTATGACAACCCAAATTCTCCCCAGACACACTCTCAATAAACAGGTGCTGCTAGTTGGTCTCCCACTCTCCTCCTCTGCTAGCAGGGCATAATATTTCATTTTTAAGCAGCAACCCAAAACTGCAGTTTCTCAGTTTTCACTGGGAACATCAAGTGACTGAATTGTTGTTTCCTTGCTAGTTAATTGTTTTGTAGTTAGCAGAATCAATACCTTAATGTTTTATTCATTTGTATCATAACAAGCAGACAAGAGTCCACACTTCACACACAGCGAACAAGCAAAAAATAAAAACAGCAGCAGCGAAGGCGACAAAGATGGAATTCCTCAATCTGACTCAACATGGCCATGTTTTGGCAATATGGCCTGTGTCAGGAGTCTGCTACTCTCATGAGAATATAGGTTTGAGATCAGAATGGTCCCTTTAACAATCAGGTAGTCAATCTATCTTCCAACACAAATATCAATTGCCAAGTGGAAGCCGCAGCTGTCATAATAAATAAAACATATGCAATTTATCCCTAAAATCAGGTGTGGTACCGGAAGATTGGAGGGTGGCCAATGTAACGCCGATTTTTAAAAAAGGGTTCCAGAGGAGATCCAGGAAATTATAGACCGCTGAGTCTGACGGTCGGTGCCGGGAAAAATGGTGGAGGCTATTATTAAGAATAAAATTACAGCGCACATACAAAAGCATGGGCTACTGAGACAATTAAAAACTTCTCTCTTTGACAAGATATATCACAATGAGCAACACATGTAACTGTACAACTTTAATACATCCAGCATTATCTTATAATGCCTTTTGCTCTTACACTATCATGTATTTCATCTTCATGTAACCCAAAACACTCTGTAAAGCCAAATGTATACTCTCTTCTATTTCAGTATCCATGACGAATTGTAAGCCACATTGAGCCTGCAAAGAGGTGGGATAATGTGGGATACAAATGTAACAAAATAAATAAATAAATAAAGTCAGCACGGATTTAGTGAAGGGAAGTCTTGCCTCACAAATCTACTGCATTTTTTCGAGGGGGTGAACAAACATGTGGACAAAGGGGAGCCGGTCGATATTGTATATCTAGATTTTCAGAAGGCGTTTGACAAAGTGCCTCATGACAGACTCCAAAGGAAACTGGAGAGTCATGGGATCAGAGGCAGTGTATTATTATGGATTAAGAGCTGGTTAAAAGATAGGAAGCAGAGAGTAGGGTTGAATAGTCATTATTCTCAATGAAGGGTATTTAGTGGGGTCCCTCAGGGGTCTGTGCTGGGACCGCTGCTTTTTAACATATTTATAAATGACCTTGAGATGGGAGTAACTAGTGAGGTAATTAAATTTGCACATGACACAAAGTTATCCAGGGTCGTCTCGTCACGGGAGGAGTGTGAAAGATTACAAGAGGACCTCGTGAGACTGGGGGATTGGGCGTCCAAATGGCACATGAAGTTCAACGTTGACAAGTGCAAACTGATGCACGTGGGAAGGAGGAACCCGAATTACGGCTTTGTCATGCAAGGTTCCGCTTTAGGAGTTACAGACCGAGAAAGGGATCTGGGAGTCATCATGGATAGGACGTTGAAATCTTCCACTCAGTGTGCTGCGGCGGCTAAGAAGGCAAACAGAATGTTGAGTATTATTAGAAAAGGGATGGAAAACAGGCATGAGGATGTTATAATGCCGTTATATCGCTCCATGGTGCGACCGCACCTGGAGTATTGTGTTCAGTTCTGGTCGCCTCATCTCAAAAAAGATATAAAGGAATTGGAGAAGGTGCAGAGAAGGGTGATGAAAATGATAAAAGGGATGGGAAGACTACCTTATGAGGAGAGGTTAAGAAGGCTAGGACTCTTTAGCCTGGAGAAAAGGCGGCTGAGGGGTGATATGATAGAGGTGTATAAAATAATGAGTGGGGTAGAGCGGACAGATGTGAAGCGTTTGTTTACGCTTTCTAACAATAATAGATCCAGGGGACACAAGATGAAATTAGAATGTGGTAGGTTTAAAACAAATTGGAGAAAGTTTTTCTTTACTCAGCGTGTGGTTAGACTCTGGAACTCATTGCCGGAGAAGGTAGTGATGGCAGCTGGCCTTGCTGAGTTTAAAGGGGGTCTGGACAGATTCCTGAAGGAAAAGTCCATTGATCGTTATTAAATTTTGGGGTTTTGCCAGGTTCTTGGGGCCTGGATTGGCCGCTGTCAGAGACGGAGTGCTGGGCTTGATGGACCTTTGGTCTTTTCCCAGCGTGGCAGTGCTTATGTACTTAACATTGTCACAGAAATAATGGAGGAGTGGCCTAGTGGTTAGGGTGGTGGACTTTGGTCCTGGGGAACTGAGGAACTGAGTTCGATTCCCGGCACAGGCAGCTCCTTGTGACTCTGGGTAAGTCACTTAACCCTCCATTGCCTGCCGCATTGAGCCTGCCATGAGTGGGAAAGCGCGGAGTACAAATGTAACAAAAATAAAATAAATAATTCTTCCGGAATTGTCATTATGAGATCTCCAACTACCTTCATCACCTTTACTGTTCTTTTTTCGCTTATTAATTTGTATAGAAACATAGAATCATGATGGCAGATAAAGGCCAAATGGCCGATCCAGTCTGCCCTTCCTCAGTAACCACTAACTCCTCCTTTTCCTAAGGGATCCCATGTGCCTGTCCCACGCTTTCTTAAATTCCGACACAGTACTTGTCTTTATGACCTCCACCGGGAGGCCATTCCACGCATCCAGCACCCTTTCCATGAAATAATATTTTTCTCAGATTCCTACTAAGTCTATTTTCTCTTAACTTCGTCCTATGCCATCTAATTCCAGAGTTTTTCTTCATTTGGGAAAGGCTCACCTCCTGTACATTAACGGCACTGAGGTATTTAAATGTCACTGAGGTATTAAAACGTCACTATCATATCTCCTCTCTCCCGCCTCTCTTCTAGCGTAAACATGTTGAGGTCCATAAGCCTGTCCCTATACATTTTATGACACAGACTGTTTACACTTTGTGCTGAAAACTCAGTACAGTTACTTAGTAAAAGAAATATTACTGACGAAGAAAGAGCAGTTTATTCCTCTTCTGAATGCATCCTTCAGAAATTATCCCACAAGCTCCACTGGAATGCAAAGAGATCGACTTAATCCACCTCTCTGTTCCTGAGCCCAGCAGCTGTTAATGTACATTGGGTCCAATAAAATGCCTCAGGATGAAGTTTGCTAAGCACTGCACTTCCTCTTATCTATATGAGTCACTCTCATCAGAGCCACAGCACTCTTGCTAGCTTCAGTGCACAAGTGAACAGCTCTGGCTGTGCTGAAGTTGCTTGAGAGGATACAACCAGTGCAATATATGTCCCTGGTGTGGGAAGAACTCTAAATTCAGGGTGAGCTTGAACAGTGTTCAAATTAAATGTTTGAATGGAGGCATGCAAGTGAGACTGGGGAGTGATAAAAATAAATAGTAGTGATTATTTAAAATCTGTAAATCTTTGATCTGGGTGGATGTCAGTGATGGGATTGGGCCTTTGGTGTAGAAATTACCTTTGAACCTATATGGTGATGCTAAGTTTTCTGACTCTCTCTTAGAATGCTGGCACAATTATAAGACCAATGTTGAGCACGAGAATAACCCTAGCCTATTATGGGAGGCGGTGAAGGTGGTACTTCAGGGAGATATAATCTGTTATTCAAGTTTTAAAAAGAAATCTAGAGATCAGGACATTATCTGTCTCGAATGACAAGTCAGGGCCGCCTGCCAGAGCCATGGGTCCTTAACCATTGAGGTCACTCAGCAAAATTTATTAACTCTGCAGACAGCTTTAAATGAACTGCTGCACCAAAGAGCAAAAAGTCACTAACTTATTAAAAATATCACTTATAAACATGGTAATAAAGAGGGAAGATCATTGGCCCAACTGGTGTCTACTTACGAAGGGCCTCGACGGGTGGGAGGGAACATAGTAAATGACGGCAGATAAAGACCTGTACGGTCCATCTAGTCTGCCCAACAAAATAAACTCATTTTACATGGTATGTGATACTTTATACAGTGGTGGAAATAAGTATTTGATCCCTTGCTGATTTTGTAAGTTTGCCCACTGACAAAGACATGAGCAGCCCATAATTGAAGGGTAGGTTATTAGTAACAGTGAGAGATAGCACATCACAAATTAAATCCGGAAAATCACATTGTGGAAAGTATATGAATTTATTTGCATTCTGCAGAGGGAAATAAGTATTTAATCCCTCTGGCAAACAAGACCTAATACTTGGTGGCAAAACCCTTGTTGGCAAGCACAGCGGTCAGACGTCTTCTGTAGTTGATGATGAGGTTTGCACACATGTCAGGAGGAATTTTGGTCCACTCCTCTTTGCAGATCATCTCTAAATCATTAAGAGTTCTGGGCTGTCGCTTGGCAACTCGCAGCTTCAGCTCCCTCCATAAGTTTTCAATGGGATTAAGGTCTGGTGACTGGCTAGGCCACGTGAAGATGAAACAAAAAAGTGAGGAGAATGGATGAGGATACCAACTGTTTTATATTTATTCACTTAAAAAATTCACTTAAAAAATTACATGTGCATAAACAGCGACCCGACACGGCCGTGTTTCGGCACAATGGCCTGCTTCAGGGGTCTTTATAACCTTGAATGATGTAGTTTAGAATGTTTGTTCCAAGGGAAATAACAGGAAACAAATCTCTCTGGTCTCCTCTCTTCAAAAATAATATATATGAGATATATATATTTTTTTAAAAACGAGCATCTAAATACTCCTCTCCTAAGAGTTATCGGCAAATTGTGAAAAAGCTTTTTCACAATTTGCCGATAACTCTTAGGAGAGGAGTATTTAGATGCTCGTTTTTAAAAAATATATATATCTCATATATATTATTTTTGAAGAGAGGAGACCAGAGAGATTTGTTTCCTGTTATTTCCCTTGGAACAAACATTCTAAACTACATCATTCAAGGTTATAAAGACCCCTGAAGCAGGCCATTGTGCCGAAACACGGCCGTGTCGGGTCGCTGTTTATGCACATGTAATTTTTTAAGTGAATTTTTTAAGTGAATAAATATAAAACAGTTGGTATCCTCATCCATTCTCCTCACTTTTTTGTTTCATCTTCACGGTGTCGTGAGGATTTTTTACCTCCTTTTTTGCCTTCGCGACTGGCTAGGCCACTCCATGACCCTAATGTGCTTCTTCCTGAGCCACTCCTTTGTTGCCTTGGCTGTATGTTTTGGGTCATTGTCGTGCTGGAAGACCCAGCCACGACCCATTTTTAAGGCCCTGGCGGAGGGAAGGAGGTTGTCACTCAGAATTGTACGGTACATGGCCCCATCCATTCTCCCATTGATGCGGTGAAGTAGTCCTGTGCCCTTAGCAGAGAAACACCCCCAAAACATTACATTTCCACCTCCATGCTTGACAGTGGGGACGGTGTTCTTTGGGTCATAGGCAGCATTTCTCTTCCTCCAAACACGGCGAGTTGAGTTCATGCCAAAGAGCTCAATTTTTGTCTCATCTGACCACAGCACCTTCTCCCAATCACTCTCGGCATCATCCAGGTGTTCACTGGCAAACTTCAGACGGGCCGTCACATGTGCCTTCCGGAGCAGGGGGACCTTGCGGGCACTGCAGGATTGCAGTCCGTTATGTCGTAATGTGTTACCAATGGTTTTCGTGGTGACAGTGGTCCCAGCTGCCTTGAGATCATTGACAAGTTCCCCCCTTGTAGTTGTAGGCTGATTTCTAACCTTCCTCATGATCAAGGATACCCCACGAGGTGAGATTTTGCGTGGAGCCCCAGATCTTTGTCGATTGACAGTCATTTTGTACTTCTTCCATTTTCTTACTATGGCACCAACAGTTGTCTCCTTCTCGCCCAGCGTCTTACTGATGGTTTTGTAGCCCATTCCAGCCTTGTGCAGGTGTATGATCTTGTCCCTGACATCCTTAGACAGCTCCTTGCTCTTGGCCATTTTGTAGAGGTTAGAGTCTGACTGATTCACTGAGTCTGTGGACAGGTGTCTTTCATACAGGTGACCATTGCCGACAGCTGTCTGTCATGCAGGTAACGAGTTGATTTGGAGCATCTACCTGGTCTGTAGGGGCCAGATCTCTTACTGGTTGGTGGGGGATCAAATACTTATTTCCCTCTGCAGAATGCAAATAAATTCATATACTTTCCACAATGTGATTTTCCGGATTTAATTTGTGATGTGCTATCTCTCACTGTTACCAATAACCTACCCTTCAATTATGGGCTGCTCATGTCTTTGTCAGTGGGCAAACTTACAAAATCAGCAAGGGATCAAATACTTATTTCCACCACTGTATGTATACCCGAGTTTGATTTGTCCTTGCCTTTCTCAGGGCACAGATCGTAGAAGTCTGCCCAGTACTGTTCTTGTACTAAGTTCTCAAGCTAACATCGAAGACCTTAAAATTTACACTCCAGCCCATCCCTAGCTATTCAGTCACGATCAGGGCGTAGACCATAGAAGTGTGCCCAGCTCCTGTTTTGTTTCCAATTACTGGCGTCGCCACCCAATCTCCGCTAAGATTCCATGGAACCATTCCTTCTAAACAGGATTCCTTTGTGTTTATCACACACGTTTGAATTCCATTACCGTTTTCATCTCCACCACCTCACGCGGGAGGGCATTCCACATATCCATCACCCTCACCATGAAAAAAATACTTCCTGCCATTAGTCCCGAGTCTGCCCCCCTTCAACCTCAATTCATGACCTCTAGTTCTACCGCCTTCCCGGAAAAGGTTCGTTTGCGGATTAATACCTTTCAAATATTTGAACGTCTGTATCATATCACCCCTGTTTCTCCTTTTTTCCAAGGTATACATGTTCAGGTCAGCAAGTCTCTCCTCGTACTGTTTGCAACGCAAATCCCATACCATTTTCGTAGCTTTTCATTGCACCACTTCCAGTCTTTTTATATCTTTAGCAAGATACGGCCTCCAAAACTGAACACAATACTCCAAGTGGGGCCTCACTAATGACTTGTAGAGGGGCATCAACACATCCTTTCTTCTGCTGGTTATGCCCCTTTCTACGCAGCCTAGCATCCTTCTGGCCACAGCCGTCGCCTTGTTTCTTCACCTTCAGATCCTCCGAAACCAACACCCCAAGGTCTCTCTCCTGAGTCGAGCTTACTAATCTCTCCCCTCCTATCCAGTATCTCTCTTTTGGGTTTCCTCATCCCAAGTGTATCACTCTCTACACTCCTTGGCATTAAATTTTAACTCCTATTCATGCAAGGGGATATAGCTTTATATCAGAGTATGATCAATACATACAATTTACCATAGAGTACTCCAATAGATACTTCTGATAAGCATAAACACTTTTATTGTTACCTATATATGTACATATATTATCAACAATATTCCTCAGTTTTCATGGGACTCACTTCCGTAACCCTTTCACAGCGTCATCCACAACGTCAAAGCGTACTCATACATTACCAACCACACATTACATCACACTAAGATTACATTGCAATATTTGCACTTAGAGTCCAAATATAATATCTTTCCTTGACTTTTGATATTTACTACTACTACTATTTAGCATTTCTATAGCGCTACAAGGCATACGCAGCACTGCACAAACATAGAAGAAAGACAGTCCCTGCTCAAAAAGCTTACAATCTAATAGACAAAAAATAAATAAAGTAAGCAAATCAAATCAATTAATGTGAACGGGAAGGAAGAGAGGAGGGTAGGTGGAGGCGAGTGGTACGAGTCAAAAGCAAATGTTAAAGAGGTGGCCTTTCAGTCTAGATTTAAAGGTGGCCAAGGATGGGGCAAGACGTAGGGGCTCAGGAAGTTTATTCCAGGCGTAGGGTGCAGCGAGACAGAAGGCGCGAAGTCTGGAGTTGGCAGTAGTGGAGAAGGGAACAGATAAGAAGGATTTATCCATGGAGCGGAGTGCACGGGAAGGGGTGTAGGGAAGGACGAGTGTGGAGAGATACTGGGGAGCAGCAGAGTAAGTACATTTATAGGTTAGTAGAAGAAGTTTGAACAGGATGCGAAACGGATAGGGAGCCAGTGAAGGGTCTTGAGGAGAGGGGTAGTATGAGTAAAGCGACCCTGGCGGAAGATGAGACGGGCAGCAGAGTTTTGAACTGACTGGAGAGGGGAGAGGTGACTAAGTGGGAGGCCAGCAAGAAGCAGATTGCAGTAGTCTAAACGAGAGGTGACAAGGGTGTGGATAAGGGTTTTGGTAGAGTTCTCGGAAAGAAAGAGGCGGATTTTACGGATGTTGTAAAGAAAGAAACGACAGGTCTTGGTAATCTGCTGGATATGAGAAGAGAAGGAGAGAGAAGAGTCAAAGATGACCCCAAGGTTTCGAGCTGAGGAGACAGGGAGAATGAGAGAGCCATCAACAGAAATAGAAAACGGGGGGAGCGGGGAGGTGGGTTTGGGGGGGAAAATGAGAAGCTCGGTTTTGGTCATATTTAATTTCAGGTGGGGTTGAGACATCCAGACAGCAATGTCAGACAAGCACGCTGAAACTTTGGTTTGGATGCAAGGTGAGATAACAGGGGTAGAAAGGTAGATTTGGGAGTCATCAGCATAGAGATGGTAGGAAAAGCCATGGGATGAGATTAATGAACCAAGGGAAGAAGTGTAGATAGAAAAGAGGAGGGGACCAAGAACAGAACCCTGAGGTACGCCGACAGGCAGAGGGATAGAAGTAGAAGAGGATCCACCAGAGTGAACACTAAAGGTGCGGAGGGAGAAGTAGGAAGAGAACCAGGAAAGGACAGAGCCCTGGAATCCAGGGAAAAATGTTCCTTCCACACACTTGAATCAGAAAGTTCCAAAGTAGATAACACAAGGCGCTTTTACATTGCAGCCCGCGTTGTTGTAATCCCAGAGTCAAAGTGACTGTTGTTCCTAATAAATAGGACTCCAATTGTATAGCAGCCAACCCTCGGCAGCCAACTGCGGTCCTTCTCCAGGATTTTCCTCCGTGAACACCGAAGAGAAATAATTGTTTAGCACGTTCGCTTTATCTTCATCACTCTCCACATAGCATTTTCATTATCTTTCAGTCTCGCAATTCCATTCCTATCTCTTCTCCTTTCTCCAATATATCTGAAAAAAGTCTTGGCACCTCTCTTTACATCTTTAGCCATTTTTCCTTCCGCTCGCGCTTTTGCTAGCCGTATTTCCCTCTTTGCTTCTTTCAGTTTAATCCGATAATCTTTTCTGTGATCCTCTCGTTGCGTTCTTTTGTATTTCTCGAACAAAACCTCTTTTGCTCTTACTTTTTCAGCTACTTGTTTGGAGAACCATATAGGCTTCCTGCTTCTCTTGTTTTTGTTTACTTTCCTCACAAAAAGATCAGTCACTATATTTATAGCAGCCTTTAGCTTGGACCACTGTTTTTCCACTTCTCCTACACCTTCCCTCACCAACAGCTCCTTCTTCAGGTATTCCCCCATTTTATCAAAATCAGTATGTCAGAAATCCAGTACTTTGAGTTTTGTGCGTCCGCACTCAGCCCTTATATCAAACCATACGGTGTGATGATCACTATTTCATAGGTGGGCACCTACCCGGATATCGGAAACACTATCTCCATTAGTGAGCACTAGATCCAGCATCGACCCTTCCCTCGTGGATTCCGTCACCATTTGTCTGAGCAAGGCACTTTGACAGGCATCCACAATCTCCCTACTTCTTTCAGATTCTGCAGACGGGACGTTCCAATCCACGTCAGACAAATTGAAATCTCCCAACAGTAGCACCTCCCCTTTCATACCAATCTTTTGAATATCTTCTATCAGATCCTTGTCTAACTTCTCCGTTTGCACAGGAGGTCTGTAGATAACTCCCGTGTGGATACAGGTTCTGTCTTCTCTTTCCAGGATGATCCATAAAGCTTCTTCTTTTCCCCAGGTTCCCTGCATTTCAGCCGCTCTGATGCTGAGATGTGTCACACTTTTCGAGGATACTATGCTACACTGTATGATACCCCTGGGGAGAAGGGACTTTAGAATTCCATTTATTTATTATATAGCCACTCCTAAACTGAGTCAGATAAAGACTTTCTAAACTCCAGATGGAATAGCTTGGGCAATTAACCAGAGTCCATTGATAAAGGCCCTGGGCTCCAACGGCTATAGGGCAGAATTTATAAATTCTTATGGAGAAGCCTGTTATACTGCCCCTTACTGCCATATATAGAACGTGTTTGGACTCCCAGATGCTTCCGGCAGAGCTAAATCTGGCCGAAATTGTGGTTCTCCCTAAAGCTAGCAAAGGATCGTACTGCTCTCTCTCGTTGTTAAACTTGAAACCAAACTACTGGCGAAGGTGATGGTAAACAGATTAGCTAGAGTGCTCCCCACACTACAGGTGGGCTTCATCTGGGGTCAGTACATAGCCAAGAACATTAGGAAAATATTGGCCTCTCTTGAACTTAGAAAGTACTACAGTTCCATCGCTCTTGATCAGTTTTGATGCCAAAAAGGCATTCGACAGGGTTAAATTGGACTTTATGTACGACACATTACTTCACTATGGTTTTGAGGGTTGTTTTTTGGATACAATCTACACTCTTTATTCAGCTTTGAGCTAGAGTGTGGGAAACAAAACAGGAGCTGGGCAGACTTCTACGGTCTACACCCTGATCGTGACTGAATAGATAAGGGAGGGGCTTCGATGTTAGCTTTAGAACTTAGTACAAGAACAGTACTGGGTAGACTTCTATGGTCTGTGCCCTGAGAAAGGCAAGGACAAATCAAACTCGGGTATACATATAAAGTATCACATACCATGTAAAATGAGTTTATCTTGTTGGGCAGACTAAATGGACCGTACAGGTCTTTATCTGCCATCATTTACTATGTTCCTAATAATACCTAACATTCTATTTGCTTTCTTAGCCGCAGCAGCACACTGAGCAGAAAGTTTCAACGTACCATCAACGACAACACCTTGATCCCTTTCTAGGTCTGTGACTCCTAACTTGGAATCTTGCATTACGTAGCTATGGATCAGGTTCATCTTTCCCACATGCATCACTTTGCACTTGCTCACATTAAATGTCATCTACCATTTAGGCTCCCAGTCTCATAAGGACCTCTTGTAATTTTTCATAATCCTCCTGCGATTTAACGACTTTGAATAACTTTGTGTCATCAGCAAATTTAATTACCTCACTAGTTACTCCCATCTCTAGATCATTTATAAATATGTTAAAAAGCAGCGGTCCCAGCACAGACCCCTGGGGAACCCCACTAACTACCCTTCTCCATTGAGAATACTGACCATTTAACCCTACTCTGTTTTCTATCTTTTAACCAGTTTTTAATCCACAATAGAACACTACCTCCTATCCCATGACTCTCCAATTTCCTGTGAAGTCTTTCATGAGGTACTTTGTCAAATGCCTTTTGAAAATCCAGAAACACAATGTCAACTGGCTCACCTTTAGCCACATGTTTGTTCACCCCTTCAAAGAAATGTAGTAGATTGGTGAGGCAAGATTTTCCTTCACTAAATCCATGTTGGCTTTGTCTCATTAATCCATGCTTTTGAATATAATTCTGTAATTTTGTTTTTTATAATAGTCTCTACCATTTTGCCCGGCACCGATGTCAGACTCACCGGTCTATAATTTCCCAGATCTACCCTGGAACCTTTTAAAAAAATTGGAGTTACATTGGCCACCCTCCAATCTTCCGGTACCACACCCGATTTTAAGGATAAATTACATATTACAAACAATAGCTCCGCAAGTTCATTTTTCAGTTCTATCAGTACTCTGGGATGAACACCATCCGGTCCTGTAGATTTGCTACTCTTCAGTTTGTAGAACTGTCCCATTACATCCTCCAGGTTTATAGAGAATTCATTCAGTTCCTCCGACTCGTCAGCTTCGAATACCATTTCTGGCACCGGTATCTCACCCAAATCTTCCTCGGTGAAGACCGAAGCAAAGAATTCATTTAATCTCTCCACTACGGCTTTGTCTTTCCCGATTGCCCCTTTTACTCCTCAATCATCTAGCGGTCCAACCGATTCTTTTGCCGGCTTCCTGCTTTTAATATACCTAGCTAGTTGCTAGAAAATATTGTAGGTGCTAGAAAATATTGATTCCTGAATACAATATTCTCCTTGGATAGGAAGGCTTTGTGATTTGTGAAAATACATTTTGCTTTTTATTTAATTAATTTGTTACAGTTGTAGCCCACATTTTCCCACCTTTTTGCAGGCTCAATGTGGCTTACATGGTACCGTAATTTCGGTATGAACAAATACAAGTTGCGATTAATATCAAGGTGATATAGAGGGGCATAATTGAACGAAAACGTCTATCTCCATGGGCGTTTATCTCCGAGAACAGGTCCATGAAGGGGCGGACCGAACCGTATTTTCGAAAAAAATAGACGTCCATGTTTTATTCGACAATTTGTGAGCTGGGCGTTTTTGTTTTTCAGTGATAATGGAAAATGAAAGCGCCCAGCTCAAAAACGAATAAATGCAAGGCATTTGTTCGTGGGAGGGGCCAGGAGTCGTAGTGCACTGGTCCCCCTCACATGCCAGGACACCAACCAGGCACCCTAGGGGGCACTTTTACAAAAACAAAAAAAAAGGTAAAAGAGCTCCCAGGTGCATAGCACCCTTCCCTTGTGTGTTGAGCCCCCCAAATCCCCCTCAAAACCCACTGCCCACAAGTCTACACCATTACTATAGCCCTAAGGGGTGAAGGGGGGCACCTACATGTGGGTACAGTGGGTTTGGGAGGGTTGGACGACTAAGCATTAAGCAGCACAATTGTAACAGGTAGGGGGGGGGGGATGGGCCTGGGTCCACCTGCCTGAAGTCCACTGCACCCCCTAACAACTGCTCCAGGGACCTGCATACTGCTGCCAGGAAGGTGGGTATGACATTTGAGGGTGAAAATAAAAAGTTGTGAAACATCATTTTTTGTGGTGGGAGGGGGTTAGTGACCACTGGGGGAGTCAGGGGAGGTCATCCCCGATTCCCTCTGGTGGTAATCTGGTCATTTAGGGCACTTTTTGGGGCCTTATTCGTCAAAAAACAGGGTCCAGGAAAAGTGCCCTAAATTCTAGCTACAAATGCATACTTTTTTTCCATTATCGGCAAAAGGTGCCCATCTCTGTTCGGGTGATAACCACGCCCCAGTCCCGCCTTCACCACGCCTCTGACATGCCCCCGTCAACTTTGTACGCTTCCGCGATGGAGTGCAGTTGAAAATGTCCAAGTTCGGCTTTCGATTATACCGCGTTATTCATTTTTGGGAGATAAACGCCTATCTCCCGATTTAGGTTGCAATATAGGCGTTTTTGTCTTTCGATTATAAGCTGGATTATGGTACAGTGAGATACATGTATCATAAAGACAATTGGGGAAAACTTAGAGGGGGAAAGGTTTACCATGACGTCAGTAAGTTTCTCCGACTCGTCCGCTTGAAATATCATTTCCGACACCGGTATCCCACCCAAATCTTCCTCGGTGAAGACTGAAGCAAAGAATTCATTCAATCTCTCCGCTACGTCTTTGTCTTCCTTGATCGCCCCTTTTACCCCTCGGTCATCCAGCGGCCCAACCGATTCTTTTGCCGGCTTCCTGCTTTTAATATAGCGACCCATCCGACTCTTACGCTGCCCAGTTCCTCACTCTGACATCCTCCTTCAACCTCCAGCTGTGCCCCACCACCCCTACTCACCAAACTGGCCATTGTCTTAACCTCGTCCTCTCCTCTACCTGCTCACCCTCCAATTTCTACGCCTCAGCTCTTCCTCTCTCTGATCATCACCTAATCACCTTCACACTTCATCACCACCCCCCCTCAACCCCGCCCAACACTAACCACTACTTCCAGGAATCTCCAGGCTATCGACCCTCCCACCTTATCCTCTAGTATTTCTAATCTCCTCCCCTCCATCATGTCCTCCAGTCTGTCGACAAGGCTGTCTCTGCTTACAATACCACTCTCTCCTCTGCTCTGGACACCCTCGCACCATCCACCCCCCCATCCCCGTACTAATCCCCAGCCCTGGCTGACCCCTTGCATCCAATACCTTCTCTCCTGCGCCCGATCTGCTGAACGCCTCTAGAGGAAATCTCGCACCCATACCGATTTCCTTCATTACAAATTCATGCTTTCCTCCTTCCAGTCCTCCCTATTCTTTGCCAAACAGGACTATTACACCCATTTGACTAAATCTCTCAGCTCCAACCCCCGTCGTCTCTTCGCCACCCTTAACTCACTCCTCAAAGTGCCCTCCGCTCCCACCTCCCCTCACTCTCTCCTCAAGCACTGGCTGACTACTTCCGCAACAAGCTGCAGAAGATCAACCTTGAGTTCACTACCAAGCCACCTCCTCCTCTTCACCCTTCAACCCACTCCCTCAACCAACCAACCCAGGCCTCCTTCTCCTCTTTTCCTGATATCACTGAAGAGGAAACTGCCTACCTTCTCTCCACCTCGAAATGCACCAGTTGTTCTTCTGACCCCATCCCCACCAACTTACTTAACACCATCTCTCCCACTGTCACCCCCCCATCATCTGTCATATCCTCAACCTCTCTCTCTCCACTGCAACTGTCCCTGACACTTTCAAGCACGCTGTAGTCACACCACTCCTCAAAAAAACATCACTTGACCCTACCTGTCCCTTCAACTACCGCCCCATCTCCCTCCTACCCTTCCTCTCCAAGATACTTGAACGTGCCGTTCACAGCCGCTGCCTTGATTTTCTCTTCTCTCCTGCCACTCTCGATCCGCTTCAATCCGGTTTTCGCCCTCTACACTCGACAGAAACGGCACTCTCTAAAGTCTGTAATGACCTGTTCCTTGCCAAATCCAAAGGTCACTACTCCATCCTCATCCTCCTCGACCTATCCGCCGCTTTTGACACTGTCAACCATGAGTTACTTCTTGCCACACTGTCCTCATTTGGGTTCCAGGGCTCTGTTCTCTCCTGGTTCTCCTCTTATCTCTCCCACAGTACCTTCAGAGTACATTCTCAGGGATCTTCCTCCACCCCCATCCCACTCTCTGTTGGAGTTCCTCAGGGATCTGTCCTTGGACCCCTTCTTTTTTCAATCTACACCTCTTCCCTGGGCTCGCTGATCTCATCGCATGGTTTCCAATATCATCTTTATGCTGACGACACCCAGCTTTATCTATCCACACCAGACATCACTGCGGAAACCCAGGCCAAAGTATCGGCCTGCTTATCCGACATTGCTGCCTGGATGTCCAACCGCCACCAGAAACTGAACATGGCCAAGACCGAGCTTATCGTCTTTCCACCAAAACCCTCTTCTCTTCCTCCACTCTCTCAGTCGATAACACCCTCATCCTCCCCGTCTCATCTGCCTGCAACCTCGGAGTCATCTTCGACTCCTCCCTCTCCTTCTCTGAGCATATCCAGCAGATAGCCAAAGCCTGTCGCTTCTCTCTCTTTAACATCAGCAAAATTCGCCCTTTCCTCTCTGAGCACACCACCCGAACTCTCGTCCACTCTCTCATTACCTCTCGCCTTGACTACTGTAACCTACTCCTCACTGGCCTCCCACTTAACCATCTATCCCCCCTTCAATCCGTGCAGAACTCTGCTGCACGTCTTATATTCCGCCTGGACCGATATGCTCATATCACCCCTCTCCTCAAGTCACTTCACTGGCTTCCGATCAGGTACCGCATATAGTTCAAGCTTCTCCTTCTAACCTACAAATGTACTCAGTCCACAGCCCCTCATTACCTCTCTGCCCTCATCTCCCCTTACGTTCCCACCCGAAACCTCCACTCACAGGACAAATCCCTCCTCTCAGTACTCTTCTCCACCACCGCCAACTCCAGGCTCCGCTCTTTCTGCCTCGCCTCACCCTACGCTTGGAATAAACGTCCTGAGCCCATTCGCCAAGCCCCCTCCCTGCCCATCTTCAAATCTTTGCTCAAAGCCCACCTCTTCAATGTCGCCTTCGGCACCTAACCCTTATGCCTCTATTCAGGAAATCTAGACTGCCCCAATTTGACTGCCATATTTGACTGACTGTACACTTGTCCTTTAGATTGTAAGCTCCTTGAGCAGGGACTGTCCTTCTCTGTTAAACTGTACAGTGCTGCGTAACCCTAGTAGCGATTTAGAAATGTTAAGTAGTAGTAGTAAAGGGGAAACAAAGCCAGTACCCGGCAGGCTTCTACAGTGTGTGCCCTGAAAATGGCAAGGACAAATCAAGAAAAAGTATGCATATGTAGTACCACATCATATCTTATGCTGATTTGATCTTGTTTGGGCAGACTAAATGGACCCTATAGGTCTATCTGCTGTCATCTATTATGCTACAAGGAGGAGGTGATTCACCAAGGTGGATGAACACTAACTCCCACTAGAAATCAACAGATAAAGGGAAGTGGGAAATGGACCAATGACTCCAGGGAGACGGGATACTGATGTACAAAGTACCACTTTATTCACAGACTCGACACAGTACCGTGTTTCGGCCACAGGCCTGCCTCAAGAGTCTTAAATGATTCTGGTACTAGGAATCGATCTGGAGGTTAGGAAGTGAGAATCAGTCAGAAGGTTAAATGGTCTTTAAAAAGACCCTTAGAGATTTGATACATTACTCTGTAGTCTGTTTTTTTTGTTTTGTTTACAACTGACCAGCAGTTCACACGCTGTTCCGTTTTCAAACAGACTACAGAGTAATGTATCAAATCTCTAAGGGTCTTTTTAAAGACCATTTAACCTGACTGATTCTCACTTCCTAACCTCCAGATTGATTCCTAGTACCAGAATCATTTAAGACTCCTGAGGCAGGATTGTGGCCGAAACACGGTACTGTGTCGAGTCTGTGAATAAAGTGGTACTTTGTACATCAGTATCCCGTCTCCCTGGAGTCATTGGTCCACTTCCCTTTATCTATCTATTATGCTACTCCAGGACCAGCATAAAATAGTGCAACATATCTAGGAGTACTTAATACATTGGTGCACAAGTAAGAATATTCCAACATTTCAACAGAGAATCAAATAAAAAAAAATACAGATGTCCAATCTGTTACTTCTGAAAACATAAAAACAGCAGTACATTACCTTATTATGTGCTTTATTTGCTGTAGAATGCTACTTTCCAGCGTGATATTTAAAGAGCTCATCAGATACTGATTAAACTCATCAAAGAACATTTCGTTCCCTTCTTCATATCTGCCATAGTTTTTGGAGTATTCTTTCTGAATGCAGTGATTGGTCAAATGGCAAGTTTTGTCTTGTAGGTCCATGCTGTTGTATGGTTCAGAGGAGGTCCGCAGTACTCCCTCTCTGTAGAGGTAGATATTATACTGGTGATCCAGTAGCACCCAGCTCCTGTAAAGCACAGGCCAAATCAGTCTTCAGAACAAGGCAATAAGGAAGTCAAAGAAGGTTTCTCTTCTCCCTCCTTCTTCCCATTTTACATCATGCAGTGAAAGCTACCGTAAATCAGACAAGAGGAGAAAAAAAAGATCTGGTTGGATTTCACTCATACACACTTTGGCACTTATTTTCGAAGCAGATGGACGTTTCAAAAGGGCCAAAAAACGCCCATCTACTGATAAAACATCTACATAGCACTTTTGGAAAGACAGAATTAGGGCATTTTATACTGCAGCGCATCCAATGTATTGGAGGCATGTTTTGGGTGGACTAGGGTGGGCCCAAAGTTAAGACGTCCAACAGCAATAATGGAATGGGAATAAACATCCAAGGGGAAAAACAGCATCATCATCATCTAGAACGGTTTCATTGACATCCAAGTTATAAAAATGTGCTCTGATTGAGCAAATAATTGCTATCCCCCTCTCTCTCACCTAAAAATGAAACCAGAAAGGAATACCAGGCTGTATAACAGCATCAAATAGGCATTCTAAGCCAAGCAGGCCTGAGGAGTAGCCTAGTGGTTTCATTCCACTTCAGCTCTTTTTTTTTCCTTTAAATTGTAAGCCCTCCAAACACAGACATTTTTACTGTAGTAACTGTACCTAAATATTTATGATACCTACAAGCCTGAGGACTCTTTGAAATGAGGACTAGGAGGACAAACCCAATCTCAAACTCTACACTCACTATCAAAACCTTTATCAGGAAAAGGTTTCTGTACACTTGACCCAGTACCACCTTCTTGGTTGAAAATACCTGAGGCTCCAACTATTGCCTAAGATCCTTTCAGTGATCAACATCAGACTTTCAATGGGGCAGGTACCAGCTTCCTGGAAGTCCGCCGTAGTGCGCCCTATTCTAAAAAAAAAAAAAAAGCTTCACTTGATCCACAAATTCCTGCTCATTACTACCCAGTACCAAATCTATGTAGTATATATCCAGCTGTCCACTTTTTAAGAAAAATCCCTTGCCTTACACCCTAAGCAGTCTGGCTTTAGAGCCCATTTCAGTACTGAAACAGTTCTTGCAGCTTTACTCAATGAAATTTATTCCCATCTTGACAAACATTCTATTGTTCTTACAGTTTCTTTGGACCTTTCTGCAGCTTTTGACCTGGTCAATCATTCATTGCTACTATCTTGTATTTCTTCACTTGGGTTAACTGGCTCGGTTTCTTTTTAGTATCTTCTTGTCATGTACTTAACTGAATTTCATCTGATGGACAATATGAAAAGCAGATAGATCATGCAGCAATTGGAGAAAGATGGATCAGATCACTGCACAAATGCCAGATCCTAGAGAGGAGCTGATATACACAGAGATTACTATGGGACTGGGACTTGATATACCACCTTTCTGTGGATTTTGCAACTACATTCAAAGCAGTTTACATAGTATATACAGGTACTTATTTGTGCCTGGGGCAATGGAAAATTAAGTGACTGGTCCAGAGTCACAAGGAGCTGAAGTGGGAATCAAACCAAGTTCCCCAGGATCAAAGTTCGCTGCACTAACCACCAGGCTACTCCTCCAGATCAAGCATATGAGCACATAAATCAAAGGACATTATCAAATGCAACACTAGTAAGATGTAGGACCATCAAAATGCAGAGGAGTTCCAAATGTTTATGTCAAACCCAAGTGAAGCTATAGCAGATAAATATTCATACAACGAACCAGATTGTGGAAAATGTTCAAAGAGGAACAACATGACATTTGCCCGGATACACTGAGTCAGGCAAAAAAGGAAATAGAAAAAAAAAAAAAGTAGTGAAGAAACTTAGAAATGTGTAAGGAAGAGAAAAGAAATTCAGTTAAGTACATCACAAGAAGATACTAAAAAGAAACAAGTTATATAATACTACAGCAATAGTCAGCTAGATCGAGAAGTGAAAAGAGATGCAAGATGAGCTGAGAGGCTAAAGAAAATGCTCAAACAGCAGTGGCAGCAGCACAAAAAAAAAAAAAATAAAAAAGAGTTGAAAACACTGCATCACAATCAATCAGTTAACAGGATCAGAAGAAAAAACACACAACCTGTTGAAGATGAAAGGCAGCAAAGTCATCACAGTTGAAAAATAAAAAGTGCCAGGCAAAATAGTAGAAACTGTTATAAAAATTAAATTATGGAACACATAGACAAACATGGCTTAATGGGACAGAGTCAGCATGGGTTCAGCCTTGGAAAGTCTTGCCTCGCCAATCTGCTTCATTTCATTGAAGATGTGAATAAACATGTGGATAAAGGTGAGCCAGTTGATCTAGTGTGTCTAGATTTTTAGAAAGCGTTTGTAACTTTCTCAGGAGTCTCTCATGAGAAACTTTTATCAGAGTCATGGGATAGGAGGCAAGGTTCTGGTGTGGATTAGGAATTGGTTATTGGACAGAAAACAGAGGGTAGGGTTAAATGGTCATTTCTTTCAATGGAGGAGGGTGAACAGTGGAGTGCCGCAGGGACTGGTGCTATTTAACATATTTATAAATGATATGGAAACTGAAACGATGAGCGAGGTACTTAAATTTGCACACGACACAAAACTATTCAAGGTTGTGAAAACATGTATGGATTGTGAAATATTGCAGGAAGACTGGGCATCCAAATGGCAGAGGAAATTTAATGTGGACAAATGTAACGTGATGCATATTGGAAAGAATAATTCAAATTATAGTTACCTGATGCTACGGTCCACCTTGAGGGTGTGTGTGTGTGTGTGTGTGGGGGGGGGGGGGGGGGGGGGGGGTCAGCACTCAAGAAAAAGATCTAAGTGTCACTGTAGATAATACGCTGAAATCTTCTGTTCAATGTGTGGCAGCGGCCAAAAAATCAAACCGGATGCTAGGAATTATTAGGAAAGGGATGGTGAATAAGACTGAAAATACTATAATGACTCTGTATCGCTCCATGGTGCAACCGCACCTTCAGTATTGCGTTCAGTTCTGGTGCCATATGTCAAGAAAGATATGGAATTCCTCTCGTACGAGGAAAAGCTAAAGAGGTTAGGGCTTTTCAGCTTGGAAAAGAGACGGATGAGGGGAGATATAATTGAGGCCTACAAAATTCTGACTGCTGTAGAATGAGTAGAAGTTTACTGATTTTTTTACTCATTACAAAAGTACAAAGACTAGGGGACACTCGAGGAAGTTACATGGAAATACTTTTAAAACATTAAAACAAATAGGAGGAAATATTTTTTTCACTCAATGAATAGTTAAGCTCTGGAACTGTCTCTGACACCTTCAAACACGCTGTTGTCACACCTCTCCTAAAAAAACCTTCACTTGACCCTACCTGCCCCTCTAACTACCGCCCCATCTCTCTTCTACCCTTCCTTTCCAAATTACTTGAGCGCGCCGTTCACAGCCGCTGCCTTGACTTTCTCTCCTCTCATGACATCCTCGATCCACTTCAATCCGGTTTTCGCCCTCTGCACTCAACAGAAACAGCACTCTCTAAAGTTTGCAATGACCTGCTCCTGGCCAAATCTAGAGGTCATTACTCCATCCTCATCCTCCTCGATCTTTCCGCCGCGTTTGACACTGTCAACCATGATTTACTTCTTGCCACGCTATCCTCTTTTGGATTCCAAGGCCCTGTCCTCTCCTGGTTCTCCTCTTATCTCTCCCACCGCACCTTCAGGGTACACTCCCATGGATCTTCCTCCACTCCCATCCCACTATCTGTTGGAGTTCCCCAGGGATCTGTCCTTGGACCCCTTCTCTTCTCAATCTACACCTCTTCCCTGGGCTCGCTGATCTCGTCTCATGGTTTCCAGTATCATCTTTATGCTGATGACACTCAGCTATACCTCTCCACACCTGACATCACTGCGGTGACCCAGGCCAAGGTATCGGCCTGTTTATCCGACATCGCGGCATGGATGTCCAACCGCCATCTGAAGCTGAACATGTCCAAGACCGAGCTCCTCGTCTTTCCTCCCAAACCCACTTCTCCTCTTCCTCCACTCTCTATCTCTGTTGATAACACCCTCATCCTCCCCGTCCCATCTGCCCGCAACCTCGGAGTCATCTTCGACTCCTCCCTCTCCTTCTCTGCGCATATCCAACAGACTGCCAAGACCTGTCGCTTCTTCCTCTTCAACATCAGCAAAATTCGCCCTTTCCTCTCTGAGCACACCACCAGAACTCTCGTCCACGCTCTCATTACCTCTCGCCTTGATTACTGCAACTTACTCCTCACCGGCCTCCCACTCAACCATCTATTCCCCCTTCAATCAGTTCAGTACGCTGCTGCACGTCTTATATTCCGCCAAAACCGATATACTCATATCACCCCTCTCCTCAAATCACTTCATTGGCTTCCAATCAGATATCGCATACAATTCAAGCTCCTCCTCCTCACCTACAAGTGCACTCAGTCTGCGGCTCCTCACTACCTCTCCACCCTCATCTCCCCCTATGTTCCCGCTCGTAACCTCCGCTCACAGGAGAAAGCCCTTCTCTCAGTACCCTTCTCCACCACTGCCAACTCCAGGCTCCGCTCATTCTGCCTTGCTTCACCCTATGCCTGGAACAATCTTCCTTTACCCATACGCCATGCCCCCTCCCTACCCATCTTCAAATCTCTGCTTAAAACTCACCTCTTCTATGCTGCCTTCGGCGCCTAACCGCTCTAGATAGACAGAATGCCCCAATCTATCCCCTCTATTAGATTAACTGCTCACTCGTCCTCTAGATTGTTCACTTGTCTTTAGATTGTTCTCTTGTCTTTTAGATTGTAAGCTCTTTGAGCCGGGACCGTCCTTCTATGTTTAAATTGTACAGCGCTGCGTAACCCTAGTAGCGCTTTAGAAATGCTAGTTAGTAGTAGTAGTAGTAGGAACTCTTTGCCGGCGGATGCGATAACAGTGATTAGAGTATCTGGGTTTAAAAAAGGTTTGGGAGGAAAAGTGCATAGTCTGCTATTCAGACAGACAAGGGGAAGCAAATGCTTGCCCTGGGATTGGTAGCATGGAATGTTGCCACAATTTTGGTTTCAGCCAGGTACTTGTGACCTGGCTTGGCCACTGTTGGAAACAGGATACTGGGCTAGAAGAATCATTGGTCTGACTACTTAAAAAAAAACAACAACTTTTTAAAAGAAATATTTAAGTGCCCAAAGCCTGAAACAGCATTAGACCAGCTGATTGCTAAAACATCAGCACACCTGCAGATAGACACCAAGCCATTTGCAATGGATGAGATAATCAAAGCTATTAAGGGAGTAAGGAATGGAAAACTAAACATTAGGGAAAATCTGTGTAGAACTCTTGAAGAAAGCCATTCTATCATTTGATTTGATCCTACTACAATTGTGTACTGTTGCACAGAAAAGGGAAAAAGCAACAGATATCTGGAAGAAAAAAACGAGACATAATTGAAGAGGAATTGTTCTATTATCTGTACTTTAAAAAGTTTACAGTCAAATGATTCTTAGCCGGAGACACCCATAAGAATATAATGGGTGGGGGATCCAAGATGGCCGCAAGCTGTTAGGTTGCTGCGACTCACGTTCCCAAAAAAAAAAAAAAAAAAAGAAATGCCGAAACAAAGAGGGAGATTAGCGGGTAGGGCTTCCCCGCTAACTCCCTCATTACCTGGTCCGATGGACCGATATTTGAGATCGCAGGGAGTTGACCGTGACGGCGGTTTGCTTCCAGAGGTGCACGCCGGCGAAACAGAGACTTCGGCGCTCTCTGGCTTTGAAGTTACTCTCAGCCCCGCCGAACGCACTCCCCCTCCCCAGCCGATTGGCACCAGTTCTTTCTTCCTGGATTCGACGGGGTCCACTCCCGCAGAGGTCAGGAGCCCTGAAGATCGTCGAATCGAAGCCTCCCTTACTACAGAGGTGGGACTGGAAAGCAGTTTGCCCGTGGAAACGTTGCAAACTGAGGGGAGAGGAGCAGAGGGGCAGAGTGAGGACCGAGACTTGCCTGTAAGGTTTGAACTTCCTAAAGAATTTATGATTAGACCAAAGGATGTGACATTAGAAGCTTTGTGGGACCTGGTTTCCAACCTAGGACAAGTTTTCCTTAAGCAGATAAATGATGTCCAGCCTAAAATTAAATCTCTGGAAAGTAATCTGGTGGTACAAGAGGAACAGATTAAAGATTTGAATGGGAAATTTGTTAACTTGGATCAGAGAATTATGAAGCTTGAAACGGTACAACCTACTATGATGAAAGATTTGACGAGTCTTAGAGACAAAATGGAAACCTTTGATAATTACACTAAAAATCATAACCTAAGATTTGTCAACTTTCCTAGACTTCAAAATGTTGCTCCTATGGACATGTTGAAATGCTATATGCGTGAAAATTTATTAATTCCTGAACAGAATTTACCACCAATGACTATGGTTTACTATATTCCTGGGAAAGGAACCTCTCAACCCGAAGCTCCGATAAATGTCTCTCTTTTGCTTGAGACTTCTGACTCCGAATTGGCAACTGCAGCTACATTGGTGGCTACAGTTGCACTACTACCAGACAAGAATTGGATCTTTCGTCTGTTTTTCCGAAATAAAGATAAACCCTTTTTGGGTTTAAAAGTTCTACTTTTTCCTGATGTCTCTAAGGAGACACGTCGACGAAGGAAACAATTCCTGCTCCTTAGGCCTGAAGTTTTACACTTGGGGGGTACCTTCTTTTTAAGATACCCCTGCAAGTGTATAATAAGGTTTAAGGAGAAAAAAATATGTATTTACAGAGCCGTCTCACGTATCTTCACTCATAACCTCAGTGAAAATGGATAAGCGTTAATTATAAGTGTTTGCTCTACTTAACAGTATTTGTATAATTTCTTTTTTCTGATTAACCTTTAGATAATTTGTCTCCAGTATTTTCCTGAAATCTTGGATCACATGTATGGACTTGAGTATAGTTTTCCTGTTAATGTGAAACTTAGCTTCACTTTGTTTTTTTTTTTCCAGTTTGTTTTATTATTTCTACATAATTTGTAGATTATCAGATACTTTTCCTGAACAAGAGGATTGTCTTGTAAAATATTGGATAATACTAATAAATATATATTAAAAAAATGATTCTTAGCCACCTAAGGCTCAAGTGGACAACTTATTATTGAAAAGAACAAGCAGGGCTCAGGCCCAACAGATCCTTTATAGACCAAATTTTCACACTGCATAGAATATTAGTCTCTAAGTTTATTAAACAGCTTGATATACCACTCTAGGGACAATCCATCAGAGAGGTTTATAACATCTAACAATGAGAAGCAAAGAAGGATGGGAGGAACTCCATACAGAACAGAAAAAAATGAGGTACAGAAGAGAGAAGGAAGAGTAAGAAGCATCAGAAGGTTCTTCAGTATATAAAATCCCAATAGTTATAACATTTTGTAGATTCTGAAAAAGCATTCAACATCATCGACAGATAGTTTGTGGAGTATTATGAAATCAAATGTAGTATCTGACAAGTTCATCAGTTCACTCTGATGAACTTGAGTTATTGAAAGACTGTGTGAGAACAGTGAATGCTGTGTCAGAGTGGAAGATGGTTACACAAATAGGTTTAAACTAGTAACTGGAGTAAAGCAAAGTTGTGTATTGTCACCATTATTATTCAGCTTAATCATGGACTGGTTAATACAGGAGGAACAAAATATATAGGAATCACATGGATTGAAAACATGCAGTTGGAGGATTTGGATTTTGTGGATGATGTAGCCTTGTTGGCGAGTTTTCTTCAGGCAATGAAGACCAAGACAGATAGAATAATGCATTTTGGTAACCAGATTCGGTTAAAAATATCTAGCAGAAAGGCAAAATTTGACTATAAATGTAGCAGATAACACAGCAATCAAATTAAAAGAAGTTGAGCTAGAAGAATTCTATTTAGGAAGTCTGGAAACAGAAGACAACACTGAAAAGGGAATGAAAATTAGAAATAGTAACACGGCATCAGTTATGAACAGATTGGGTAAGATCTGGAACAGTAAGAAGCTCAAAACTGTAACAACGATTCAAATGTATAATAGTACTATGATACCAACTCAGATATCTACTTTTATCAAGTTACTTCATTTATTGTATTTATGTTCATTCTTGGTTATTTTACTATTGTTATGCTGTTAACAAAATTGTAGGTTTTATGTTAAACTGTACACTGCCTTGGGTGACTCTCTTCATAAAGGCAGTTAATAAATCCCGATAAAATAAAATAAAAATAAATACAGTGTACAAACCTATCCAGTAGCAAAAACTTTCCAGAACACACTAGACAGCTTTGACTCATGCGGTCTAAAGAACCAAAGCAATAAGAGAGACAATTTAACAACCTCAAATTAATAATGGCAACTCAGATGGTTTGAGCACCTACAAAGGATGGATGCGCAGCACACACCAAAGGCAAGCCATAAACTGGAAACCAGAAGAGAAAATAAGTCCAGGAAGGAAAAGATAGACATGATGTCAAACAGGTGAAAAGGACCTCTCTGAGCTGGATATCGATTGGTCAGAAGCAGCTGATGAAACAAAAAAAACAACAAGTGTGGAAGTTGCACCGATAGGCTCAAGATTACATAATAAAATATAATAATGCAACCCTGTTGGGGTGTCTTTTCTGACGCCAGAGGAAATCCAAGTTAATTTTCTTCATGTACTTGTTTTTTTAGAATTTAGCTCACATTTCCAGTGATAGTTCAGAGTGAATTACATTCAGGTGCAATAGATATTCCCCTCTCCCCAGAGGTATTACAATCTAAGTTTGTACCTGAGGCAATGGAGGGTTGTGACTTGCCCATGGCCACAAAGAACAGCTGTGGGATTGAAATCCTGGCCTCTTTGATCACAGCCAGCTGCTCTAACCACTAGTCTACTCCTCCACTCCAGTTACATATGTAAAGCCCTATCAAGTCATGTCACAGGTTTTCTGAACATCTATTCCCAGTAAGAATGTCGTTAATCAGTACCTCATTGCTGATTTTAGTATATCACTATCTCTGAAGGTTAGGAAGCCATATACATTACACTCTCTCTTAAAAGCCATCTCCCAGACCTTCAGAAAAGGACAGAATACATCACCTGATGTCAAACTTGCGGTGGCCTGGCTCCAGCAGAAGTGGGACTTCCAGATACTTCTGGATCACATGCACCTGGCCCTGGTTATCTATAAACTCCAGGAGCTGGTTCGCATCTGAAGAAATGAGAATCCCTTCACCTAACATGGGTGGAAAAAACAAGCACAGGCAATTACTACAGAGTACTAGATATTCAATACAAATCCACTTGTAGCAAGTAAAGTTCTCCGTTAAATATCTTACTTTAAATGAGGAAAAGACTTCAGATACTCTGTTCTAGAGGATATGACTGCCGCTTAAACCGGGTTGCTCAGCGTTACCTTGAAAGATATTTTACAGAGAACTTTACTTGCTACAAGTGGATTTATATTGAATATTCTGTTAGCAAGCACCGGGTATAATATTAAAGAGTACTAAATATGCAATAAATGGCTCAATTTTCAAAGGCAATTATCTGGGTAAGTGCCTTAGCTGGAATGATCCATTGATTTATAGTGAAACTATACAGATAGGGCTGGATTCTATAAATTGCTTTCAAAAATAAGCGCCGGAAAATATTGGCGCCGAATGCGATTCTATAAAGGGCACACGCCCTTTATAGAATCATGCTTAGTGCTAATTCCTGCACCCAAACTTTTAAGCGCCAGACTTATGCCTGCTGAAACCACATGTAAACTATGGCACCCAAGTTGAGTGTGCCGAGTCAGTATTCTGTAACTATGTGCACAATGTTTTGGAACGCCCCCTTTTGAGATACGCGCGATGGGAGTTAGGCACACGCCTTATAGAAAAGCACGCAGCCAGATGCACATGCAAATTCTAATGGCGCCAATTAACAACCAATTATTGATGGCCAACATTATCAATTAATTTGCACTCACAACTCAGAAGCACACCCAAATTTAGGTGCGCAAATCTGGGCACCATATATAGAATCCAGGGGATAGTGTCACGGTAGTCCACAATGATTTACAGTGGTTCTATCTGGAAAGTGCTGGGTTGCAGAGTGAATGTTTCATTTAGGTATCTAGAGCAGGGGTACTCAATCCAGTCCTCGGGAACACCCAGCCAGTCAGGGTTTCAGGACATCCACAATGAATATACATGAGAAAGATTTGCATACAATGGGGACAGTGCATGCCAATTTATCTCATGCATATTCATTGTGGATATTCTGAAACCCTGTTTGTGTGTACCGAGGACTGGGCTGAGAACCTTGATCTAGAGAGTAACGATATTCAGCTCGTTATGCGTATCACTATTGAATGTCACAGCTCCAAGCGGTGCTCAGCACTCCATTCATATGTTCAGTGCTGCTGCATATATGTGCTTTATTTAAACACTGAGAGCAGAATTTAAAAATATTGACCAAAATGCTTAAGAAGCCATGAATACCTCATCATAATCGAGCAATGTCAAACTAATTTCTTTTTCATTGTAATACTGTAAATGTTATGCGATTCCTGTATACACTAGCAGAACAAAGACTTGCCATGTGTCTGCTCAGGTATTACCCATCTATCAAATCATCATAGTGCCTCAGGCACACAAGCACAATTGTTCAAAATTATTTGCTTCACACAGTGTTTCTGTTTCTAGCCTTCAGAAACATTGAGCCTGCAAATAGGTGGGAAAATGTAGGATACAAATGTAACAAATAAAATAAATAAATAAAAATGTATGTGAGAGCAAAGCCTCTCTTCCTTAACCCTGCAGTGCCACTTCACTTATTTCTGTGATGCCTCTGTGGGTTACAAACTACAAGAAATGGTGCTGCATTCCATCCCAGAGCTCCACTGGTATCTGCCAATTTACAGGCAGCAGAGCCCCTCCACACCAATAAAAATGCAGGGGAGGGGGAGCCAACCTTGTGACAAGTGTCATGCACCAATATGTGCGAGATCCCCAGTTCCATCCCCTACTGGGTCTTCTGCTCCCCACATCACCAGAGATGATATGGAGGCAGCAATCAGAGCCCCTAGGGCTCACAGCTTAAGTTGGACATCTAGTGACCAGATTCAGGGCCCAGTCCTGCAGTGTTCCAGAAAGAGCTGTGGTGCATGGCCCCTGACCCTGCTATGACCAGACTAGGCATGCTGAGGTGATATGAAATGCCCCTCCACACAAAAAATAAATACATAAACACCAGGCAGTTGTCAATGAAGGTTCATGGCACCAGATCTCAGCCCTGTTTCCTGTTGATCTGGAAGATAAAAGAGTAGGAGGAAAACTACCACGTCAACATGTGCTCCTCTCCCTCCAAAAAACAATGCAGGTAACAGTCAGAGTAGTGTCAGCAGGGCTGCATTAACTACCCATAGGGCCCTGGGCAAACTTTTGTGGATGGCCCAACCCGCACTTCCCGGCAGCATAAAGTCTATTCTTCAGAAACAGGAAGTGATGTCAGGAGTGGGAGTGTCTGGCATAGACTGACAGTAACTCCATTCCTTTATGCTGCTTTTTTATCCCTACGAAACTGATGGATTGGAGAAGGAGAACGTAGAAGAAGGGGGAAAGGGAAAGGGGACTTGATATACTGCCTGAGGTTTTTGCAACTACATTCAAAGCGGTTTACATATATTTAGGTAGTTATTTTGTACCAGGGGCAATGGAGGATTAAGTGACTTGCCCTGAGTCACAAGGAGCTGCAGTGGGAATCGAACTCAGTTCCCCAGAATCAAAGTCCACTGCACTAACCACTAGGCTACTCCTCCACTCCAAGAAGATGCTGGACCTATTTTGCACCAACTAAACATTTCAGGAACCTCATGTGGATCTCTGGAATAAATGGGAAGGACTAAGGGAAGAGCTAATAGAAAGAAAATTATCAGGAAAGATCTAATTTCTCCTTCCATTATGTAGCTTACCACTATTCCAGAACCTGTGGGATGTTTAAAAGCAATCCCTAGAGTGGGTGGAAACCTGGTGCTGCCGCCCTGAGGATCGAAGCCTCAAAACTGGCTTCCAAGCACGTCGCAATGTCCACCCTGTTGTGCTTGGCAAAGATATACAGCATCAACCATGTTGCCGCTTTGCAAATATCCGCCGGAGGCAATAAGGTAGTCTCTGTCCAGGAGGTCGCTGTACTCCTGGTAGAATGAGCCTGCAAGGCCTGAGGAGTCTGCTTCCCTTAAAGCAAATAAGCTGACGCAATAGTCTCCTTCTGTCATCTAGCAATTGTGGGTTTAGAAGCCATGAGGCCAAGCCTCTGCCTACCAAAAAGCACAGTCTGATAGATTTGCAAAAGTCATTCGTAACTTCCAGATAGCTAATGGGGACCCTACGCACATTGAGAAGCTTCAAGGAAGAATACTGAGCCTCTTTGTCATATCTGCAAAAGGACAGAAGCTCCACAGATTGGTAAAGATGAAATACTTATATCACTCGGAAGAAAGGAAGAACAGTGCACAGGGAGACCCCCGCCTCTGAAAAACGGAGAAAAAGATCCCAACAAGAGAGTCTGAAACCCTACATGCTGATTCAACAGCCACTAAGAATTCTGTCTTTAGCATAAGATCTTTCAAGGAGGCCTTCCGAATTAGCTCAAAAGGAGGCTTCTGAAGAGCTTAAAGTACTAAATTAAGGTTCCACTCTCAACACAGTACACAAAAGGAAGGCCGCAAATGGCCTGCTCCCCACAAGAATTGGACATAGGTGAGCAGCAAGAGAAGACTTATGTAGTCGGCCCCTGAAACAGGCCAAAGCCACAACCTGACGTTTTAAAGAACCTAATGCCAATCCTTTCTGAAGTCCTACCTAGAGAAACACCAGGATACGCACACTCTGAGCAGAAAAGGGAGAAAGTCCACATTTAGAACACCAGCCCTAACATCCTCCATACCCTCACATACACCATGGATGTACAGCGTTTCCGAGCCTAAAGCAAGGTAGCAATGATCGAATTAGAATAACGTTTTCATCTCAACTGAGTCCTTTCAATGGCCAATGTAAGGCCCAAATGGGCATGGATCCTCAAAGAGCACCGGACCTTGCTTCAGTAGGCCGTGTACCTGTGGAAGACAGAGATGACCCCCGTCAAGGAGTTGTAGCAGGTCCACATACCATGGCCTCCACAGGCAATCTGGGCTATGAGAATTACTCTATCCTGGTGCAATATGATCCTTTTCAACACACAGCCTACCATGGGCCAAGCAGGGAAGACATACAATAGATGAGTTTCTGGCCAGGGCTACAGTAGGGAATCGATCTCCATTGAGACCGTTTTTCCCCCTGATGGCTGAAGAACTTAGGCACAACAGCATTCCTTTCGGTTGCCCTCTAGAAGTGGAGAACCCCATCGGTCTACTATCAGCTGAAAACCCTGGCTGAATAGTTGCCATTCTCCCAGATCCAAGAAGTTCCTGCTAAGAAAGTCCACCTCCACATTCAAGGACCCAGCAATGTGAGCTGCCAAACAGCAGAGAAGATTTTTCTCTGCCCAACTCATAAGGGAAACCACTTCCACTGCCACTGGATGGCTGCAGGTTCCACCTGCTTGTTAATAAGCCATCGCATTAACATTGTTGGAGAAAACTTGGACTGGGGTCCCTGCCTGAAAGGAAGCACAGTTGTGTAAGGCATTCCACACTGCCCTGAGCTCCAAGCTATTTATTGACCACTGAGACTCCATGCTCTGTGCCAGATGGAACTTGTAATGAGCTCCCCAATCCAACCTGCTGGCATCTGATGTCACCACTTCCCATTGTGTTATCGGAAAGGGAGCGTCCAACAGTCAAATTTCTGGGCAACCACCACCACTGCATAATTGGCCTGCAGCCAGCATCCAAGGAAGATGAAGGTTGTACTTCCGTAACACTGGAGACCAGCAGCTGAGAATAGACTCCTGTAATGGGTGCATATGAGCCTTTGTCCATAGCACCACTTCCATCGCTGCTGTCACTGACCCTAATACCTGGACATAGCTGCAGACCCTGAGCCTGTCTTGACTAAGGAGAAGACAAATCTGTTGAACCAGCTTCGACCTCTTGCGTTCTGAGAGGAAGATCCTCTCCCTTACTGTGTTCAATAGAACACCCAGATGCTCCAGCTTCTGTGATGGAGTTAGTCTGCTCTTCTCAAAATTGATCACCAAACCCAATGACTGCAGAAGATGGACAACTTTATCCATTGCTGTCACGCTGTCCAAATAGGACGAAGCACGAATGAGCCACTCTTCGAGATACGGGTAAACTCCGATTTGTGAGGGTCAGAACCGAACCACCAACCCCTTGGTGATCCGCCCTCACCGACTTGGTGAGTCAGTACCCTACACCTATGAAAAATCTTACATGTTACTTCAAAGAATAAAAAAAGAAGTTTATCACAGATGTGAAAAAAAGTCAAATAATTACGCAGCATCGCAAGCTCAATGCAAATATGAAATACAAAAGAGGAATCGTTAGAGAGGCATCCCACATCTCTCTTCACCTCTGCGATGGGGAAGGCTTACCCAAAAACTTCTCACACAACCGACTGTCACTTCAGCAGAATTTTCTTTATTTTTTCTTTACTTCAAACAGGAGACAATCACCAAAGCAAAAGCAAAGTGCAAGCAGCTTACTGGAATATAAAAGAAGAAAGTTAGGACTACCTTTCCTAGTCAACTACTCAGCCAGAGAAGGTAAACTCCCCAGAACTAAGAGTAGTTCCTTTTTTTATAGGTTTCTATCTTTCTATCTGCCCCAACCCTCTCATATGCTTATCTATCTCTTACTACCAAATCATTGCTCATCTGATCACTAATTTCACCCATATTCCAGAATATTCTATCCCACCCTGCACCTTATTCCTGTGTCACATAGACCCAGGGCTTTTTTTGAGGGGGTACTTGGGGGTACTGAG
The DNA here is from genome assembly GCF_901765095.1 of Microcaecilia unicolor. NCBI lineage: Eukaryota > Metazoa > Chordata > Amphibia > Gymnophiona > Siphonopidae > Microcaecilia > Microcaecilia unicolor. The sequence continues at coordinate 277,921,558 of NC_044033.1, forward strand.
TAATGGCACCTTTTCCACTGTCTGCTAAAATTGACCAGTGGTCCCCATGTTTTTAAATGAAAGAGCTCAGGCTCTATACACCAATTCTGCCTTGTCATAGATTCTGTGACCAGTTCCAGGGGGCTTGGCTATTGTGGGGTGGGCCCCTGAATGATCACCCCACCCCTGAAGGGTGGCCTAGCACTTGAGTACCGACACCTTTTTTGCTAGGAAAAACGCACAGGCTATTTTCCTGATATCCTGGCTTTTTGTGGTCAGCCAGTTACATCCTGTCATTTGACTATCACCAAGTTGTAATTTCTGCCTTTTGCAAACTTGAAGCTTAACAACCTTGAAATAAGTTACTTTCAGTCAACCCTGACACAAGCTAAGAGACTGTGGGACAAAGGTGAACAGCAAGTTATATATATTCTATACAAATTTCCCTTTAATATATGTTATTTATTTCACATATATGCAGGTCCCCCTCAGAGAATCCTATAATATTGCCATTGCAATGCTCAGTGCATCAGTCTTCTGTATACTTCACTAACAGTCGCGCAGTTCACCCATGCCGATATAAAAATAATTCTTCCTTTTACCATGTCTCTAGTATTCATAATTATATGACAGCCATGATCTGCAAAACTCTCCATTCAGTTCTTCATTATTAAAAAGCAAGTCTCTGGTCTGGAGGCTGGCTAACATTATGGCCGCTACAGATTCCCTGGCGCCAAAATAAGGCTGCCACCACTACCTTGGTTAACGTTCTTAGTGCCATAGCAAGATTGAAGGGCAAAGCCTGAATGTGAAGTGACGGCCTAGCACCGCAAGATATAGAAACCTCTGATGTGGCTGTCATATGGGTATATGGAAGTACGCTTCCATGATATCAAGGGCAGTGAGAGATTCTCTTGCTTGAACTGAGGCTAGGAGAGCTCTTAGCATTTCCATGCGCAAGCAGGACACTCAGAGGCAATGGCTTAGACCTTTGAGATCTAAGACCAGACAAAAGGTGCCTTCCATCTTTGGGACAGTGAAGCAGACGGAATATCTGCCTTGTCTCTGTTCAGCCTGGAGAACTGGAACAATGGTCTGGAGTGCCAGCAAGGAACCTACAATGGCCTGAACCTTGACCACCTTGGTTCCCTTTCAACAAGGGGACTTCAAGAAGAGAGAAGCGGCCAGGCGGAAGAACTCCCAACTTGTATCCTTCTGTAAGAATATCTAGAACCCAAGTATGACATGGCTTTGGCCCACAACTCCTGAAACTCCCAAAGACATCCTCCCACTGGAGGAAGAGATGAGTGGATTAGCCTCGCATCACTGCGGAGTTCAGGTGGTACTGGGTACCCAAGCTGACTGAGCCCGCACGAAAGGAAGATTGGCATGCCTCAAAGCAGGACTTGACCATATTGCTGATAACCAGGCCCGAACAGTATGCCGTCACGAAATCAAGATGAGAGCCCCCAAAGATGGACGACCAGAGGCTTCTGGTGTATAATCTGGCATCCACTGTGGCTTAGTTTCCCCCAGTTCTTTCACCAAGTTACTGAGATCTTATCCAAACAACCATTTCCCTGAAAAGCGCAATTTAACTAGACATGACTGACCCTGCATCCGCACTCCAATGCTGCAACCAGAGTTGCCGACATGCCGTGACAGCCAAAAACAAATTGGTTATGGCCTGCAGTAACATGTCATAAATAGCATCCACCAAGTAGGCGGATCTCACTTCCAGATAGGCATTATGGTGCCCATCTTGTGTTGAAGACTGATGATGCCACTTCAGGCATGCTCTAGCCATGAACAAGCTGCACACTGCCACTTGAAGGACCACAGAGGCTACTTCAAAGGCTTGTTTCAGCAACCTTTCAAGCTTCCTATCCTGTAGGTCATTTAGGAAAATTCTCTCTTCTCTTCTTAGTCACTGCCATAACAAGGGAGTCTAACCTGGAAGCTCCAATTTCTCTCTCCCCTCCGGAACTAACAGGTTGGTGAGCAATGGCTCTTTCCACTCTCAGCCTCGCACCGGTGAGACCTATTCTGCTGTAATCAGATCTTGAATGTAAGGATGCATTGGGAAGGCCTTAGCAGGACCTCTAAGCCCACTCATGATCCACGAAGATGGAACTCCTGATGCCGAAACAGAAGGCTCCTCAATGGAAAGCTCTTCTAGCTCTCTGCACAACACTGTACTGCTCTCATTAGGCCTCCTTAATTGTTGCTATTTCCGCTCTACTGCAAGACCACATCCTGTCTTGACTTACTGTATCTCACGGAGACATGGCCCTATGATGGGGAAGAAGTCTACCTTTATCAAAGTCTCCCCCCTCTTTTCTGCCCTGCATGTTGCTAGGTCATCTAAAAAGGGCAGTGGAGTGGCATTATGTTTCCCTTCCTCCTATTCGTGCTTTCAGAATCCAGTAGACAGTTTCTCTTATACTGATCTGCTGGTAGTCCAACTTGTAGACCCACTTAAGCTCACAATTCTAATTTACTACACCCCACTGGGACTCCCCAAATCTAACTGGGACACTCTTTTGCAATCACTAGCTGATATCACACTAAATTTACACTAGCTGATGCCACCGCTAAACTGTAGGAAGCACACGACAAAGTACCGCCAAGCCTTAACAGCAACCAAAAAACAACATTTCTCTCAATGCATTGAATAGGCTGCTAATTCAACCAAGCAGTTGCTCAAGCAGCCTACTGCAACCCCCACAACAGAACCAGTATGATTTTGCTGCATACTTTGCCAACAAAATTAAAAGTCTCCACCAGGATTTACAGGCAATCCTACTCAGTCTCCAATCAGTTAACCAGGAGTGCACAAACTCACCTCCTCCTGACAGAGACAGATAGGACACTTTTAACCCAATGACAGAGGAGAGCCTTGACAAAATCATAAGAGACCTTTGACCAACTACCTGCTCCCTCGACCCCTGCCCATCAAGGATAGTGCAGCAGGCAAGTATGGGCCTCATAGAAGGCACCACAAAAATTGTGAACACCTCTCTTTCTAATGGACAACTACCAACATCAAAAAGGGCAGTGGTTCACCCTTTCCTAAAGAAAAACAACCTTGATCAGAACAAACTTGAAAGTTACCCGCCAGTATCCAACATCCCATTTCTAGGGAAACATATAGAACAAACAGTCTACGTTCAACTAAGTGATTGGCTAGAAGAGAAAAACTGGCTAGATCCTTGTCAATCTGTTTACAGACCTGGTTATGGAACAGAAAAGGTCCTCGTATCCCTACTAGATGATCTTCACAGAAACCGAGACAGGGTATTCACCTCGGTGTTAGTACTGCTAGATTTCTCAGCAGCTTTTGACACTGTGGATCATGATATCATGCTAACACGACTGACAGCTTGGTTCAGATCCTATCAGACAGGCAACAATCCATAATGTCTGGCAGCAACTCATCGCCACCATGGGCACTGACCTGTGGGGTATCACAAGGATTGACACTGTAACCTATTCTGCTCAATATCTACCTCAAGCCACTAGCTGAGCCAATTTGGTCAATGAACATGCAGTTTTACATCTATGCGGATGATGTGCAGCTACTCATACCCACTGAACCTGACTTACCTACAGCCCCGAATAAATTGACAAGGTACCTCATGAAAGGCTACAGAGGAAATTGGAGGGTCATGGGATAGGAGGAAATGTCCTATTGTGGATTAAAAACTGGTTGAAGGATAGGAAACAGAGAGTGGGGTTAAATGGGCATTATTCACAATGGAGAAGGGTAGTTAGTGGGGTTCCTCAGGGGTCCGTGCTAGGACCGCTGCTTTTTAATATATTTATAAATGATTTAGAGATGGGAGTAACTAGTAAGGTAATTAAATTTGCTGATGACACAAAGTTATTCAAAGTCGTTAAATCACGACAGGATTGTGAAAAATTACAAGAGGACCTTACGAGACTGGGAGACTGGGCGGCTAAATGGCAGATGATGTTTAATGTGAGCAAGTGCAAGGTGATGCATGTGGGAAAAAAGAACCCGAATTATAGCTACGTCATGCAAGGTTCCACGTTAGGAGTTACGGACCAAGAAAGGGATCTGGGTGTCGTCGTCGATAACACGCTGAAACCTTCTGCTCAGTGTGCTGCTGCGGCTAAGAAAGCGAATAGAATGTTGGGTATTATCAGGAAAGGTATGGAAAACAGGTGCGAGGATGTTATAATGCCGTTGTATCGCTCCATGGTGCGACCGCACCTTGAGTATTGTGTTCAATTCTGGTCACCGCATCTCAAGAAAGATATAGTAGAATTGGAAAAGGTGCAGCGAAGGGCGACTAAAATGATAGCGGGGATGGGACGACTTCCCTATGAAGAAAGACTAAGGAGGCTAGGGCTATACAGCTTGGAGAAGAGACGGCTAAGGGGAGACATGATAGAGGTATATAAAATAATGAGTGGAGTGGAACAGGTGGATGTGAAGCGTCTGTTCACGCTTTCCAAAAATACTAGGACTAGGGGGCATGCGATGAAACTAGTGTAGTAAATTTAAAACAAATTGGAGAAAATTTTTCTTCACCCAACGTGTAATTAAACTCTGGAATTCGTTGCCGGAGAAAGTGGTGAAGGCGGTTAGCTTAGCAGAGTTTAAAAAGGGGTTGGACGGTTTCCTAAAGGACAAGTCCATAAACCGCTACTAAACGGACTTGGAAAACTCCAAAATTCCAGGAATAACATGTATAGAATGTTTGTACGTTTGGGAAGCTTGCCAGGTGCCCTTGGCCTGGATTGGCCGCTGTCGTGGACAGGATGCTGGGCTCGATGGACCCTTGGTCTTTTCCCAGTATGGCATTACTTATGTACTTATCAATTCAACAATGGGCTAAACACAACAAATTTTGCCTGAACCCAAGTAAAACCAAACTTCTCTGGGTCCCTAATACAAGTTGATACATACCTGAAATCAAAATCTCTTTTGGGAAGTATGAACTCCCCCTCAAATCACAAATCAAGAATCTTGAAATACAGTTAGATTCAACACTTATTCCCAAATACCAGCAATCTTTAAGAGCTGATGCTACTATCTGCAACAGCTGCGCTGCCTCTCCTTACATCAAGAAGGTAAATCTTATCCAAGTTGTGCATGCCATGATAACGTCAAGACTGGATTACTGTAATGCACTCTACAACGGTCTGACTACAAAGGGCCTGTACCAGCTCCAATTGATTCAGAATGCTGCAGCAAGACTAATAGATGGTTGCAAGTGACGTGACCACATCATACCATTTTTGCAAAAACTTCATTGGCTACCAGTACAATACAGGGCTAAATTTAAAACTATGTCTGATCTTCAAGGAAATGGCCCCGAGTACTTGAAGAATAGGATAATCCTTGACACACCTCCAAAGAAACTAAGGTCCTCTCAAGGACCGTCACTAACTACACTCTCTCCAAAAGACATTACACAATGTGATACCGATGAGCAAGCTTTCTCAAGAGTAGCCCCCATACTCTGGAACGCACAGCCTGAAAGGCTCCACAACACAAGATTATCTCTACTTCAGGAAGCAGGTGAAAGACTGGCTCTTCAACCAGGCCTTTAATGGAAGAAGTAACTAACTTGTTAGTCTCACTCACACAAGGAGTGACACAGGCTGCACATACTTCAGCAGAACATGTTTATCCACCCCTACTCTACCTGTGATAATATTTAATCATCTCTCTGACCTCGTGCACACCTTTCTTTAGTCACCTTCCAGCTTATTTTCGAAAGAGAAGGCGAGCCATATTCCGACACAAATTGTGAGATGGCCGGCCATCTCTCAAGTCCGGTGAAATCGGCATAATCGAAAGCCGATTTTGGCCGGCCTCAACTGCAGTCCATCGCAGAGCCGGCCAAACTTCAAGGGGGCATGTTGGCAGGGTACAGAAGGCGGCACGGGGGCGTGCTTAAGAGATGGCCAGCTTCACCCGATAATGGGAAAAAGAAAGCCGGCCCTGATCAGCATTTGGCCAACTTTACTTGGTCCCTTTTTTTTCACGACCAAGCCTCGAAAAGGTGCCCCAACTGACCAGATGACCACCGGAGCGAATGGGGGATGACCTCCCCTTACGCCCCCAGTGGTCACCAACCCCCTCCCACCCAAAAAATAAAAAACATTTTTTTGCCAGCCTCTAATGTCATACCCAGCTCCATGACAGCAGTATGCAGGTCCCTGGAGCAGGTTTAGTTGGTGCAGTGCACTTCAGCCAGGCGGACCCAGGTCCATCCCTCCCCCTACCTGTTACCACCACAAGTGTGTTGAACCCTCCAACCCCCCCCAAAACCCACTGTACCCACATGTAGGTGCCCCCCTTCACCCATAAGGGCTATGGTAATGGTGTAGAGTTGTGGGGAGCGGGTTTTGGGGGGGGGATTTGGGGGGCTCAGCACCCAAAGTAAGGGAGGTATGCACCTGGGAGCTATTTTTATTATTATTATTTTTTTTAATTTTTAGAAGTGCCCCCTAGGGTGCCCGGTTGGTGTCCTGGCATGTCAGGGGGACCAGAGCACTACAAAATGCTGGCTCCTCCCACGACCAAATGCCTTGGATTTGGCCGGGTTTGAGATGGCCGGCCTCGGTTTCCATTATCGGTGAAAACCGATGCCGGACATCTCAAACATTTGGCCGGCCACAACCGTATTATCGAAATGAAAGATGGCCGGCCATCTTTTTTGATAATACTGTTTGGGACCGCCTTTTGCGGCTGGCTGGCGCCATTCGATTATGCCCCTCCTTATTTTCTAACTCCTCTTACCTATCTATGTGTTCCATCTTTGCTTATACCCTATTCTATTACGTATTGTGTTGACATTTAAGTAGTATACTCTACCATACCTTGTATTATTTGAATATTTTTACTGCTGTAATTGTCCATTGCCCATGTTTGATTTATTCTTACTGTACACCACTTTCAGTGAATTCTTTCAAAAAGGCGGTAGATAAATCCTTATAAATAAATAACTTACCGTATTTTTCGGACTATAAGACGCACTTTTTTCCCCCAAAATTTGGGAGGAAAATGGGGGGTGCGTCTTATAGTCCGAAGGTAGATTTGGCTGGCTGGCTGGCCGCCCACCCTCCGAGTTCGGGATCGCCCTCCCCCCGGCCCTGTCACCACTTCTCCCTACTCACGTCACGCGATCTTCCCTGGTGGTCTAGTGACGTCGGGGCAGGAAAGAGCCCCCTCTTTCCTGCCCAGCGCGCTGCTCTCCATCCTCCTGTATGCAGCTTGACGGTCTCGGCGAGATTCAAAATGGCCGCCGAGAATTGAAGTCTCGGCGGCCATTTTGAATCTTGCCGAGACCGTCAGGCTGCATACAGGAGGATGGAGAGCAGCGCGCTGGGCAGGAAAGAGGGGGCTCTTTCCTGCCCCGACGTCACTAGACCACCAGGGAAGATCGCGTGACGTGAGTAGGGAGAAGTGGTGACAGGGCCGGGGGGAAGGCGATCCCGAACTCGGAGGGAGGGATTCGGACAAGACGCACCGGAGCACCTAGGTTTTAGAGGAGGGAAAAAGGAAAAAATTTTTTTTCCTATTTCCCTCCTCTAAAACCTAGGTGCGTCTTATGGTCCGGTGCGTCTTATAGTCCGAAAAATAAGGTAATTACAGTTGGTGACTTCAATCTCCATGTTGATAACCCTTCATCCCCCAGGTCTCTTGGTTCCAAACATTCCTTGACAATAATTGGTCTGACCCATTTCCTTACCCGTGAAGCTGGCCGTATGCTCGATCTGATCCCGACTCAGGTGGTCTCCCTGATACCAGTTTCTAAATTTGTTTCCTCTCCGTCCCTTGGTCTGACCACTCTCTCATTTCCTTTCGTCTATCCCGCCTGGTCGACGACCTACTGACACCATCCTCCTCCATGCTCTCCCAGAGTCCCTACATGACCCTATCACTATAATCTAATTTGTACTCATTTATGATGGTTGTTACATTTTGTTTGATGCCTTTAATGCGAGAAATGAATCACAAAAAATAGGTATAGATATATGTACATAGATATTTGTACAAACAGAAATAGAACACACAGGCGTAGATAAATATTAAATACTAGTAAAAAAGGCCCGTTTCCGAAACCAATGAAACGGGTGCTAGCATGTGGCTTTTTTTGTGTGTGTGTGTGTGTGTATGTGTCACAGAGTTATTTTGTGTGTGTGTGTGAGTGTGTGAGGGTGCGGTGTGTGTGCAGGTTGTTGATGTGTGTCTTTTTTTGTTTTGTTTTTTGCTTGGGGGTTGGGGGATGTGCTGTGCTGTCCTTGGTCGCTGTTTGCTGCTGGCTGGGTCGCGGGTAATCCTTCCAGCTGGGCCGCAGCTTGTCCTGTTCGCCCACGTCCCAGATGGTGACGGGCACGTTGTTTTCCAGCTCCTCTGACTCCATGTCAAGCGATCCCAAACATAGTCTGTGCTATAGGCCTTCTGGCACTCTTCAGTACTGGCATTAGGCATTTAAAAATTTCTCCCCCCCCCCCCCCCCCCGGTCTATTTTTGCACATACACACGGCAGGAATATTCTTCTCTCGTTCCAGCGGTGGTTCTGTGCTCTCCGTGCTGCACAGATAATGAGCCATTATGCTGGGGAATGCTCCTCCCTTATTGTCACGTAGTTTCCTCTGATTGGTCCGTCTTACGTTGCCTAGTGTTGCCTGGGAACGGTGTTGTGATGGTCCTTTGTGTTTCAGAATGTTGAGGGTGTTTTTTCTGATTGGTCCGTCATGCGAGGGCGGGGCAGAGAGACATGATCAGTGTTCTGGCTTCACCACCATGAATCCATGAACCCTTCAGGGAGTGACTGAGTGACTTCAGAACGTTGTCTTCAGAACGTTGAGGGTGAGTTTTATTATAGTAGATGAGAACTTACTACAAATTATATTAAACATTCAACCAGATTTTGATAGACAACATTTTTTTGTTTTTCAATTTGTATAAAGACTTGAGACAACTTGTGAACAGGTGACATAATTGGCGATGTGAAAAAAATGGGTTTTGTAAGTTGACACCTGTGACTTTTAACGTTTGACCTTGAGCCTTATTTATCGACATTGCAAAGGCTAGTTGAACTGGAGAGTGCAGTCTTTTGAACTGTATCTGATAATCAGATGAAATAAAAGGAATTTTAGGTATAAAAATGTTCTGTCCTTTGGCACAACCTGTCAAGATTGTAGCTTCAATAACGTGTGGCATTAGAGTTTTTAAAGAGCTAAACGTGTGCCATGACATAGCTTTGGAGCATTTAGATTTCGTAGAAGTATGATTGGCGAACCAATTTTTAAATGTAGTCTCAACTACCCTGGATATAAAACAAACTATTTAGTATCTGGATCCATGACTGGCCAAGAAACTAGGGTCTGCTTTAAATATATTCTACTTTACGTGAGCCTTAAACATTGACAGTGTTGAGGGGTGTATGAAAATGGTTGAGTGGGGGTGTACTGCTGAGTGTGAATCGTTATGTTAGAATGGTGAGTTTGAGTGAGGGTGAAGTTGTGCTACTGAGGAGTTGTACTGATGAAGGGAAGTGTGAGAATGGGTGTGAATGGGGGTGTTGTACTGAGAGGGGGTGAGAATGTTTGAGTGGGGATGTACTGCTGAGGGGTGAGAGAGAGAGAATGAATGAATGAGTGTGAATGGGGGTGTACTGGTGAAGAGGGTTTGAGTGGGGGGTTTCTTCTGAGAAGTGTGTGAAAATGGGTGAGTATGAGTGTGAGTGTTTTGTTGAGCGGTGTGAGAGAACGGGTGAGTGTGAGTGTTTTGCTGAGGATTGTGTAAGAGGGGGTGTTTAGCTGAGGGGTGTGTGAGAATGGATGAATGTGAGTAGGGGTGTGCTATTCTGTGGTTTGTGAGTGGATGTGTACTGCTGAGGGGTGAGTATGTGTGGAGGTGTGCTACTCTGATATGTGTGAGAACAGGTGAGTGTCAGTGGGGGTGTGGTACTGAGGGGTGAGTGTGAGTGGGATGTGTTATTCTGGGGTGTGTGATTGGGGTCGTTTTGCTGAGGGATGTGCGAGAACAGGTGAGTGTGAATGGGATGTTTTGCTGAGCGCTGTATTAGAATGGGTGTGAGTGGGGTGTGAGAATGGCTGAGTGTGACTGGGGTGTTTTGCTGAGGGGTGTGTGAGAAAGGGTGACACTGACACAGTTTAATACTCCCTTAAATCAGAAAATGTGGAAACTAGATCCCTACCTAGCACTAACTTTTCTTTTCCAATCAATTTGCTTAGGTTGATTTTTTTGATTAGTTGTTTCTTTCAATCTAGCAAGTGCCTGCTGCTTGGCTTTCACCGTTTTCCTGATAAAACACAGCCTTCTTTTCAAGGACATATTGAAATTCAGCATCCTGTCCTTTTCGAGGAGCGTTCCCCTGGCGAGGTAGTGAATTCATGCACACACAGACACTTCCCAGTCTGACCTCAATACTTTCTCCCACCAGTCTCTGAACCTCCCTTGTACTGAAATTGTTAGGGAAGATGGTATTAGAGAATGAGAGAGGGACAACTGCACAGCTGCTTTTCGTGTTTCTCTCCAACAGTCTCTGAGCCCTCACCCTATACCAAACAGTTTGTTGCTTACCAATAGCAAGAAAAAAAAACTTTCTGACCTGCAGCCTACTCATTTAATGGATGGAGATATTGCTCCCCCTCCCGAGTGCCCCTGTGAATAAAATCACTTCAAACTACATAATAACCTCAGCAACGGCAGATAGAGTCTGCATGCCGGGTTTGGTGGCTGTAGCTCTTCGGGGGCCGGAGAGTTCGGACACGGACAAACAAACACACTCTATATAGTTTAACAGCTTCTCAGCAACACAGAGAACAGTTTTCCAACATAGCAATACGTTTTGCTTCTGCTGCATCAGGGAAGTCATTCAATTTAATATCAACTTCTGTCACGTTATCTTCATGTAACACCCTTTTACACCATTTTTGTAGCAGGTGTAAATCTGCGTGTAAGCACCTGCATGCTATTGGACTGATTCTGCAAAAATATTTTATAAAGAGGCACACAGATGTCTACATGTTGCTTTTATAAAATATGCTTAAAATTAGGCACTTTTTTTTATCTTCTCACATAGGCATCTTGTTATAAAATCAGCCCCAAAGTAAACCCAACAAATCCTTATTTACCCATTGAATAAATGGAGTGGAATAAAAAAAAAAAAGACTGACCTTTGGCACCTGCTGAGGACTTGGCTATCCACACATTGTCTTCCTCATTCTCTTCCCGTCTGTTGTACGAAGCCAAGAACACTTCCCTCTCATCTGTCTTGGAGTTGTTCATCAGATGAGCAATTCCATTCTGGACTGGAGCCACAGGAGTCTTGAGGTTGGTTGGATAGATCACGTGAGATTCAGGGAACCATGTACATGATTCAGACAATTCAAGATTTGTCTTGATCAACCTAGGTGGGGAAACAAAACAAAACAAAACAAACAAAAAAAAGATGGTCAGTTAACCTCTTCACAAAACTTTTAGAATCCACAACCCAATGAGATACTCTACTTGGTAAATGCTGTCCTCCCTGGGGGTAGGGATAGCAGTCGATCATAGTGCCTGCACTTAGAGAGCTTTCTGCACTGAAAACCCCCAGTATAGTGTATTTGTAGAAAAAATATCTTCAGGTTTTAGTATGCTAGCTCTCATTTGGAAAAACAATGGGGTATTGAGCAACATTTTGAACAAGTATGACTAATAAACTACATTATTACAAAAGAGTAAAACACAGGTCTCAGGCATCAGTGATTTCATTAATTGAGCTGCATGTCGGTGAAACCAGAATATTAACGGGCTATGGGTAGAAAGCAAAGGTTTTACATACCAAAATGAAAAACAGAAGAAAGAACAGGAATTACACCAGACAGGCTATCTTTGGGAAATGGGCCTTCAAAGGAATACATACCTCCTTGGTAATCATAAGATGATCAAACAAACCAAATTATGACACAAGAAGGTGCTGGAAATGAGATAATTCAGGTAAATAAACCCAAAGAGGGACAAACACAGACAGTAGGGGGACACACACACATACCCCTTCATATATACACACATTTGGACACAAACACAGGAGAGGGACACCCACCTACATTCATACTTCCAGACATTCATTACACATACCCACCCCTCCTCAGCCACCGAGGGAAAGATAGACACACATTCACTTAAACACACATACATACCCAGAAGCAGCTCTGTAACAAACTTCCTGTTCTAAGTGCTGTGCATTTGTAAATATGTTTATTTTCTATATAAAATACCCTTTTCCAAGCCTCTCCCGTTTGTTGTCTTATTGTGCCACAACCCCACTGACTCTGAGAAGTGGACCCGGGACCACAAAGAAAGAAACCAAGAACAAGACTAGAAATGAAGCTTACAAAGACAAGAACAAAATGGAGAAAATGACAACAAACAGAGACCTATCTTGCCTATCCATCCACACCAACTGCAAGCTCTACAACCCCTGCCTCTCCAATACTCTGTACTCATTTTCAGATTCCACCTCTGCTGAAAAGCCATTCCACATGTCCACCACTTTCTGCAAAGAAATATTTCCTCAGGTTATTCCTGAGTTTGTCCCCTTCCACCTTCATGATATGTTCCCTTGTTCCAAAACTTCCTTTCAATCGAAAGAGACTCTCCTCCTGTGCATTTATACCTTGGAGATATTTAAATGTCTCTATCATATCTTTCCATAGTTCCTACTTGGTGCTTACAAATGAGGAGCGTGCCTCTGATGTCACAGTGGGTGATCATCTGGCATCTGGAGATCACTGGATGGTGTGATACAGTATTAGAGCACAGGTGGAGATAGTTCATTCAAAGGCCTGGGTCCTAGACATCAGGAAAACGAGGTTCAGGTGGGGAAGTATGTTAAGGAGTAATTAGCTGCATGGAAAAATCCAAAAGTAAAACTGAAAGCAATGAAACCTTATGCTAGGGTAGGAAATAAAAGTAAGAGGAAAGGAGAACACTGAGGAAAAAAGGTGAGCATTCATAAACTGCAGGAGACCACAAAAAGAGGAAGGCGTATCTGGCGATGGCAGGAAAAACTGGGAAACGTCAGGCAAGCAAAGATGAAAATGGAAAAAAAAATAGCTGAAAATGGTAAAACAGGGGGACTTTTTTTTTTTTTAAATATATGTTAGTGAGAGGAAGAAGTGAAAAGTGCCATGGTCTGACTCCATGGTGAAGGGGAGGATGTAGAGGCTGGTGAGAAAAAAGTAAAATTGCTTTGCAAATACTTCTGTTCAATGTTCACTAAGGAAGGGCTGGGAATAAGATCTCAGACCCACTAGCAGGCTGACAACTGAACATAAAGCAATCTGTATATCCATACTCAACTGGTTGGAACACTGTACCCCCTAAATCACTAGTTTAGGCTTTGGCACTACATTTAATATTGTAATTGAGGACAGCTGACCTGTGCCTTCTAGTAAAACTAGCTGGATACAAACAGCAAAAAAATGGAACTCTATCCTACAATCCTGAATCAAGGACACCTGCAAAGCTACATACAGAAGAGGAAATAGGTCCCTGAGGAATTCCAAACTTGCAAAAAAGAGGACTAAAATGTGAGAGGATTGAAGTTTGTAATAAAAATGGGGTGGAACAGTTTAACAGTGAACGACCAAGAGGCATGTAACCTATTTCCGTGTTCACATGTTTGCTGTTCTGCTGGGATTATAATAGGGGAGCATTACAGTACCAAATTACACTGGAGTGGAAGATGAAAAGCCTTCTCTCTCTTAGTGTCCACTAGCAGGCTAGTGATTGAATCTTGAAGAACAAACTAGTTTCAAGTTTATTTTTCATTTACTATCCTGTCCTACTGAAGACCTTCTGGGAAGCTTACAATCTAAAAATAAAGGAGAAACAAGAAAATAGAATAGGGTTTAGACATGACTTACAAGATAGATAGAGGGTAGATCTAAAGACAGGACATGAGGGAAAGGGGAAAAACAAGAGGGAATGCCACAACTATTTTTGAGATTCTCCATACATAGATTAGTGGTATGATTCATTGAAAAAAATGGGTCTTTAGGTCTGTTTTAAATTTATTGAGTGATGTCTATAAGTGAAGAGAGATGGCGAGACAGTTCCAAAGTTGGGGCCCTTGTACGCTAAAAATAGTGTGTCTGTGTTCATGGATTATTTCGTGTTCATGCTGGGCAGTAAGGAATGAGGTGACGGAAGAGAAAAAAAAAAAAAAGGAGGTTGTTCAACTTGCAAAGTTTTAAAAATGAGCAGTAGAATTTTATAGGTAATATGATGGGTGACAGGGAGCCAATGAGCCTCTACAAGATATGGGGTGATGATCATATTTACGTGAGTTAGAAATTAGACGAATAGCAACGCTTTGAATATTCTGTAGGCAAACATATTTGACCTGAAGGCCTTTGTAGAGAGAGTTACAGTAATCTAGTTAGGAAATAACTAATGAATGAACCAGCATATCCAATACTGTTGGGAAAATCAGAGCATGGATGAAGCAAATAAGTTGTAGTTTGGGGAATAAAAAAGTGTATAATGACCTGAGAGATTTGTGGAAGAAATACTGTTTTATATAAGCTGCCAGGGAACACTGAGTAGATTGGACCCTCTGAAGAAAACAGAGAAAAAGCAAAAGACAGCTGGAAAATTCCTAGTGATGTCAGCAGGCCAGTATGGGGGCTTCCACCATTATTATATAAAGGGCAATTCTATAACAAAGCGCGAATGGCTATGCACCCCTTTGTGCATATTAACCTCCTAATTCTATAAAAGTCGCCAAAAACTTAATGTGCAGTTTAAATAATGAGCTTTTTAAAAGCAACTATAGGAACTAATTAGATTTCATTGGAATTTATGTGCATTAATTTAGGCACAGGATCCGCGCCTAAATTTTATACACAAGTAAAAATAAGGGGGCACGCAAATGGGTCACGGGCAGAATGGGGGCATTCCTAGCATTTATGCGTGTTATAGAATAAGAGGGGATATGCGCCTAATTTAGGAGCACACATCTGCGCTACGTTTCAGATTCCCGGGTGTAAGTGCTATTGTATAAACCACACCTAACTTTAAGCACAGCTTACAGAATAGCACTTTTTTTGGTGCCATGTATAAAATTCACCCCTAAGTATAGAGAAAATTAGCACTTGTGTGTAAGTGACCTAAGTACTTGTCTGTAAGAATGCAAGCTAAGTGCTACAGAGTGCAATTGCAAGAGGACATGCATATGGCTGGGGCTCCAAATTACATATAATAATGTGGAATGAATTACTGACTCATATACATTCCTTGAGGAGTTTGAAGGAGTTTAAAATTGCTTTAAAAACAATTTTATTTCAGTAGGCGTTTGGTGAAAGTTTACATGAATCTGTTTAATCCTACTGATGCAAATTATCTCTCATTGCTGTAAGCTTGAAGCATCTAGATGATTTGAAGCAGGGCTAGTCTACTTATGTTTATGTTGTTATATATGTAGTTTTCGTAATGTTAATGATTTTATTTTATGAATACGAGTTGTAATCCGCCTCGAATTTTTAAGATAGTGTGGCATATAAATTTTTAAAATAAATAACACTAAATTACATGTGCCCTTACCGCATTAAGGTGCCAATAGTTACACCAGATATATATTGCAGTTCTCAGTTTGGTTTGAACTCTGCAGTAATGGGTTTCTTTGTTTTTCCCTCTTTTTTTGAATTTGGAGGCAGCCTGTATGCCAGGTTGTTGTGGCTGCTGTAACTGCTGCTTGTAAAAGCAAATCTCTTGCTAGTTTCTAGTGCTGTATTGCATTAACCAGACAGGGAAAACATTGGACTGCTCCTGCTGGTTGGTTGTTTAGCCCCTGATGCAGCCCTTGTAGGGCGACTGAAGGAAACTGTTTGCTGTTTTGATGACTTTGAAATAAACATTTTAATTTTTATGTGGTCTGATCTTTTTTCTGCTATCCTTCCACTATTCTATCAATGTAGTTCCTTTCAATTTTCTTTGCATTGTGAACCCCTTTGACTCTCGTCTGAAAGGTGATATATATCTTCAATAAACAAACATACTGCACATTCGCAGGAGTTAAAGATGGCTAAAAGCATGGCTAACACATTGTCCAGCAACAAAGGAGGTTCAGTTGCCTCAGCTAGCTCCTGAGAGTTCCTACGCTGGCCTGAAGGAGCCTCCAGCAGCATGTGAATGATCTTCCCACACTCACAGAAGAGTCCTTTAGGGAAACTGCTCTCTAGTGCCTAAAGAGGTGACTCACATCATGTGTTACTGGAACAGCAATAGATTCTTTCTAGACACACATACCAGCTGCTCAGTACTTGCACAGAGAAGCTCATTATCTGACTGGCACACAACCAACTCCTCTAGCCACAGTGTTGTACTAACTGTTCATTATGAAAAGAGCCATTGCATTTCCTCAATGAAGTGAGCGCTTGGCTGTTCCTGCTGTACTCAACATATACAAATCCTTGTAATTTCGTCATCACAAGAAAAAAAAAAAATTTACATAAAGCATGGGTGAAACAGAGAACATCTCAGTTCATCGCATCATAAAATGGGAAGGGCCAGATTTAATATTTTGGTGTCCACAGGCAAGACCAGAGATGGGTTCAGAGATCCCAAAAATTGGAGAGCTAGGAGAGGAGCAGAAGGCGGCTATGGTGCATCAGTTGTCCCTCTTAAACAGCACATGCACATGACCTCAAAGTAAGCTGGAACAGGCTCCTCTTAAGCATAGGTATTTGGCATCTTCAAAATGCGCTGCCCTAGGCAGTGGCCTGTGTTGTATATTCCTAAATCCAAATCTGGAAAGGGGGCATGTTAAGGTAAAATATGAGCTTCTTACTTAACTAAGGAAGCTTTGCGACACAGCTTGTCAGCACCTCTGTAATAGTTCACTAGCTGCACCAGTCCAGGTTCATGGCCTGAAATAAGAAAGAGAAAGTTACTGTTAGCTTCCTTCTTATTAGAAAAGAAAACACTATTAACTGAAAATAACCCCCCCCCCCATAAAGTTAGCTTTTTGATATACTAAACAGTGAGAAGTAATAACGCAGTAAAAAGATGGTCTGATACATTCAGAAATGACACGCACACAAAAAAAAAAAAAGAGGAAGAAACCTCCCCCCCCCCCCCAAAAAAAAAGTAAAGGCAAACAAGATTGGCAAGCAAAGGAAAACAATAGCAAAAGATTATTAAAAATAAATGCATGGTCTATCTGTAAAAAGTCTAAATCTATTCATGTTGGATAGGCAGTGCCTTAAAAAGGTGGAGGAGAAAAGATTCAGCTTTTTTTTGTTCACTTATTTGACAGCTTTTTACATTTGAAAGCTTCCCATATCTAGATATAAATATCATGAAATAAAAATTGAATATCACTAAAACAGCTTCAAAAATTGTAGCTGGTGGAAACAGCACTAATAAAGGCTGTAATTTGTGCTCATTTTTCTACACTGTTCTATACAATACAGATGGCGAGATTTCAGTGAGGCTATCCTGTTTCTTGATGGGTTCATCTTAACTGTTGTAATCTGCCTTGGGAAGCCTGGTGTTATAAAGATGGAATATATTGAAATTAAATGGATGTAAAATGAAAACTCTCCTTTCATTGGAGCACATGGAATCACATCTTCAATTTATTTGTTTTGTAGACGTTTACATGTTTGATACTCAAATGGATTATTCTGTTTTTAGATATGCATCAGGGACACGTGGTTTTGTAAGTCAAAATAAAAATCTTTTGTTTCATGCAGATCTCTTTTGTTTAAACATAACTAAATGGACTATATGCCCCTAATGCAGTCCATTGGTTTTCCTATATTTTGTTCTTGTAATGATACTGCGCCAAAACTGAAAACAAAACCTTCTATCTAGTCGATAAAAGCTCATTGTGAACACTAAAAGGTTGTTTTCTAGCTGAACATGAGGAATTGTGATATTGAATAAGTAAATGTATGATTGTGTCCCTAGTCATGCATTCAAAAGGTTATATAATCCTTTCAAGATAGACAGTTAATCATTTATTTATTTATTGCATTTGTACCCCACATTTTCCCACCTGTTTGCAGGCTCAATGTGGCTTACATAGTACCGTCAAAGGCGTTTGCCCAGTCGGTGGATAACAAATACAAAGTTGTATAGTGATCGTATGAGATATAAGTGGAGGGTCAAAATGGATGAAGATTTAACTTATTAGTAGAACATAACCATAGAGGCATTGTATGGTTGCATTTTTTAATGTGGTAATACTAGGGCCCAGCTAAGGAACAGGTTATTTTGAGTTAGTTTTCACTGGACCAAACTTGCTTTCATTGTGCCATCACCATCCAGCTGGATAGGCAGTGTCTTAAAAGGTGGAGGATATAGCATTTTTTTTAACATTAATATCCCACATTACCCAAGCAAACTTGGGTTCAATGTGGCTTACATTTGGAAATACAGTGAGACAGAATAATAGAATTCAGTTATATCATGGGAGCAAGTACATGAATACTTCTGAAACACTTAAAGATGAGTTTACCATATATACCCAGTTGGGCATTTAAAAGTCTGTACTTTAATGATGTCGCATGTTCAGAAATCATAGCCATAAGTATTGACAGTTATTCAAATATCACAACAACAGAACAGACATCCACACAAACGTCTACAGAGTACATCCAAAATTTAATTTTTTATTTTCTAAATTTCCATCTTCCAAAATTCCAGACAGCAGATGTGCAGATCAGCAGGAGCCAAAGCAGTCCAAAACAAGTAAAAAACAAAAACAAAAACAAAAAAACAGAACAAAGTTTATACCTAATTGTTCAACCACCTTTAGGATTCACCTTTGGGTTTAAAAAGCAAAACTAACATGTAAGGAATGGATAAATGAATTAAAACAAAGTTTACAGCAAATGCCCTTAATATGTAATACTTGGTAACAAAAACAAACAGTGATGGAATATTCACATAGCAAGCAGCCTGACCCGACAGATTTATTTTCTATTGAACATAATTAACTTTGTATGAACGGCAGCTAATAGTTGGCACATTTAGACTGCCTCTAGACAGAACTTCTGCATGAAGGAAGCCTCTCCTCTACCTTATTATTCAATACACATCTGTGAAATAGTAGTAATAATAAAAAAATAAAAAAAAAAAAAAAAGATTATAATATACCACTGCATTCCACAAAACAAAAAGGAGCAAGTTCCCACATACTATTTTTCTTTTGATGTAGGCACAGGAAAAAAAAATAAAAGAGGTTAAATGCTTCCATTTTTAAATTGTACCTACAAAGAATAAGTCTGATTCTCATAACATAATGTCTGTTTTGGTGGCCCTTTACTAGGTGAAAACATATCTGCACGAATACAGGGAGTCCCTATAGCCAGCCCCTCCAAATGACATGATTTTGAACATATTGGTACTCTAACCAATGAAACCATTACTTCCTCTGTGTACTCCGCATGCTGCACAAATCAGCATGTTTGAAAAAATAAGAGAGATTAAATAAAAATGCTACCAACAATAAAGACGACGAGGATGCAGCAGCTCATAGGTTTGCTTGCTTTGTTTTTGAGTGTACTAGATGACGACTGTGCAGGAAAGGGGAAACAGACTAAGTTAAGTGGCTTCAACTTTTTGACATCATCCCATCTCCTGTTTTTTCCAACCTCCTTACTCACGAGACTGCTACAGGAAGTCCCGGCAGCCATTTTAAGACAAACTGCCATGGGCGGGAGTGACTTGGAATTGCTCCTGCCCATGCTGATTCTAATCTCAAAATGGATACAAGGACCTCCCTGTGGCAGTCTTGTGAGGCTGCTGCAGGAAGTTGCGAGAGTCATTTCGACCGAGGGGCAGAAGCAACTATGGATTGCTTCTACCTAGACCACTAGGGCATTTAAAGGTAGGGCAGTATGGATTATGTTCAGGGGGGCACGCTGGGAGGACCCAGGAGGATCTGCTTTCTGCTGGGGGGGGGGGGGAATGCAAGGTTTCAGCTTCAGTCAAACTGAAAACAGCAAATTTCGGCTGCTTGATTTGGTTTTGGCCAACTTCTAGAAGCAATTTTGGGTGGAGCTGGTAAAAATGTACTGGTTTATATACCACATAATCCAGAAAATGTCCTAGGTGGTTTAACAAAATTGACCATACAAAGAAAACATATTGTGCAAAAGAATAAACTACCTCCAAGTAACAAAAGAAAAAGAAAATTACTAAGTCACAAAATGTATGAAGTCAGCATGGGTATGAGATTTCAACTAAATGCGTTTGGCAGAGCGGGTACAGGAACGTAGGTAGTGGATTCTAGAGGTCAGCCAAGGCTGGGGTTTGGCACGCCTTACAGAACGAGGAATGGGAGGAGTGATAGTATCCAGAGCAGAGAATAGTATTATCGGAAGAGACAGCCTCATTGACAGACATGGATAGCATAGTGGTTGAGAAGAGATTTGAAAACACTGGAGGACAGAGTAGAAGAGTCAATAGCCTGAAGATTCCTAAATGTATTGGTTGAGATTGGACGGGACTGGGGAGGAGGGTGTTATCAGATGATGGTCAGAGGGGAAGAGCTGAGGCACAGAAACTGGAGAGTGAGCAGTTTAAGAAGAAGATAAGATAAAGACAGTGACCATTCAGGTGAGTGGGGGCAGTGGAACACAGTTGAAGATTGAAAAGAGGATGTTAAAGCAAGAAACTGCGAAGAGTCAGAGGGATCATTAGCATGAATGTTAAAATCCCCAAGAATGAGGGAAGTAGATGAAGGTTCAAGAAAGAAGGAAAGCCAAGCGTCAAAGTCAGTGAGAGAGGAAGAAAGGGACTTATGGGGGGGGGGGGGGGGGGGGGGAGTTCGATAAATGACTGCTACTCGGAGAAGCAGAGGAGTGATGGAGTGGACTTCAAAGGAATAAAAGCAGTGAGACTGAGGTGGAAAAAGAGGTTGAAATCTACAGGAGGGTGAAAGTAGTAGCCAAACAACACTTCCGCTGCCAACCAGGTGAGGAGAATGGGAGAAAAAGATAACCTCCATGGCATAGGGCCGCAAATGAAGCAGAGTCTTCAGGGCAAAGCCAAGTTTCAGTTAGGGCAAGCAAATGGAGAGTACAAGAGATAAAAGAGGTCATGCATGTGGGAAAGTTTGTTACAGACAACAGCGGGCATTCCACAGAGCACACAAGAAAGGCAATGACGAAGGGGGGAGGAGAGGAACAGAAATTAGCTTGGAGACATCACTGTGTGACCTGCATGAATAGGAAGAGAGATGATGTGAAAGACCAGGATTGGGATTGATGTCCCCAGTGGAGAGCAGGAGAAGGAGCAAGAGAGTACGGAGAAGAGTAGGAGAGGCATGACGACAGCGACAAAGGTGAGATGTACTCAGATAGAATGGAGATGGTTGAAAGGAGGGAAGGAAATGTTGAAGGTTGAGAGCTGAGAAGAAGGAAGAGGACAAAAGAGATGGTGAGATGATGAAAGCAGAGGGTGGGCAATGTGTTCCTGCAATGTACAGTGGTTTCAGATGGAGAAACAGATTAGGAAGGGACAGTACCAAGAAGAGAGTGTACTGGAGCCATAAGCAGTAACTGTGAGAAAATATAAAATGTATAGAGAAAATGCTCACCTGGAGCAGAGGCCCTGGGAGGATCAGGGTGGACCTGGCAGTCACCCCGGTGAAAGCTGTGAGGATATGCAGATGAGCTGCAAGTCCTCCACAGCACCTGAAAGGCAGCCAGTGGGAAAGCTGGGCACCTCTCAGCCAAGGAAAGGCTTACCAGGGGTTACGCCGAAGCCAGCATTCCTCCCCCTGTGGGTCACCTGATATCTGACATAATACAAATACAGCATTGCACAGTAAAAACATACAACAGTCAAACATTGTGGTGGTAGTGTGATGGTGTGGTGATACTTTGCTGCTTGAGGACCTATAAAACTTGCCATTATTAAAGGAACCATAAAATCTGCACCATACCAGACATAATGACATAAAGACGTGTCATGTACATGGGAGGAGTTTGCGCAGAGTGGATGGGGTTCACAAGTATGATCATGGATTATAAAGGGGTCCTTTTACTAAGCTGCAGTAAACACTGGCCTTACCGCGTACTTATGCGAGTCTTTTCTACACCTTATGAACATTTTACCACAGCTATAAAATGGTTGATTTTCTATTTCTGGAATTAATGGCTATGTGCTGTTGCCATTAGCGTGCGGTCATTAACATCAATTACCATGTGAGCACTTACCACCTACAAAATGGGTGACAGTAAGAGCTCATGTGCTAATCCTGCACTAATCAGCACACTGTAATGTAGATGCACTAAATTAGCTCAGAAACACCCACTTTGCCTCCCAGACAAAACCCTCCGCAGAGAGGGGGGGGGGGGGGGTAGGGGAGCTTGTTCTCAGAGAAAAGCCAATAGGAGAGAACTTAAGGTATTAAGTATTTGAGGGTATGGGCTTTAACTCCACCTTCACCTTGAACCTCCAGTGTTAAGGAGATTTGAACCGAGCCTATAATACTGTGCACAAGATCCTGTTTCAAAAACTCTCTTACTGAGTTCATCACGACCCACTCATATTCTATAATTAAAATAAGATCTCACTGGTCAACAATGACACAGCAAAGCTATAAATAAAACACTTTTCAAAGAACTGTAACAGGAACTGTGATCCACTCCAGCCTCAAATTTATGAGTGTAGTTCCGGAAGTTCATGAGTGTCATGAAATGAGGTTTTCAAGCCTGTGAACTATATTAATCTTTTCATGCAGTGTATTTCTCTTATTTGGTGTTTGCTTACTGTTTTAAAGCTGTTGCAGAAAAGACTGTTTTCTTTTCAGTTTAAGCCCTGTGGGAAGGCAACCTGCAGTGCCATTCGACAGACACTTTCAAAGTTGGTGCTCTGGGCTCTGATTGACCCTGGAGTTCAAATACAGCCAGAAGATACTGGATTTTCCCCAGTCTCAGGAAGGCCGTGCAGAAGGTAAGCATCTCTGCCCTGAGACCCTGTTCAGACCTATGAGCAGTTATTTTCCTGAAACCCCCTAGGTGTTACCCAGGTAGTGACAAAGTGTTTAGATAGTTTTAATATTGATCCTTATTCAGTTACCTGTTATTGCTTGTTGTTTTTCCACCTGTTTTATATTATCCACTGTTCTATTCCTGTGATAATAAACCCTTTGGTTTATTAGCTTTGTCTTGGACTAAGAATCCTGGTGTTTTGTGTTTTGGGTCTGTGAGTGCATTCTAGGAAGTGTGGGAACCCTGGGAGTGTGGCCCCAGTGTCCTAGAAATCACCGGGGAATAACCCGAGAGTGGGAAACTTGTCCAGAGGTAAGCGGGACCCAATCAGTGGGAGGAGGGTGGCAGTATACAGCACATGCACAGGTGCAGGTGGTCTGAGCAGTGCTGGGGACAGACCCTCTCAGTACCCGCAGAGTTAGCCCCAGGTGGGTGCTAGGTATTCTGTGATAAACCTTAGTCCTTTTTTTGTGGCAGCGAGGTGGGACTGTCGGGCTCAGTGCGTGGAGTGAGGGTCACCATCCAACGAGTGGTTCAGATTTTTTTTTTTTTTAATCTGTAACCTCCAGACACAGAGCACAGTGAATGAGTGTAGCAGTAACAGGGTCTCTTCCCCATTCAGGTTTTTTGATGGTGTTAGGAAATTAGCAGCAGGCTGATGGCTACTGGTAGCGGCCCTCAGACACTGGAAATGCCTGATCTAACACAAGAGCGACCGGATGACCTTAGTGAGGAGGCATGGCAGGACCTGCCTATGCAGAGTTCTCCGGGGGAGAGAGCAGATTCTTTGTGGGAAGAGGCTTGTGAGTTAGCAGGGCCAGAGGCCACACCAACTGAGATCCAGCTGATCTACATGGTACAACGACAGCAGCTGAACCAACAGCGGCAAGAGGAACAAGAACAGTAGTGCAAGAAGCGGGAATTTCAGCTGCAGAAACTGAAGTTGGAGATGGAAATGGCCCATATTCAAAGCTCCAGCCCATCCTCTGCGCCAAGGCCAGAGGCAGGATCCAAAGCCCAGATTGGGCCTAACTTTTTTGCACAGTTTGATGATGCCCAAGGTGACACTGATGGATAAGTAACTGCCTTTGAAAAACATTTGCAGCCTCAATGAGGTTCCCAAGAAAGACTGGGTGCACTATTTTGGAGGAGATTGTAAGCTCTTTGAGCAGGGACTGTCTTTCTTCTATGTTTGTGCAGCGCTGCGTATGCCTTGTAGCACTATAGAAATGCTAAATAGTAGTAGTAGTAGTAGTAGTAGTAGGAAAGCTCACTGGCAGAGCACTTGGAGGCATTCCAAGGCGTGCTCCAAGTTTGAGGAGGTGTGCAAAGCTTTGTTAAACCATTATACCATTACGCCCGATACCTACAGACTAAAGTTCCGGACTGAAAAAGGGGACGGATGATACTCGCTGTCTGTGATCCAGCCAAGACACCAGCACCAGAGGTGGCTCTGTGGAGCAGAGGTTGATACCCTGGAGGACTGCCAAAACCTGATGGTCCTGGAGCAGTTTCTTCAGCATTGTCATCCAGAAGTGAAGGAACATGTTCAAGATCACCAGCCCCATACTTCAGAGAAGGCAGCTGAGTTGGCTGATATCTTTGTGGCTAACTGTCCCTGACTGGCAAACAGAAGCCATCCATCCACAGCAGCCAAGATCTAAGGGCAGCCAGGGCCCTAAGCCAAGTATTCCTGTAACTTCAGAGACAGCAAACCCTCCAGTGTTCCCCAAAAACCCAAAGACTTTAGGCATGAATGTACTTGTTACCAGCGTGGGCGTATAGGACATTTCAAAGCGGATTGCCCAGATAATCCCAACTAAACAGCACTTCAGGCTTTCTTGGGTAGCTCCAGGTCCCATGGAGGCCCACGCAGTTTCCGTAGCACAAAACGTTACTGGCCATTCTTCAAGCAAGGAAGTAGATGGGTTTCCACAACACTATGGCACCCTAGTAACTGTAAATCAGACCCAAGTGGCTGGGCTTGTGGACACTGGATCTAGCATGACTATTACTACCAGAGCTAGTGCCGGAGGATACTATACTTCCAGGGTGCACTACAGATGTAGTGTTAGCCAATGGATCTAGAGAGACTGTACTCATTGCTTGAGTATTCCTGGATTGAGGTACCAAGCCTGGATACAGGGAAGTAGGAATAATGAAAAACATGCCTGTACCGACATGGGTCCAATGAACATTACCCTTGACAGCGGAAGCAGCATTTCCGACATGGTGACCCGTAGTCCAGCATAGGCGGCCCAACACACGGAAACAGCAGAGACCACCTCTCCAGTTCCAGATCCCGTCCAGGTAGAACCAGCTGGCCAAGCGACAGGAGGAGGCACTTCAGTGCTTCCAGTGAGCCAGCTCCTGAGGTGACCGAGGCCATTAGTATGGGACAGCATGACTTATCTGACACACCTAGGTGACCTGTAGTCAGGCATGGGTGACCCAACATGTGGAAACAGCAGAGACCACCTCTCCAGTTCCTGAGGTGACAGAGGCCATGAATATGGGACAACCTGACTTATTTGACACACCTATTGATCAGACTGTTGACCCTTCCAACTATGGATACTGATATAGGACATAGGACAGACACATACTTTTCCAGAAGCATAGCATTCTGACCCTGACCTGGAAGCCCTGTGGCAGAGGGCTGGTCAGCCAACTGAGACTCATAAAGACCATATCCTATGGAAAGGGTGCTTGCTATACAGAGAGCCTGATCCCGTTGATCCTAACAGGTCCTAGGCAGCAGGCAAACAGCTCATAGTGCCTAAAGCATACCAAGAACAGCTCCTGCAGATTGCACAACATTCCACTAGCAGGACATCAGGGGGTGACACACATACACACACTAGATTGACCCAGAACTTTAACTGGCTGGGAGTATTTCAAGACATAGCTGACTACTGTCGAACCTGTGATATGTGCCAGAGAGCGGGGAAGCCCCAAGATCACCCAGAGCATCCCTAAAACCTTTACCCATTATCAGTGAGCCATTTGAGAGGATAGCTGTGGATATAGTGGGGCCTCTAGCTGTCCCTAGCTGAACTGGGAAAAGATATATATTGACAATGGTGCACTTTGCTACCAGATATCCTGAAGCGGCAGCCCTATCCTCAATAGAAGCACAGAAAATTGCACTACTACTACTACTACTACTACTATTTAGCATTTCCCAGGTAGGATATCCACGAGACATACTCTCAGATTGAGGGATGCAGCTTATGTCTGAGCTGATCCAGAACCTGTGGACACACTGTGGCCTAGTGGTTAGAGTGGTGGACTTTGGTCCTGGGGAACTGGGTTCGATTCCCACTGCAGGCACAGGCAGCTCCTTGTTACTCTGGGCAAGTCACTTAACCCTCCATTGCCCCAGGTACAAATAAGTACCTGTATATAATATGTAAGCCGCATTGAACCTGCTATGAGTGGGAAAGCGCGGGGTACAAACCTAAGAAAAAAAAAAAAAATATATATATATATATATCACCCTGAAGCTAACGGGTTGGTGGAGAGATTTAATGGGACATTAAAGCATATGTTAAAGATCTTTGTGGAGTCGACCGGGACTGGGGAAAGTACTTGCCCTACTTACTATTTGCATACATAGAAGTACTCCAGAACTCTACCGGGTTCTCCCCATTCAAGCTGCTTTATGGCCAGAGGGTGAGAGGGCTCCTCGACCTAATAAGGGAACATTGGGAAGTGAGAGTTGACACCTCTGCCACCCCTGTAATTGAATATATAATCAATATGCAGCAGAAATTAGAGGGCCTTGTGGGCTTTGTCAGAGAATTTGAAGCCCAGACTAAGCAAAAGACTTGGTATGATCATAAAGCCCAAAACATACTGGGAAAGACCAAGGGTCCATCAAGCCCAGCATCCTGTCTCCGACAGCGGCCAATCCAGGCTTCAGAAACCCAGCAATCTCCCCACCCCCACCCCCACCCCAAAAAAAAAAAAAATGTTCAATGGACTTTTCCCTCAGGAATCTGTCCAAACCCCCTTTAAAGTAGATACCCAATTTAGTCCCAGTACATTAGAATAAACTTCAGGCTAATTAGGCGGGACCTTACAAAGTCATACGGTGCCTGAATGATACAAACTATGTTATATTGTGGACTCTCAAGACAGAAAGCAGCGTACCTTTCATGTAAATATGTTAAAAGCCTATGCAGATCATACAGCTATGGTGTTAACTGTATGTAGCCCACCAGAAGAGTGTCAGGATAGTGAACCCATACCTAACCTTCTAGCAGAGACATTACAAGAGGGATCTACACAAGTTGTAGTGGGACAGCAGTTAACCCCCACTCAGAAACAGCAGCTAGAAGCAGTACCGCAAACGTGTGTTGAAGTGTTGTCTACTAAACCAGGAATTATTCATTTGGCTAATCACAATGTAGACACTGGTGATCACACCACTGAAGCTGAGTGCCTATCTAATATCTGCTGAGGTGGAGAAGCAATGAAGGAGGAGATTATGACACCTAGGGCTAGTATCTCATCAAAGAAACCTCATAGTTCCTGGGCTTCTCCTTTAGTAGTTGTTCCTAAGAAAGATGGCACAACCCGCTTGTGTGGATTATAGGCAGCTTAATTAATATCCGACACCTATTGATGCCCCGGATGGATGAGTTGTTAGCTGGGGCCCAGTTCCTGACCACAATGGACCTTAGTTGAGGGTACTAGCAAATTCCCCTAACAGCTGCTGCTCAGAAGCGATCAGCATTCAATACCCCATTTGGTCTTTATGAATTTACTGTGATGCCTTTTGGAATAAAAAATGCCCCGGTACATTCCAATGCTTGATGAATCATCTGTTAGATGGACTTCAGGAGCATGCTAAGGCTTATCTCAATCACACTGCTGTGTACATTCAGACATGGGATGACCAACTGATCCATTTAAGTGGGGTGTTAGATCGGACCACGAAGACCCATCTGATCATCGAGCCCAGCAAATGTCAGATGGGGATGGCAGAAGTGTAATACTTAGGGCACAGAGTGGGAAGTGGACAACTAAAGCCTGAGCCAGCTAAGATGAAAGCTATACAGACTTGGCATACTCCCTAAACCAAAAAGCAAGTACTGGCCTTCCTTGGGACAGCAAAGTATTACAGAAAGTTTGTGTCTCACTATAGCACCATAGCCAAGCTCCTGACTGACTTGACAAAAAAAAAAAAAGAAAAGAGACTGCCCCGAATCATTACCTGGTCACCAGAATGTGAAGCGGCCTTCCAAGCATTAAAGATTACATTAGCTACAACCCCAGTACTCATTGTACCTGATTACCAGCAAAGATTTGTGGTACAGACTGATGCCTCGACATACGGCACTGGGGCTCTACTCAGTCAAATGAATAACAGAGGGGGGAGCACCCCATTGTTTACCTCAGTCGAAAGCTCCTTGACAGAGAGGTAGCCTATAACACTATTGAAAAAGAATGATTGGCCTTAAGTGTGCGTCCTTAAGAAACTGCAACCATACCTTTATGGGTGAGACTTTTACTGTCATCACAGATCACAATTCATTGTTCTGGCTTAAAAGAGTCTCAGGAGAGAATGGGAAGCTACTACGGTGGAGCACGTCTCTGCAGATGTACAACTTCACCATACAGCACCGAAAGGGCTGTGAACATTGCGATGCTGATGGACTCTCCAGGAAGGAAGAGCCAGGACTGCCCTGACACTGGACTATTGAGACCTGACCAGAGGCCTCAAGTGGCCGTAGTCCAGCATCTCTCAAAGTAGGGAGGTGTGGCAAAACAGGGGGTTTTCAAGCCTGTGAACTGTATTAATCTTTTCATGCAGTGTATCTCTATTGTTTGGCCAGCAGGTGGTGCTTGTTTTCTGTTTTAAAGCTGTTGCAAAAAAGACTAATTTCTTTTCGGTTTAAGACCTGCAGTGCCATTGGACAGATACTTTCAAAGTTTCAGAAAGGGACTGCAGAGGTTAAGCATCTCTGTCCCAAGACCCTGTTCAGACCTGTGAGCAGTTATTTTCCTGAAACTCCCTAGGTGTTACCCAGGTAGTGACAAAGTGTTTAGCTAGTTTTAATATTGATTCTTATTCAGTTACCTGTTATTGCTTGTTGTTTTCCACCTCTTTTATATTGTCCACTGTTCTACTTCTGCGATAATAAACCCATTAGTTTATTTGATATCTTGGACTGACTGAGAATCCTGGTGGTTTGTGTTTTGGGTCTGTGAGTGCTTTCTAGGAAGTGCGGGACCCCTGGGAGTGTGGCCCAAATGTCCTAGAAATCACCAGGGAATAACTTGAGAGTGGGAAACTTGCCCAGAGGCAAGCAGGACCCAATCAGTGGGAGGAGGGTGTTAGTATAGAGCGCAGGCCTGAGCAGTGCTAGAGACAGACCCTCTAAGTGGTCACAGGGTTAGCCCAAGGTGGGTGCTAGGTGTTCCATGACAATGAAGGAATCCAGGCCCATGGATACTTTCCCTTTGAAGGTTGTGCAGGGGCAAAGTCAGTGAGGCAACTAATGTGTAGGAGTTTCAACAATATAAATCCCAAATGTGTGTGTTCCAGTATATACCACCTTCAGTGCCCTCCCTTTACCCATTAAGGGAGGAATGGGATATCAGGTTTTCAGCCACTAAATATGTATATGAGGAAATCCCTTTGAAACCTATCTCCAGTGTTCTTTCTGAGGCTGGGAGGTTAGCATGGTTAGTTTTTTCACACTAAATCACAGGATAAAACTAAGGACGTCCAACATACAGCCTGCAGGCCAAATGCAGCCATTTGATCTCAGGAATGTAGCACACTTGGGATCTATTACAAAAAGCAATTTTTCACCTAAATACCTAGTACGCTTGCTTTTGAAGCTATTTGAAGGACATAAAGTCACAATTTCAGAAGAGATTCACAGATTTTGAGGAGTATAAATGTTAGGATAACAGGGGAATACACAGTGACAGGCCACAGGATACAGAGTGTAGCCGATTCCGTTAGTCAACCTTTGGATGTTATTTTTAAGTCATGCTATTTGAGTTGGACCATAAAGGCTCACCTATACAGGAAAAACTGAGGCCAATGTTTGCATATGGGCAGCCATGTTTACAGATGTTCTGATGGGCCTGATATTCTCTTTGAGTGGGATCATGTCACCCCAAATAAGCTCATGAGAGTAATGAAATGGACTAATGGAAGGTTCTGAAAAGGGGACTGCAACAATGAACCCATTGGAAGTGAGCAATGGTAAACTGACATCAGAATAAACTTTCCTCCCTGGACATTCCCTGACACATCATCAAAGGCCTTAGGACACAAAGGAACAGGGATGGAGCTTCCTATTGAGGTCCATAATCTACAGTTATTATAAAAAGATGAGAACTAGGAAGGTTTTTTTTTTCTCTTTCTTTCTTTCTTTGAATGCTGAGATCCTGTGTGATGGTGAGTAGATGAGGGAAGAAAGTCTAAACTAACTGACTTCTCTCACATTCAGTGAAAAGCAGATAAGCTCTCATTCCTGTGTTATTGGCTTGCACTGTGTCCTTATCTGACTGTAACAGGCTTAGAGTGTGTATGGTTAGCTAAGTAAACAATCAGTATGATGGAGAAACTGATGTTCTCTTTAGTTTAACAAGGACTAATTATTTTAACAATTATCAGGGACCCCACGCTTAGAGAAATTATGATTTTTTTTTTTTACTGATCTAGACATGCTTCCTACTGTATTGCAAACCTTCATTCTTGTATCAATAATGTTACATTGTGATTTCTAACTGATGTCTAAATAAAATAACTTAATTTTCAGAGAACAGTTTCTTTTATATTACTTCTGGAAAAAGCATAGCTTTGGGGAAAAAGGGTTAGACATATCATAGGCACTTTTCCCTATATAAACAGGCTAAAATATTCATGCAGCCCACACATATGGATTTATGATCATGTGGCCTGGGACCAAAATAATTTGGATGCCCTCGAGATAAACAAAGACCTCACTTGAATCTTCACATTTAGAGAAGGAACCGCATCCTTGTGATTCCATAGGATCCCCCTCACTGATAGACTGACTGAAGCCTTATTCCTCTAGATCAGGGGTTCTCAACCCAGTCCTTGGAACACACCAAGCCTGTCAGGGTTTCAGGATACCCACAATGAGAAGCATAAATTTGTATACAATGGAGGCAGTGCATGCAAATTTCTCTCATGTATATTCATTGTGGATACTGTGAAAACCAGAGTGGCTTCGCGTGTCCCAAGGACTGGGTTGAGAACCCCTGCTCCTAGATCAAACACATGAAAAATATTGGCTGTTTCAGGGCTTTCCTTTGAGGTGAAATGTTAGAAGGGATCACTGTTTTAACTCAGAAGGATAATATCTATGTACACCCATCTGCAGTTTCTTCTGAAGAGCAGAAACAGAGAGGTCAAGTGACCCAGCCCAAGAAAGGAGATTCAAGGCTGTCCTGAACTTCCAACATTTCCCCATTCTGGTGCATTATGACATCTGCAATAGAGTAGAAAAAGACTACAAACACCACAATGCACCAAGATTTCCATTCAAAACCCAGGACCAGCTAAAGCTCTTTCCTTCAGCTCAGTCAGTTGGCAGCTCTGAAGAAACCATCACCTGCATGAAAGCAAATAAGCACAAGGCACATCATCACATGGACATCACTGCAAGGCGCCCGTCCGTGAAAGCGTTACATTCTTGCACCTTTGTTACCATACACAGGATTTATTTGTAAGGGACTTGTGTCCATTTTTTTTATGTCTATGGAAAACAAATATTTAGCCTGCCTGATTATCTGGTGTCACCTCCAATGCTCACATTTCTTAACACCAAAAAACCTAAAAGTGCTAATTGAAAGTGCAAAAGAACACTTCCTAAATTTAGCAAAACAACACACTTGTAAGTTACAAGAGGCTGTCACAGCCGAAGTTTGCTTTAATTTGATCTTTTGTTACCCTCGGGCAGAATGGTTAATAGTTACAGTTGCAGACACTGATCCAGCTCTCATTCCCTTTAAAGGATACTGCAGTCATACAGCACATCAGACACCTATGGGCTGATGCTCAGAACTCCTGCAACGTAGGGAACAGCACTGGGAATTACCGCAGGAACAGCATAGAAAAAAAAAATCCCAATGCTCAACACTAATAGCATGGAACTTATATGTACTCTGTAAGCGCTGAGAATTGGGAAGTTAAAAGAAAGAAGGAATTCACTAACAGCTATGTTTCAGTATGGTGGTTATTTTAGAAGCTCTAGTCTTGGTTTGGACACCTGAAAATAGACATTTAAATCCCAATTATATAAAGCCAGGATATGGCAAGGGGCGTGGTTTGAGCATGGCATATATTCCCTTCACATCCCACATTACCTACTGTGCCTGAATATGTAAGAAGCCTGCAAGCCTGAAGGCTACTGAAGTTGTGTACATTCAGGTACCATAGGTACGTTTTTGTTCCTGGAGGGCTCACAATAAAAATAAAATAAAAATCACAAACAGCTTTAGTCCCCTGCTTTTCAACCCACTGCTCTAACCATTAGGCTACCCATTTGTGACACTCTGAATTGGACCTCCTTTTTAGGCATGTTTCACTTAAGCAATAGCACCTGTTGGGTGTGTCCATCCATATACATCTGACTGGGCTAGATTCTATATATGGCACCTGAAAAATTGGCGCCCCCCCCAAAAAAATACACCTAGGCCTAACTCTATAAACCATGCCTAAACTTAGGCACGATTTATGGGATGCACCTACTTCACTAGATTTGGTTGTGGGCAGTTACGCCAAGTAAAACTTGGTGTAAATATCTATGCATAAATTAGGTGCGGACTGGGTGTATTCTATAACACACATAGTTTTTAGAAAGACCTATGACCTGCCCATGTCCACACCCTCTTTTCTTCTACAACCTTAGAATTTATGCGCATTACTGTACAGAAAATGCTTAGACAACTGTGCCTGTACATTTTAATTAATGCCAATGTGTCAATTTCTTGTTAATTGGCAATTATCAGTGCTGACAAGCTAATTAAGTTGCGCACGCAATACAAAATACAACCAGAATTGAGTGTGCAACTCTAGTCACCATATACAGAATCTGGGGGGGATTAAGGGAAAACCATGACTCTGATTCAAGGAAAAGGACATGGCAAATGGAGGCAGGTTTGTCACTAGCTCAGCCAAAAAGAAGAGAGAAGTGAACTCCACAAGTTCTTCAACTTCAGGTTTCACCTACATCACTTGTGGTCTCATTTCTGGGTCACAAATTGGCCTTATACCACATCAGCTGGCACAAACAAATCTAGTCAAAGGGAGCTGATAACAAATACCTTATCCTCATCACTGACAGGAAATTCCCAACATCAGCCTCAATTACAATAATTCAGTCCACTGAAAAGGAGGCAAAACTGGCAACAAATCTTTTGTGAGACTATTGACTCGGCCATTTTAGCCACATTGAGCATGCCACATAGGTGGGAAAATGTGGGATACAAATGTAACAAATAAATAAAATAATCTGATACACCTCACCTACCATGTGGTTGCCAAACAGTATCACAAACCCTTTATTGTCCCACAGCTTTCATTTCTGCTCAGTAATGCTCCTTTACAACCCTTCCAAATGAGGTTAGTCTTCATTTGCAGCTGCTGGAATTGCTATGTCATCTCCTATCCCAGCCTGGCAGCTGCAACAACATTCCTCAGGCAACAGGCAAAGACTAGCACTCCTTTTGGAACCTGGTAAATACACCCAAGGCCAGGCGCCAAGTGTTATTACAAGAAAGCAACAGTCAAGATTATGTCTATCCTATAGGTTGTAAATGCTGCCTCTGCAACATCTCTAACCCTACCAGATCTGAATAGCAGGAGCCATGTCTAGAACTGAACTCTGGGTGCAGATGGGCCAAGAGACTGATGAGGCTCAATGTGCAGCCAAACATAATACTTAAGCTGTCAACACACGGTACAAAAGAAGTTCAAGCTACCTTCCAGGGTATTTTCAAATTTGCAATGCTATTAATCTGAACATATTCAGCACTTTGAACAGCTAGTTGGTTTTTAGCTTGGCAAGCAATTAAGCAGTTTTTTTTTTTTTTAATTTGTATTTTAGTTATCAGATAAATATTTACTTAAAGAACAAAGAAAACAAAACAACGGAGGAAGGTAACATGAGTCAGTACTTGGTATATTAGTCACTCACCCCCCCCCCCCAAACCCGCTTCTCCCTCCAAGGATCAGCTCTGCACCCAAACTTGGGTATGGCTCAATCTGCATTTGTCCCAGGCCTCGAATATCACCTGCCAGTAGATTCTCTCCACAGACTTAATTCATAATCCAACTGCTGGCTCTATACAGCATTGCACTACACATAGGTTTCCATACCTTTCAGGACTGTCACCACTGTTCTAGTAAGTGCCTGCCAAAAACTCTCAACTTCTCCAAAATTATTGTTTCATACAACAAACTGTGCCATTGAGTAATGGTTAGGAGGGTCTGGCTGTCTACAACACAACAGGATACATTTCCGGCCAACATAATCATACAATAAAGAAGTTCACATTCACTCTTATTTGTAGCTTGATCTAATACTGCAAAATCTGCAAACAAAACGCAGGAGACAATGGCACTTGCAAATGCAAAATCTGAGCAATATAAAGTGGTTACATCCTCTCAGAAGGGTCACATTTTGTAACAGGACCAAAATAAGTGGCCCAAGTGGGAACCCTCTCACCACATTTGATGAAAGCAGCTGAGGTCGAAACGAGCAGCGGTGATAGAAAGGCTTAAAATATAATTTCTAATTCCATTCTTGATTAGTAGGATTAAGAATTTTCACTGGTGGTATTGACAAAAAGGCGTTTAACTGATCTCTCATCCAAGTAGTTGCCCATTTTTGGAAATCCAAAGCGGGCAAATTCATTAACAACCTTTTGTACCAGAATTAAATTTAAGGCCTGCTCCCCACCTAGCTAGCAATAGATTCTTTTCAAATGTCTCAATTGTGTCATCCTGGAAAGATGTTACTGAAAGAGAATGAATACAATGAGCCACCTGCAAGTACACAAATTTCTCACCAAATGAGGCGCACTTTCAAAAAAAGCAAGAATGGATTTTACCATTGTCATCTACCAGGCATTTAAGCACTGCGAGCCCGCATTACTTCCACTGCTGAAGCAATCTAGTACATATCCCTATTGGGAACTCTGCATTATGCACTAGAGGCAAACAGTCTGAACAGTGCCAGTACATATTCTTTTCCTTACAGATCCATTTCCATGTTTTTTTGTAAAGGTCTGACCAAAACTTTAAAAAAACCTGAAAATGTTGTGCCAAATAAAACCAAGGGAAATATCAAATGAAAAATACCTCTTTAACAAATGACTTATAAGGTATTTTTTAAAAAAATGAATGTGTTAAGGATAATGTGTAAATATAAATATGAAAATGTGCTCAGTTCTCACATCAGTCATAAATGACTAGCTGAGTACAGAACCAGTTGTGCGATGATGGTTCTCTACTCAGCTAGTCATTTATGACAGATGTGTGAACTAGAGAATGACACGGGGACAAAGTTTGTCCCCGTCACGTGGGTTCTGTCTCTGTCCCCACAAGTTCTCTCTCTGTCCTCATCTGCAGAAGCCTAGAACAATTATGATTTTATATTTAAATCTTTTTATTAAAGTATAAAAAGGAACAATATGCTGTGCAACTATTGTGTATAAATTACAAATAGAAAATAATAATAACAGCGAGCAGCTATAATAACCCTCCTCACCACCATCCTCTACCCTTCCAACCCCAACAATAGCTGATTTCTACTACTCCACGGAATCCTAATCCACCCTGTTAAAATGTCCAGGGATACAAAATGCAACCCGTTCTGTATGCCCTAGAGGGGAGAAATGTGTCCTATAAAGCAATGTTATGATTTTTAAATCTGTGAATGAATAAGTAGTCATCAACAATCTCAGGATTCAGTCTAGATCGCCTTGTCTTCCACAGTACTTCCTGCAACAGAAGATGTCTTCTTAGAAGATATGCTGATAGCAGGATGTACAGGATCCCCCATGCAAATTTTGCTAGTCGTGGCCAGCATTTTTTTTTTCCAAAAAAATCAAAATATCATTGTCTGCATCACTCAAACATAAAGTGTCCAGTTCATTAACAGGCTTCAAAGTACAAAATGACACGGGGACAAAGTTTGTCCATATCCCCACCCCATCCCCGTGGGATCTGCTCCCCCCCCCCCCCCCGTGTCATTCTCTAGTGTGAACTGAGCACTTATTTTTATATTTACACATTATCCTTAACACATTAATTTTTGAATACCTTATTATAAGTCAAATGTTGTGCCAAAGCATGAAGAATGTAATCAAGTGTCAGAGAACTAGACAAACCCTGTTCTACTCCCACTGGGGTACAATAACCTGTGACCTTTAACCAGTCATAAATTTGCCTCAGATGATATGCTTTGGAATAGTAATCCAGATCTAGTACTGCCAAGCCCCCTCTCTAACAGTCATACTAAGGGAAAGAAACATTCCGTTTTCTGTGTACGCGCACGTTACTCTGGCCAGGCTCTACATTATTTGATTGGTTGTCCTGGCCAGGCTCTGATCTGTTTTGGATGGGGCAAAGAAAGATAATAACTGCACTATGTATTGGTATTTTTTAGGGGAACTTTTCTTTAGAGCTTTTTCTTTTTTTTCTTTAGCTTTTTGCTCTGATATTCCATTTCTGTGCACTGTGGAGATATACAGTAGCTGCAAGTCTCTGCATACCAGACTCTCCCCCTCCCTGTGCACAGGAGGCTAGAGATTGTCATGGATTCTATCTACTTGTTATCAAAAGCTGTGTGAGCTGATTATTCTACTGGCATCATATTAAAGTCATCTACTGTATCCTATTTCCTGGGTGAATATGTGAGTCTGTAGTCCATGCACATTTGTCATCTTAAAATACAAAAGAACTCACAAAGTACCAGCAGGAGTCACTGCTGTTCTAGATCACAGAGGTACATGGCTTAAGCATGGTTAAAAAATATATATAAAATACAGTTCCTCTCTCAGTTTAAACACTATGGTCAGCATTGCTTTAAAACACCGACTCCCCTGTTTATTAAGCCACACGAGAGTGCCAACACAACCCATTCAAAGTGAATGGGCTGTGTCGGTGCTAACACAGCCTAGTAAATGGTTGGGGGGGGGGGGGGGAGACTGTATAATTTAAGCTTATATCTTGATATTCAGTGTGAGGTCACACTTAATACTGGTGTGGAATATGTGGGTACCGCTGATATTTGGCGCTGGTGCCCATCTAACTGTCCACACAAGTTAAAACAACAAAATAGCTGCAACTGAATATCAATCTGCATTTTTATAAAGTTATGTCTGACCACTGAGATAGTTTTCTGGGCTGTGAGCTATAGAATAAGGTGGCTACAGTCAAAATGCTTTTCGCAATACTGCACTGAAAAAGGTATTGGGGGGGGGGGGGGGGCGGACTTGTCAGCCAATCCAGCTTCATCAAAAATTCAGTGAGCAGCACACACACGCTCAGTAAAGCAAACTTCACTTAAACTTACATTGGAATTTTGGGCCAGACATTAAAAAAAAAAAAAAAAACAGCTGAGCTCCCGAACATATGCTCCTAACTTGTGCCACATGCTTATAAATTTAGACTTGCCATTCACTTGCCTACATTTATGAGATTAGTGCTGCACTATATATGCCCTTGTTGCTACCCACTTTTTATGATCCTAAATTTTGAAGTTTTTAGGCACTCAGTCTAGCGTATTTTCAGAGAGGCCAATGTATAGGAGCATAATTCTCAAAGTTAGAAGCATAAATCCTTTCAGGCCCTTGTTTTACTGACAAATCCCAAGCACCAGGTCGCCATGGAACCTAAGAACTCTGACTTGGCGCCTAGGTTTTGCGCCTTGATCTGAACTTATATTTTTATCCCTGCCTACAGTCCCTCTATCTCACCCACCAGGTCAAGCCAGCATCTCTCCCTCTCCCCACCTCCATGCTCTGAATTCAATGTCCCTCTTACCCACCCTCCCCCATGAAACTTGCCTCACTTCTGTGTCGACAACGGTAGCCTTCAAGACATCCTGCTGTGGCCAGCATCAGAAGGAAGGCTCTGACGCTGACCAGAGTACCATGTCTTGAAGGCTGCTGCCCATGATGGAGGCAAGTTGAAGACCTGGAAGAGGTGTGCTTATGCAAGAGACACTAGATTCGGAGGGAGGGAAGAAAGGTATGTTGGACCCATCAGGGGGAGGAGAACAGTAAGATGTTCTGGACCCTGGGGTGGGGGTGGAGGGCTGGAGGAAGATGGAGATGTGCTGGACCAAGGAGGTGGGGATGGAGGGGCATGAAGATGTGCTGGACCTGCCAGGAAGAGGAGCACAAGAGGAGAGAGAGAATAAAAAGAGACTGGATCGGGAAATAGAACACAGGAGGAGAGATGTTGGACCCACAAATGAAGACAGGGAGTTATGCCAGACTATAATGTAGGAGCAGGGGAGAAAGAGGGAGAAATGCTGGACCCGGGGTTTGGGAGGAAGGGAAGAGAGGGGATGGAGAGGGCACAGACAAGAGATGTTGGGCATAGAGTAAGAATAGAGACAGGGACACAGGGCAGTGCTGGAAAAGGGGTGTGATTGGAACACAGAGGGGCACTGCTGATCACAGGGGGAAGGACAGGGACTAAGAGGGGCATTGTTGAACAAAAGGGAGGATAGAACACTAAAAGAGCAGATGCTGAATGGAAGAGGGGGGAGATAGGAACAGGGACAACAAGGAGAGATGCTAGACAGGACAGAAAATGGATGTCAGACATGGAGAGAGAAGAAATGTCAAATAGACAGGAGACCCTGGAAAGGCAGGAAAAACTGAGAAAAGCAGAAGAGGCAGACTAAATCAAACGGAAAAATAAAAAGCTCCGACTACAAAAGCAGAAAATGAGAATCTCTGATATCTTGCATTTGTTTTTCTAGCATTGCTGGGGGGTGGAGGGAGTTCACACTGGAGGGAGGCAGAGAACAAACTGGTGTCAGTGTGCTGGAGTGCAGGAACTAGAGAGGTATGTGCAGATGGAGATGGAGAGCAGTACTGAGAATTAGTTTGGGGGGGGGGGGGTCCATCATCATTAGGAGACAGCTACCGGGGGGGGGGGGAGTGTATGCTACAGGAGGGTATGGGGTGGTGACTGATAGATCTAAGAGTGTGAATGTGCGTTGGGGGGGGGGGGAGGATGGGTGTGGGTGTGTGTGCTGGGGGGAGGTAGAGAGAGAGCTATGGGGGGGGGGGGGGGTGCAAGCTTGTGCATGGGTGCCAACGCTGTGGATGCTTCAGCACGCCCAATATTGAGCAATTGTCTTCACTTTGTCAAAGGAGGGATAATTTGTGATGGGCTTAACACTCCCAGTTAGTTCCTATGTACGTGCTGAGGGGAGGCAGAGAAAGAATTATTGATGAGTCTGTGTGCTGGGGGAGGCAGAGAGAGCTGTGTGTGTACGCTGTGTGGGAGGCAGAGAAAGAAAAGTGGGGGTATCCACCTTGGAGAGGCAGCCCACATGGAGCCACTTTGATCAGGAAGATACTTGGAGCGCCAGCAACTGCAGAAACAGCTCTTAAGGAACATTGTTGCTGAGGAGGCGATTCTCCGGCAGCCCTATTGGTAGGATACATTTCAATTTTTTTAAGAATCTGGTTTTTTTGGTGGGCAGGAATGGGGATTGAGAGAAACTATTGTTTTGGGGTGGTGGTGGTAGAGATAGAGGTGAGATTTGGAAGTTGCTGCTGTGGATGAGAATGTGAGCTGGGTAGGTGATGAAGAGTGGCTGTGTTTGTTCAGAGTGGGTGGGACTTAGCAGTTGGGAAGGGTTAAAACTGCAGGTGGGCAATAGAAACTAAGGCTGCAACGTGAGGGTAGGCGCACCGTCCTACCCACTCTTAGTAGCTGCAGTTTTGGCTTCACTCCCATTGCCTCACCAACCACAGCATAAAGCAGAGAATGACACAGGGATGGGGACAAGGACAGAGCCAATGGGGACAGGGTGGGGACAGAGCCCATGAGGAAGAGGACAAACTTTGTCTCAGTGTCACTTTCTACTTTGAAGCCTGTTAATGAACTGGACTGTTATGTCTGATTGATGCAAACGACAATATTTTTATTTTTTTAAAAACAAGCAAACATGCTGGCCACAACTAGCAAAGTTTTCATTGGGGATGCTGTACATTCCTGCTACCAGCACATCTTCTAAGAAGACATCTTCTGTTGCAGGAAGGACTGTGGGAGAGCTAGACTGAATCCTGAGATCAATGATGACTTCTTATTCACCCACAGATTAAAAAATCATAACAGTGCTTCATAGGGCATATTTCTTCCCTCTAGGGCATACAGAACGGGTTGTATTCTATACCCCTGGACATTTTAACAGGCTCGATTAGGATTCCTTGGGGTAGCAGAAGTCAGCTATTGTTGGAAGGGTGGTGGTAGGAGAGTTTATTATAGTTGCTCATTGTTATTATTGTTTTTTATTTCTAATTTATACAAAACAGTTGCACAGCATACTTCCTTTTTATACTTTAATAAAAAGATTTAAATATAAAATTATAAGCGTTCAAGGCTTCTGCAGATGAGAACAGAACCTGCAGGGATGGGACGAGGACAGGGCCAGAACCTGCGGGGACGGGGTGTGGGCGGGGCCAGGGACAAATTTTTATCCCTGTGTCATTCTCTAGCATAAAGCCTCTCTCCACTGCCAATGGTAGGCTGTAAGTAGGTAGGTGTGTGGATGAATGGGAGAATAGTTGCCTCCTATCTGCTCTTTCTCTGCTACTGTGTTAAACAACTAGCTGTGCATCACCTTGAGCACATTATAAATATGCATAAATTAATAAACTAGATCCTAAAAAACTTTGTTGAACTGTATGTGTGTGTGTGTGTATATATATATATATATATATATATACACACACTTATTTTTTTAATATTAGTGCTGTACTGAATGGCATATTTTACTATTTGGTCAAATACAAATAATGAAAAATATTATTCGACTGAACACAAATAATGGGCATTGAGCTTTAACATAAGAAATAATAAAAATAGATCATTTTGCATTGCAAGTGTTTATTTCAGTAGGATTTAGCACAGTAAGGCCTCAGATTATTTGTATCTGAATTTAAATCGCTCATCTGCCGAATCG
This sequence comes from Microcaecilia unicolor, assembly GCF_901765095.1. Taxonomy (NCBI): domain Eukaryota; kingdom Metazoa; phylum Chordata; class Amphibia; order Gymnophiona; family Siphonopidae; genus Microcaecilia; species Microcaecilia unicolor. The sequence goes on from NC_044033.1 coordinate 277,962,759, forward strand.
AATATTCAGTATGGGCCCAATTATCTACACACACACACAAAAAGCTTCCATTTTATCTGCAATTCAAGAATTATTTTCCCAAACTAAATATACTTTGAAAAAGTTGAACAAAAGAGTTTTTACTAGAAACATTTAAGAGCAAGATCAGTGGGCATATTTTGTCTTCAATAAATTCTGTTTGTTTTTAGATCATTTAGAATTATGCTGCAAAATAAAACCGTGAAACCTAACTTTCGAACCATTAGATCCTGAAAAGTAAAAAGGATGGCATCACATCGGCACGGAGAGATGCAGAAAATGCTCCTCCTGTAGACAAGTTAGTGGCAGGGAAGAGACTCTAGTATCCAGGTCCCTCCCTTGATGCAGCAGCCAGACAACACCCAAACCTGCTTTCTACAGCATCACTTGAAAACCATTCTATGCTGCTACCCGTCGGGACTAGTCAAGCAAAGGCACAATAAAAATAGCAAGGCTATCCCAAAATAAAATGCCATTCGCTCCAATGACTCAAGAGGGATCAGCTGGGCGTGACATATTAGCACAAATTACATTGATTCATATCAAGAAACTAATACTCAAGTGCCATACCAGGCAGCAGAATCGGGTGGGCCATAGGGGTCATGTCCCACCAATATTTTACCCATCCAGCATCAATAACTAGAGAGAATGGGGCTGGGGCGACAGATTAGTTTGTTTGACCCCCATCTAACTATAAAGCTGTTCTGCTACCCATGCCGGGTGCATTCTTGCTTGAAAATACTTTCCTCTTACCCAGCCTCCCGAAGGGCAGCCTGTTCCTTTCCCCCAGCATCAAGTTGAATCTCGGGTTGTCCCTCCTCAGCTTCTTCCATTGTCCCGTGGAGATGAGGATTTTGGCTACTTCGGAGTAGACACTACTATTTTCATCGCGAACCACAAACGTGTACATCCTCTTAAGACTTCTTAACGAAAGAACCCCCCCACTACCCGGGGATTCAGAATCAGATCTATAACTATTTAACAACCGATGCTGAGAGCATCCTGCCTTCAACTCCCCCTTCAGTAACCTGTGCAAGGCGGCAACATACCAAAAATAAAAAAACAAAATCAAGAGGGCCGGTCGCACTTCTTACACGCCGGCTACACTCTAGTCCCACCGGCGCTATTGCTTCAGTTTTACACCCGTTCAAGAGTAAATATACTGCGCATGAGCGGGAGGGCGGGATTCGCACTCAGTGCCTCCAGACCAGATTTTCTGCTTACAAAATTAAGTCTTCCAGCAGTGTGCTGTGCGGGAAGTCCGAACAGATTAGAAGGAGAAACAGGAAGCAGCAGCTACTTCTCTTAAGATCCCACACCTTAAAACAAACAAACCCAGAAGCATTCCCTCACTGACTGTCGCAGAATATTGCCAGTCTTTTACAACAAAGCCGCTCCCCCCACCCCTTCTATGCTTGCCGGGAGCGGCAATGTGGCATTCTGGGACTTGCAGTTGCTGATGCCCAAGCGGCCCCATGGCATTCTGGGACTCATAGTTTTCTCGGAAGGTGCTGCTTGGAGGACGAGGGTTGCGTGCGAGGGAAACAAGGACTACAAGTCCCAGTATTAGCAGCATCGATAGTGTCCTCCCTCTTGTCGCTCACACACTGGGTACGCGACTCGACTCCTGAGGTAGCAACTAGCAAGCATGGACACAGCGAAGAAGTGGTGGGACCTACCGAGTGGGCCGAGTCTGAAACATCTGACCAGGCCGGGCTATGGGGTGCCCAGGGAGAAGCAGCTGCAGACGCTGCAGGAACTTGCGCGGGCGCACGTAGAGTCCTTCAACTACGCGGTGGGAGAAGGGCTGAATCAGGCGGTGCAGGTAAGTATCTGGCCGCTTCCACGTGGGTGAGCACCAGGGAGGGTTGGGGGGAAGATTGGCAACAGCATGCTTTCCTAGCTCCCCTGGCCTTCTCCAGTGTTACCTGTCCCTATGTGCAGCATCGGTTTACTTTTTTAAAATAATTTATAAAAACGTATATTGATGAGACCAAAGAAAGCCAGCCCATTCACAGCACTTTAGTATGAAGAATTTACAGCAGATAAAGACTTATACAGTCCATCCAGTAAGCCCGAGTAGATAAACTCATTACGTAGCGGTATGAGGTGATACAACATATGCATACCTGATTGATTTTGCCCATGCTATTTTCAGGGCATAGAGGCAGATGCAGCAACCAAACGTAAAAAATCTAAATCGTTAAAGTCCCTAACGATTTTAAAATAACGAAACATGCACCAAAAAAAAAGTCACACATGCTGAGATCGGTAGTGAAACGTACAATGTATCAAAGAATACAATACACATCGTTAATCGGCCCCCAAATCATGCGCAGAGCAGCCAAGCGTTATGTTAGCTGCTCTGCGCATGCCACAAACAGTCAAACACAGTCAAATCGCAAGCACATGGCTCCCAAATAAAACAAAAATAAAAAAAAAGGGTCGGGAGGGGGCAAGGGCGCTCATCAGGAGCGTCCTGTACAGACGGCCTTGCCCCCCCCCCCCCCCGCTGCTCCCCACTTTCCGCCGCTCCCCCCACCCCGAAAAAGCAAAATTCTAGCAGCCCCTGCCCCCTCCCCACGCTCCGCCGCTCCCCCCACCCCGAAAAGCAAACTTCTAGAAGCCCCTGCCCCCCTCCCTTCCTCACTACTCTGTCACCTCAGCTCCGCCTCCGACATCCTCCGTCCGCGCCCCGCCCCTTTTGGGGTCGTCGCCGCCATTCCCCTCCTCCATCGGGCCCCCCTTCCTCTACCGGGCCCGTTGCAGCGCCTCTCTCCTCTGTCCGAAGGCGCTGCACGGGCAAGAAGAAAGCTGAATCAGCTGATGCCTGCCTTCGCCTAGCTTCGATAGAGCGTCTTTCTCCTCCTGGGCCCGCCCCTGTCTGACGTCAGTAACCTACGTAGGTTACTGACGTCAGCCAGGGGCGGGCCAGGAGGAGAAAGACGCCCATCGCGAAGGCAGGCATCAGCTGATTCAGCGTTCTTCTTGCCCGTGCAGCGCCTTCGGACAGAGGAGAGAGGCGCTGCACGGGCCCGGTAAGAGGCAGGGGGGCCCGATGGAGGAGGGGAATGGCGGCGACGACCCCAACAGGGGGCGGGGCGCGGACGGAGGATGTCGGGAGGCGGAGCTGAGGTGACAGAGTAGTGAGGAAGGGAGGGGGGCAGGGGCTTCTAGAAGTTTGCTTTTTCGGGGTGGGGGGGACGCGGCGGAAAGTGTGGGGGGGGGGCAAGGCCGTCCGTACAGGACGCTCCTGATGAGCGCCCTTGCCCCCTCCCGATCCTTTTTTTATTTTTATTTTTTATGTGTTTTCTGAGGTCCTTTGGACCAATCACAGCGCTTTTAGCTCTGCTAATGCGCTGGGATTGGCTCAAAGTTTGTTTATTTTTTCACTTAACACTTTTTCCTGCCACGGAGCTGTCCTAACGAGAGGTCCAGACCTCTCGTTAGTTTTCCTGCCTTTTTCCTGCGTAAAGGCAATCGGAAAAGGTTAGTGCATGTCGTTTCAATGGGGTTTTCACACTAATTGCTCATCTCCATTCCGTTTTCGTTAGCTGCTACTGTCGTCGGAAATAGGCTTAAGTGCATGGAAAGGATAGGAAATTCTTCCCTGAGGGCTCATTTAACGATGAAAAACGTTTAGTGCATCTACCTCATAGACCGTTACAGCACTGCCCTTGTTCTAAAACTTCTGAAGTTGTCATCCAGGCCCTTGAAAGCTGCAGTCTAGCCCATTCATATCTAGCTATGACCAGGGCAGAGACTGTAGAAGTCCACTTAGTGCTGGCTTTGCTTCTCAATTGCCAGTGTTGCCACCAGTTTTCGCTAAGCATCTTTGGATCAATTCCTTCTAAACAGGATTCCTGTGTGTTTATCCCATTCATTTTTGATTCTGTTACAGTGTTACATCTCCTCCACCTGCTGTGAGAGAGCATTCCAAGTATCCACCACCCTCTCTTTGAAAAAAATACTTCTTAATATATTTCTGAATCGGCTCCTCTTCAACCTCAATTAATGTCCTCTAGTTCTTCCACCTACCCGTTTCTGGAAAAGGTTTGTATGCTGATTAATAAACTCCCTGAGCCCATATGCCAGGCCCCCTCCCTGCCCATCTTCAAAGCCTTGCTGAAAGCCCACCTCTCAATGTCGCCTTCGGGACCTACCACCATACCTCTATTCAGGAAATCTAGACTGCCCCCACTGACACTTGACATTTCGCCCATTAGATTGTAAGCTCTTTTGAACAGGGACTGGCCTTTTTTGTAAACTGTACAGCGCTGCGTAACCCTAGTAGCGTTCTAGAATGTTAAGTAGTAGTAGTATTAATACCTTTCAAATATTTGAACCTCTGTATCATATCACCCCTGGTTCTCCTTTCCTCCGGGGTGTACATATTCAGGTCATCAAGTCTCTCCTTGTACATCTTGCTACCATTTTCGTCACTTTTCTTGAACCCCTTCCAGCCCTTTTTATATCTTTAGCAAGATACAAAACTGACACTACTCCAAGTGAGGCCTCACCAACGACTTGTTAGATGGGCATCAACACCTCCTTTCTTCTACTTGCTATACCCCTTTTTATGCAGTCTAGCATCCTTCTGGCTGTGGCCACCACCTTGTCGCATTGTTTCGTCACCTTGAGATCCTCAGACACCATCACTCCAAGGTTCTTCTTGTGAGCCTCTACTAACTTACCCTGTACCCCATCTCTTTAATTCCCTTACCTCTTAGTTCTATCTGTTTACCTGTCTTATTTAGATTGTGAGCTCTTTGAGCAGGGACTGTCTTTTTGTGTATGGTGTACAGCTATGTATGCCTTGTAGCGCTGTAGAAGTGATAAGTAGTAATAGTAGTGAGCTGAGCTTACCAATCTCTCCCTTCCTATCTGGTACATCTGTTTTGGATTTTTGCATCCCCAAGTGCATCAAGCATTAATCGTTAACTGCCAGACCCTTGACCATTCTTCCAACGTTTGGAGATCCCTTCTCATAGTTTTTACACCCTTCAGTGTATCCACTCTATTGGCCATTTTCGTGTCATCTGCAAAAAGGCAGTCTCTTTCTTCTAAGCCTTCAGCAATGTCTCTCACAAATCGAACCCAGTATCGATCCCTAAGGCACTCCACTGCTCACACTGATAGAGAATTAAATAACCAGTTCCCATAGCATTATAAGAAAGTGTTTATTGTATCAGCGCTGAGAGATGGGGACTCTGCAATCAGATTCTCTGTCTGAATTACAAAGCATTGTGCTGCACCTTATATAGCATTACAATATTGTGATTTCCATAAGTACAACCTATGATAATACATACATGGCTTGTTAGTGCATGCACATAATACAGATTAGTAGCATAACACTTGCTAATCGTGTTAACTGCCCCTTACTAATGAGTGATGCTGTTTAGCACTATCTATTTTGGCAGAAGGTGCAAGAAATGATACAGTCCAGACATAGTGAAAGTCGGTCAAGAGGTAGCTTGAAGAGGTTAGTGTCTGACCTCTCATGTCATCACTCATTTTTTTGAGGAAAACAAATTCTGCTTCAAACCAGTTTGTACCTGTATAATAGAATTTATGTAAATAATGGGGATATCTATGTGATCATCTCATTTCATTTCTGAGCAGACCCCTCCCTCCCCTTGTATGCCTAACATGACCTTCAGTATGAAACACTGAATACTTCCTACTGTACTCCGCATTCTTTCAATGACTAACTATACAGTTCATAATAGCGGAAAATATAGGCCTATGATTTCCTTCAATATACTCTCCCTTTGACATATAAATGTGGTTTCCAGTTAAAAACCAATGATTACATCTTAAGAGTCGGTGAACACCCCTAGTATTAAACAAGCTCCTTTGCTATGTTTAGGGTTGAGTAGTTTGTATTGTGTTTGGCACCTTCCACCCCCCACAACCATTTGGAAACATTGATGCCTATGGGTTAGATTAGGCTGACTTCTGTGTTCCTTATGTTCAAAGTGTTGGGAATACTTGGGTCAAGATTGGCCATTTTAATTGATTTAGTATTTAGAAATCACCAGGAATTGTGAAATGGGTAAATAAATTGAAAAGTGAGAATCCTGTTACGATTGTCCTGTTATCTGGTCCACTGAATAGGCCAATCCCATCTTGTGTTCCTTTTTATGGGACCAGAAGCTACTGTGAGCAGTAGGCGCAGGTTAATGGACACAGAATGCAGAAAGGAGTTTACTACAGGAGTTAACTCACGTGGTACTCTTGAACACACAGTTAATTGGTGGTAATGAGCCCATTAAGTATTCTGCTGTAGTGCATAGAAACAATGATTTTTAACGTATGTACAATGCAAGAAATTCATTTCTAGGTCTGAAACAGCGTAGAAAGGTTAGTTGAAAGGATTTTTATGCCAGTTTTTTTCACTATGACCATAGTAAGTACCTGCAACTTTAAAAGGCAGAATGAAAGTTAACATTTGTTCATGGAGGTAACAGTGGTTTCACTGTACACATGGCCAAAGAAAGCAAAAGTACCAGCACATATCTGTGCGTGTTGTTCTATGCATAAATATTTAGCCTTGTGAAAAATCTACGTGCAAGAAAGTTTTGCTAATATTTATGCACAGAATAATATCAGGTGTGCTGGCACTTTCGTTTTCTTTGGACATGTGAACGGTGAAGCCACCTTTACCACAGACCCTTGTGCACCGGTGTCCAGCAGGCTTTCCCTAATTAGTGCTTAAGTTCTGCGCTCTTTGAATTTCATTAGCTTATTGTCACCATAGAATATTTTGCTAATTTCGTGATAGAGGCTGCATGCTCATTTGTCTGCGCATGGCTCTATTTCATGGCTTTCTGCATTGACCTCTGTATATATTGGCATAAAACCAAAATGGTTTGGGTTGATGTGGCTGAGGTGACAGTCCTGTGCCCCACAGAATCAGAAGACAGCCTGCCCAGTTTTTGGGAATCTTCAGCAGAACTTTGGACAATCTTGAAATGGTTGCAGTGTAACATAACCAACTGCAAACTGGCGTCAGTCTATTGTCATTGAGATTCCAAGCTTCTGTACAACCTCAGAGGGGCTGATGCAGCACGCCATGCCAATGGTTCATTGTATGTATTTATTAATTAGGATTTATTTACTGCCTTTTTGAAAGAATTCACTCAAGGTGGTGTACAATAAGAATAAATCAAACATAAGCAATAGACAATTACAGCAGTAAAAATATTCAAATAAAAATACTTAGCCAAAAGAAGCATCAGGAGCCTTCAGCTGGGTGAGGTTCTTCTTAGCCTTATACATTGCCTTAGACCTGGCAGTACATTTCTGCATTGATGCTCACCTGGTGGGCATCATTGCACAGCTTATAAACTTCTCTGCATTGCTGAGGTTAACTTTTTTTTTAAAACTTTATTATTTGCAAGCAAATCTTACAGTATCCACTTGAGAAATACAATCTACTTCAAGAGTCTCATACAAACATAAGAACCCCCCCCCCCCCCCCCCCCCCCAAAAAAAAAAAAAAGTAGAAGAAAACAATAAAACTTAGGGAGAGAAGGAAAAAAAATTGGGACTAAAATGTAAGTAAATAATTTATACTAAACACAGGTATAGCATGATGGTCCACCAGAATAACATTAATGTAGCACAAAGAGTTCAGTAATCAAACTAAGAAGGAACACCTGGAGAGAGCTTCTTCAAGTCCAAAAAGGAACATTTCTGTTCCGGAACAAAGAAAATGTATCTTACACCCAAATATTTATTAATTATACAATTGCAGGGATATCGTAAAACAAAAGTGGCATCCAAAGACAAGGCCTCCTGCTTCACAGCAAGGAAAACATTAGACCTCTCCTGTGTCACTCTTTCACCATCCGGAATATCCATATTCTCTATCCATAAAACTGAACTTGCAAGTCACTAAAGTATAAACGCATAATCATATTTACATCCTGTTTGAACACAGAATTTACAAATAATGTGACACGGTCTGAGTCATGTTCTTGAGAAGAGTCCAGAACTGCAGATACATCCAAAACTGATTGCTCATTATCGGCCCGTGTTCTAGGTGGCGAGTAGAACACCTTATTAACCGAAGGAATTGATTCTGATGGTATAGCCAAAACCTCTACCAGTTACTTTTTAAAAGAATCTGATGGCTGAATCCCCAAAACTTTTGGGAAATTCAGTAGCTGAAGATTTAAATGTCTAGCTTGATTTTCAAACTGCTCCAGCTAACGACTTTAACTAAAGACTGTACAACTTCCATATTGTCCCTTAAAGATTTAATTTCCAACTTCTCATGATGTCCAACCTCTGTATCAAACTTTTGTGCCAAGGTACCACAAGACAATTTTAAATTGGTAATATTAGATGAACAACTTACAATAGTCGATTCCAACTTGGTGAGGAGGCTCTAAATAGCTCCAAGGGTCACTTACCCTGTCTGGTGCACTGTTTCAGACCTAGAAGTCAACTTAAACCACTCCTCCAATGAAACTCTGGAGGACTCCACAACAGAGGTTAATGTCCCCACATGCGTCTCTGACAGACTAATCTGAGCAGTTCCCTATGTAGTAGGTAGCAGTCCCATCTGGCTTGAGGGGAGAGGCCTCCGCACAGAAACCGGGCTGGAATTGCCAGCTCCACCTACAACAGCACTGACTCCACCGAACCCTGGGATCTCAGCTGAACGGGTTGGCGTTGAGTGCACCCGACAGCTGAGAAAAATCTCGCCCCTCAAGCGGGTCAGCATTCCCTCTAATAGCGCCCGCAGCAGAGACTTGGCCATCGGTTATAGCTCCGGATAAAATCTGGGTCAGAAATCCGTCAATCCATGACGGAGTCACTTAGCTCGCAGAAGGCATTGTGTAGGAAAAATTCGTCAATCCACGACGGAGTCACTGAGCTCGCAGAAGGCATTGTGTAGGAAAAAAAGAGATAAAATTTACCTTTAAAACAGAGCTTAGTCATGAGATCAGGACGCCCAGCATGCCACCATCTTGATCCTCCCTCTGAGTTTTAACTAAAAGTCTCTCTACCCATACATTTTAATATGCTGTGCACTGATGTCTTCCAAGCAAGTTAACTTCAGCGCTGAAACCCTTTCTGAATCTTATGTCCAATAATGAGCACGTAGACCACTTGTTAACTGCATGCTTCTGCTCGTAGTAGCTTTCTGCATAGATCCCTATATTTATTTATTTATTTGGTACACTTGTATCCCACATTTTCCCAGCTTGTGCGGGCTCAATGTGGCTAACAAAGTTACAAGAAATTACATAGTACAGCAGGATAAAATAGATATATAAAAATTAACAAAGACAATAGCATAAGCAGCTTAATAAAAGAATACGGATGGGAATACAGGAGCAACAAGAGGGAAACCGACATAAGACCAAATGCGGGTAATCAAACAAAATGGAAATAGAGGATTAAAGAGTATTGTAGTTTTTAATAATTTCTTATGTTTGGTGAGCCGATGTCTCTTTCAGTAGTCTCGGCAAAGCATTCCAGGATTGTGGGCTGATGAACGAAAAGGAAGAAGTGTATAGTGATCAGCCAACTGATTGACGCTAGGTGGTAACTTTCCAGTACTCTGTTCTGTAGAAAAATCTCTCTCATCTGTCCCTTTCTCCTCTACTGCTAATTCAAGACTTCGTTCCTTTTATCTCGCTGCACCTCACGCCTGGAATAGACTTCCCAAGCATGTACGTCTAGCCCCGTCTTTGGCCGTTTTCAAGTCCAACTCAAAACCCACCTCTTTACCACTGCATTTGACTCCTAACTCACTTTCCCTGTCCTTTTGTCCTCACCTCTTCATTCCCTTACCCTTAATTGTTCTGTCTGTTTACCTGTCTTATCTAGATTGTAAGCTCTTTGAGCAGGGACTGTCTTTTGTGTTTGGTGTACAGCGCTGCGTATGCCTTGTAGCGCTATAGAAATGATAAGTAGTAGTAGATAGACTTATATTTTAGATTCCTGCAGGAAGGATAGTGCAGAATAAGATAAGTACGAGAGGACACCGATGAATTTCTGGGAGGTAAATCAATCAAATCACACATGTAGACTGACGCTTCTCCGTAAATGATCTTGTGTGTTAAAGCACAGATTTTGAATTCAATGCGGTCTGTAATGGGTAGCCAGTGAAGGCTCTCACGGAGAGGCTGCGCACTATCGAGGCTGCGGTGTTTTGGACCGTCTGGAGCTTCTTCAGAATATAGTGTATACAGCCAGCAAATATTCCACTGCAGTAATCGAAAAGGGGTCCAAATACAGTAATTAACTAATTGAATTTCAATCCCCCTCTTCTGTTCTTGTAACTCCCATTTTACCTCATGAATTTTTTCTTGCTAAATGGTTATTGACTTTGGGGCCTTTTAGGCATCATAGGCCTAATGTGGGCCTACCATGCGGTAAAAGAGTACTACAGTGAAAAGCACTAAGGCATCCTGCAGTAGTTTTCCACTTAGTGCGCACTAATCATGCACTGGAAAATATTTTTTATTTTCTTGCATAGGAGGCGTGCCCTTGGGCAGAGAGTAGGCATGCCTGCACTAACTGGGTAATGAAGATACGTTGCCACGCACTACCCAGTTAGCATTGGAGTAGAGCGGGAGCCCTTACTGCCTCCTAAATAAGTGGCGGTAAGTTCTCCCGCGGTAAATGCCAATCACTAATGAGAAAATTAGCGTGTGGCCATTACAAAAGAAAAAACAATGGTGCAGCAGCCATTTTACCACCATGCTAAAAGTGGCCGCAACATGCGGAAAACCCACACACTGACGCCAGTGACAGCCACTTTTACCAAGCCATTCTAGAAAGGACCCCTTTATGTCCAAAATACCCTCGATTGGAAAGACAGACAGGCAGATGGCAGCAACCAAACGTAAAAAAATCAAAATCGTTAAAGTCCCTAACGATTTTTAAAAAACGAAGAATGCACCAAAAAAAAAAAGTCACACATGCTCAGATCGGTATTCAAACGTACAATGTATCAAAGAATCACAATACACATCGGTAATCGGCCCCTAAATCATGCGCAGAGCAGCCAAGCGTTTGCTGGCTGCTCTGCGCATGCTGCAAACGTAAAAACATAAAGAGGCATATTTTCAAAGCACTTTGGGAGGCTAAGTTCCATAGGTTTCTATGGAACTTTGGGAGGCTAAGTGCTTTGAAAATGAGCCCACTAACTACCTGTATAAAGGCTTGAGGAATTGTTTTTCTGTGGGACAAAGTTTTCCAATCTAGTTGCACCCCTAACCAGTTGGTTAGCCTAGATAGCCTCAAATCACACACAATCTATATATTTATATCTATACCTATGTATGACAAAGATACTGAATACACTGGAGACCGGGTTTTTTCCCCTCCAAATATGTACAGTACAGTTGTGCATGTAACTTTTGCAAATGAACTAGGGAGGGGGCTTTCTAACCCCACCTGATCTGTCTTGTTTGTGCTCGTTCTTTCTTGTTTCCTTCATCTTTCTCTTCTTCGTTTCATTTATGTTCTCTTCATTGCCTCTCTTCTCACTTCTTCCTAACATTGTGATATGTCAATTGTCATCGACTCCATCTTCCTCTCTTTCAGGGTTCGATGCAGAAAGATTTAGATTAGAGCCGTGCATTGATGACTTAGCGCAAGGGCTTCTAACGCAAGCTGAATGTACAAGCTTTTCTTCTCAAGTCAATAAACTAATGGCATGCAAATTACCACTTTGTTAGAAAGTGTGCACTGTCAGAAAAACAGCACACACCATGGTGGTAGTATGCAGCCGTTTGCTGCTGAAAAACAGTCTCCCTTCCCGTCAGTGTGCGAGCGGTGATAGGCTCACATGCTGAGAAGGGAGGCATTTAAAAACAAAAAGCCCACTGGGTTGTCTCCTTCAACCCCCCCCCCTCCCCCCCCCAAAAAAAAGATTCCTTACCCCAGAAAGGAACCACATGCTTGACCCTCCGCTCCCCGGTCCTCTCTACACTACCAAAAAAATCCCTGATAGTCTAGTAAACCCCCCCCCCCCACCACCACCACTCCTGACAACCAACAAAAATATACCTGATAATTTACCAGACTCTAACCCAGCTCCTCTCCCCTCTGTGTACCTTTACCCAGAGGTAGGAGTGATGACCACTCACTCCAGTCTCTGTGCCATCTTGCAAAATAGTAACACCTGACCTTGTGTGGTTCATCCTGGGATGCCTTGTACAGTCAGTCTGCTAATTTTTTTATTTTATTTTTTGTTACATTTGTACCCCACGCTTTCCCACTCATGGCAGGCAATGGAGGGTTAAGTGACTTGCCCAGAGTCACAAGAAGCTGCCTGTGCTGGGAATCGAACTCAGTTCCCCAGGAACTAAGTCCACCACCCTAACCACTAGGCCACTCCTCCACTAAATGACATGGAGGCAGGAGCGAGTGGGTGTTGCTCCTATTTCTGGTTATATTGGGGGGGTGGGTAATGGGGGACAGTGGATGTCCACTAGACTTCCAGGCAGTGCTTCCTCTAAGCTGTGTGTGTGCATTCTCACATGGATCAGAAAGGGAGAGCAAACGCCGAGCAACTGTGCATAAACTTTTTGTTGGCTTTCTTTATTGTGACCCTCTGCTCTCCTGCACACATCAATTTGAGGGTGAAAACTTGCACACAAAATGTTTTCATGCGCACAAAAAATAAGGGGAGAACATTGTTTCTAGGAATGTTATTTTTTTACCGTGTCTGTGAAGGGGATCGGAGGGGGGGAGAGAGTAGGAGGTTCCAGGAGTGATGGGGAGAGTAGATGGGCAGACTACATAGGCTATATGGTCTTGCCTACATTTTTCTATGTTTCTATGGGATGAAATGTTACTGGGTTCAGCCCAGAGGAATGCTGTAAACCGGATCATTGATTTCATACATATTCATGAAATCACAGTCAGGTGTGCCTCTGGAGTAGAGCTGAGAACTATTGTGCCCAACCATATTCAGTATAATTATACTCTGTGTTTGTGTTTTAGGCTATTCCTCCTTTGGAATTTGCTTTTAAAAATGAACAAATCACACTGGCTATTGTGGAAGCTGTCATTAACCCTCCAATGGTGCCTAAAGGAAGTATCTGCAAAGAGCTGAAGGTGTATCCGGCAGAATGCCGAGGGCGCAGAAGCACTTACCGAGGGAAGCTTTCTGTGAGTAATGCATCTGGCACTGCAAACCCAGCCTTCGCCTCCAGTATAGTATTAATATAATCCCACAGATCTGGGAAGACAATGCTAAAGCCCCCCAGTATGAGAGGGTAAATTCCTCCTCGTTTTGTGCGGAGCTGGTGAAGGGAATGTGGTTAACAGAAAGTGGTCAGAAACATGTTAAAGCCGTAAAAAGTTAACAGCTTTTACCTTTCTATTGAACTTTATTTCCATGTGTTTAGCATTATGCTGCGTTTTAAAATATTAAAAATAACTCTTCTCCTGACCCAGTTATGTTTATGTTTTTTTATTATTTCTTCTTTGCTCCATTTTTTTTTTTTGTTTTCTCTTCATTTCTTTGTTCTTTTTCCTTTTTTCCCCACCACGTCCAGAATGGCCCGTCACTCTCTACAGGTGCCTCCCCACCCAAACCTCTGTTTCTCTTCTGTCCTGTTTGCTGCTTTCCCACAGATTTCCCTTCTGTCTCTCCCTTCTCAAAGCTGCCGTTCTCTCCTTCCCCCTTCTATCACTTCTCCTCCTTCCCATCCTGCTACCACCAGGGCTTAATTTCCTGGGGAATAGCCTGGAACACAGTTTCCACCACTTCTTTTTATACTCCAGAGCAGCAGGGTGTTCTGCTCCTCCCTAACAGACAATTAAGAGGAGGGGAGGGGGTGATCCTGGAGCAGAGCAGAGAACACACTGCTCCCTAGTCCAGCCCCTCTTCTCCTTTTGCCCCTACCTCTAGCTCGCACACACTCTTTCCCAGCTCCACAGATCCATTTTCCATTTTGCCTACAAGTTAAGGATGGCTACTCTGCCTCCTGCTTGCCACTCATGTCTTATTTTCTGTGAGCAGCCTGGTGGAAATGGGGCTGACAAAGGTGGGAATGGTAGCAGAGTACGTACAACTTTTTCTGACATAAATTGTAATTCATTTTCTTACCTTTTTATATATACTTGTTAATATGTTTCTCCAAGGACAAGTAGGGCCATATTCTCACATGTGGTGACCTTATCCATGTCGCCTGGTGCGAAACGCTTAAAAAGCGTAATAAAGCTTTAAAACACGTGACACTATCTCCACTGTGCATATGTGCCTGCCGCAAGAGCACTGGACCAGCAGTCTTCTTCCGTCCGCTGTGAGGAGCAGACGCGCTGCTTCGTGGCCCCCCTCACTGCATCTGGTGTGGTTCTTTTTTACTATAGCTTTTTTGTGCCTTCCTGTGGGATTTATTTTTCCTGGATCTTCTTTGTTTTTGTTTCCAATTGGATTTTTTCTGTCACGTTACGTTTCTTTCATTTTTCCCCACTTTTAACTTTTCTTTATTTTTTTCACGCTCAATAGGCACTCTTAGGCCTGAGCTCCGGTCGGGCTTTTCTTCATTATTTTTCTTAGTGATTTGCTCCTTTTAAAGGTCATCATTGAGTCGTTTGATTTGGCAACAGCTGTTTTCCTTTCCATATCATCAAAGGTTCCCAGTGGCTTCAAGCACTATGCCTGGTGCAGTTGGGCCATCTACTACTACTACTATTTAACATTTCTATAGCGCTACAAGGCGTACGCAGCGCTGCACAAACATAGAAGAAAGACAATCCCTGCTCAAAGAGCTTACAATCTAATAGACAAAAAATAAATAAAGTAAGCAAATCAAATTACATCTCTGGTAAGGGCACCCATTTTTGGTGTCTCCAGTGTTCGGGGCCTGAACATACCCCATGCAGCTGTGTTCTTTGCCTTCGTATGATGAAAACGAGTTAGCTGGCCAGGGAGGCTCAAAGAGAGAATATTTTTGTAGCCTGGTCTGAATCTTTGACGTTAGCATCGGTATCGACATTGAGTCTTGCACTAGCATTGGTCCCTATGGCTTCCAGGCTCTTATCAGACACTGGGAGTGGTCGTGCATTGAGCAGGTCTCCACTTTCTTCGACGTTGACCGCTGTGCAGGGCCCCTGGGACCGGTCAGCATCAGACCCGAAGAGAAGGGGACATGGAGATTTGACGTCATCTTCATCGGCACTAAGGAGCATTGATGAGTGGCATCGGGCAAAGGACAAAAAGCAAAGGTGTCAGTGCCCCTCAACACATGGTGCCGGGGACACCAAGGGATCTGGTCCCTGAGAAGCATCAAAACCGGGAGGAGTGCTCTCCCTCCATTGTGGAGGTGCCGATGCGCAGGTCTCCATGCAGCCAGGACCAGATATCCACACTGACGCCGACAATTTAGCAGTCTGCTTCCCAACCAATGCCCCAGCCTTTCCCAAAGTTGACTCTCAATAAGCGCATCTGGGCCATGCTCCATGAACATTTAGCGGGTCTCTTTCAGCAAAGTGCATTGGCATCTGGGGAGCATGCACCAGCCATGCCTCTTCTTGCTGCCCTGCAAGGCCCTCAGCCTGTGGTGAGGCCTCCGATTCAGGTGCCACCCGTGCTGGCACCCCCTCGACATCGGTGGAGGAAGCATCGCCAGAGTTATGGTGGAACCCGCTCCTTGATGCCTCTCCAGACAAGGACATAGTTCCTCTTTCACAAGGATGAGGACCCTAGGTAGTTCTCGGAGGAGGAGGAGGAGTCCTATGGTATCCCATCTGACCCCTCCCCTCCCCTCCAGCGGAATGGAGGAAGTCTCCACCTGAGTATTTTTTCCTTCCCAGGTTTTGTCAGGGAAATGGCTGCTGCCATTTTAGTTTGTTCGGAGATGGAGGACAAGCCCAGGGCTGAGATGTTCGAGGTCCTGGATTATGACTCCTCCTAGAGCGGCTGTGATAGTCCCGCTTCACTGGATCCTGAAAGCTGTTCAGGTGAAGAACTGGGAGTCACTTCTGACAGTCCCTGTCCTGCCCAAGAAGATTGATACCATGTATCAGATCCAAAGTTCCCTGGGTTTTGACAGGCCTCAATTGCTTCTACATTCCCTGGTGATGGAATCCACGCTCAAAAGAGCCAGGAGTTCCAGGGAGTATGCTTTGGCACCCCCAGGCAGAGAAACTCGAACCCTGGATTCTTTTGGGTGGAAAATGTATTGGGCCTCTATGCTCATCTCCCGCATTCACTCTTACCAGCTCTACATGAACTTGGTGCGCAGTATGTCTGATTTGGCAGACTCTCACCCATTGGAGCAGGCTGAATCTCTTCGCCAGCTGGTCAAGCAGCAGAAGGCATGTTGTAAGTTCTTGGCCAGGGGCACTTACGATATGTTCGATGTATCATCCTGCGTCTCTGCTCAGAGTATAGCGATGCGCAGACTCTCATGGCTGCGTGTCCCTGACTTAGACCCCGTGGTCCAGCAGATATTGGCAGATGCCACGTGCTAGGGGGATAACAGTTTTAGAGGAGGTTGCTAACCTCATCAAGAAACACACTGACACCATTGTGTCTCTCTCCTGCTTAGACGCCTTCTGCACCTCCTCTGCATCCAGGAGGTTTTTGGGCAAGTCGAAGAGGGGTCTGAACTACTCACAGAGGCGTAGGTACACTCCTTGCCAGCCTCAGCAGGCTCGGACCCAGCGCATCGTTCTTGTCAACAGCGTGTGCTGAAGGCCCAGCTGGTTCCCCAATCAAAACAGGGGATGAGTTTTTGACTGGCTCTAGCAGAGCACAGCCACAGTCAAAGTAACTGTGCCAAAGAAAACGGGGGAGGGGGTGCGTCCCATCCTAGACCTAAGGGCCCTAACAGATTCCTGGTCAAAGAAAAATTCAGGATGATTCCCCTGGGCACCTTTCTCCCAATGATTCAAGAAAAAGATTGGCTGTGCTCTCTGGACTTAAAGGATGCTTACACTCATATCCTGATATTTTCCAGGCCACAAGTATATCAGATTTGAAGTGGGAACACGTCACTTCCAGTATTGTGTGTTGCCGGCCTCCCGTCAGCTCCCAGGGTTTTCACCAAGTGTCTAGCAGTAGTTGCAGTGTCGCTACACAAACTGGGAGTCATGTGTTTTTCTACCTGGACAATTGGCTAGTGAAGAGCATGTTGAAGGGCAGTACTCAGGAGTACATGCAGAGAACCACTTGGGTATTGAGCTACTAGGGTTTGTTTTAAGCTACTCTGGTCAGCAATTGGAGTTCATTGGAGCCCTCTAGACACACAGCAGGCACGAACATATCTCCCTATGCTGAGGGTGGATGCTCTAGTCACAATCGCCACTCATTTTCAGGCCAGCCAGCAGGTCATGGCTCAGCAGATGTTGAGGTTGCTAGGCTATATGGCCTCCACGGTGCATGTTACATCCATGGCACGTCGCCACATGAGAACAACCCAGTGGTGTCAAGCCTCCGGGAACCTAGCAGATGTCATCTGAGTAACATCAGAGTGGTTCAGTCCTTCCTCTGGTGGTCAGTTCAAACCAATTTGACTGTGGGACTTCCATTCCAAATTGCTCAGCCCCAGAAGATGCTGACAACTAATGTATCCCACCTGGGGTGGGGAGCTCATGTAGATGGGCTTCACACCCAAGGAGTTTTGTCAGCTCAGGAATCAGATCTTCAGATCAACCTCCTAGAGTTATGGGCAATCTGGAATACTCTAAAAGCTTTCAGAGATCGGCTGTTCAACCAATTGTGCTCATTCAAACGGACAATCAGGTTTGCAATGTATTACATCAACAAGCAGGGGGATACTGGATCATACCCTCTGTGTCAGGAGGCCATCCAAATGTGGCACTAGGCTGTCCAGACCAGGATAGTATTCAGGGCCAATATGTGATGGGCAGATCCAACACCCTGGCTGCCAGACTGAGCAGGGTCATGCAACCACATGGGTGGTCACTCACTATGAGTGTTACCCTTCAGATCTTCCAAGCATGGGCACCCCCTCGGTGGATCTCTTTGCCACTCCATTCAATCACAAAGTCCCTTAGTACTGTTCCAGGGTCCAGGGCACATGACAGACTAGTGTTGGATGCCTTCTGTTGGGGGAACAGTTTTCTTTATGTGTATCCTCCCATCCCTCTTGTGGGGAAGACTTGAAACTCAGGCAAGACTGAGGATCCACAATTCTGATCACTCCTTATTGGCCCAGGCAGATCTGGTTCCCTCTTCTTCTGGAGTTATCCTTGAAGAACCTTGGGGATTGGAGTGTTTTCTGAAATTCATCACGCAGAATAAGGGATGTCTTCTGCACCCCAGCCTCCAGTCCCTGGCCTTCACAACCTAGATGTGTTCCTACATCTTCCAGAGGGTATCTCCAAGGTCTTGCTGGCTTCCAGGAAAGATGGAGGAGGTTTGCCGTCTGATGTGAGGGCAGGGTCATAGATCCTATTTCTTGCCCTACACAGGACCTTGCTTGAATACCTTCTAAACCTTCAACTCTGGTCCACCTTAAGACCAACTCTGTAAGGTTTCAACCTCTGTGCAATTTGTGCTTACCATCGCCGTGTAGAAGGTAAACCCATTTCTGGACAGCCTCTAGTTTTTAGCTTCATGAGAGGTTTGCTGTTGACAAAACCCTGTATCAAACCTCTGCCTGTGTCATGGGACCTCAACGTCATCCATACCCAGCTATTAAAGCCTCCTTTTCAGCCACTGGCTGTTACTTCAGCTTGCAGGGCCATTGAGCTTCAGCAGATCCATATTATACTAAATTTCATCGTACCAGAGTATTTGTCCGCACGCACTCCAAGCTCCTGCCTAAGGTGGTATTGGAATTCCACCCGAACCAATCAATCGTTCTTCCAACATTTTTTCCCAAACCTCATGCCCATCCTGGCGAAAGTGCACTGCACCTCTTGGACTATAAGTGAGCGTTGGCCTTTTACTTGGAGTGGACTAGGTTCTACAGACAGACCACCAGCTTTTCATTTCTTTTAATCTCGACAGGATGGGGGTTGCCATCGGGAAACACACATTCTCCAATTGGCTGGCAGATGACATTTCTTTCTCTTATGCCCAAGCTGGGCTGACTCTTGAGGGTCATGTCAAGGCTCATAATGTCAGAGCTATGGCTGTGTCGGTAGCCCACTTGAGATCAGCCTGTATAGAAGAAATTTGCAAGGCTGCGATGTAGTTTTCAGTCCACACATTCACATCTCACTGTTGCCTGACGCAGTGGTCTGTTTTGACAGACAGTTCTGCAAAATTTGTTTGGAGTCTAGAATCCAACTTCACCCTCCTAGTCCATTTTGTTGGTGTCCAGGCTGCAGTTTCACACAGTTTTGTATATAGTTTCAGGTTACTTGCGAGGTCCTTTTGTCCTACTGTTGTTGTTTTCGCTGAGCCTGGTACCTAGGGATTCCCACGTGAGAATATGGCCTGCTTGTCCTCAGAGAAAGCAGGGATACCTGTAACAGGTATTCTCTGAGGACAGCAGGCCATTCTTTCTCACATACCCTCCCACTCCCCTTGGAGTTGTCTTCTGTCCTGATAGCTATACTATTGTACTGCTGGTCCTGTGTTCTCGCAGCAGGTGAGAAGGCACTCTGCATGCACACTGGGGATGCTGTCATGTGTCTTAAAGCTGTATTATGCTTTCTAAGCGTTCCGCACTGGGTGACGTGGATGATGTCACCCACATGTGAGAATGAATGACCTGCTGTCCTCAGAGAATACCTGCTACAGGTAAGTATCCCTGCTTTATTTTGCATTTTAAACCACCTGGATGGCATGTCTATAAGACAGTATGTCAAATAGAATGAAACTTGAACTCATTAGTGACTGAGAGGGGGGCAGAATGAGAGGACCCGATGAAACACAGGCAGTAGCCTAATACAGCAGGAAATAATTTTGTGACTCAGCAGGATTATGAGAGTGGGAAAGGTAGCATACTGTTTGTAACCCAAAGAAGTGGGAGAGAGGGGTTTGGCCCATTTCCAGCTGTTCCACGGCCTTGTCTAGATTCTGCCACAGAAACACAGGAATTGGAGGACCTGTGATGATTATTTTTTTTTTGGGGGGGGGGGGGGGGGGGGGGGGGGGGGGGGGGGTGGGGGCTATCCTAAGTTCAAGTTATCCCTGAAACATACAAATATGTCATGGAAGATTTGAGCCAGGTGACTTTGGATGCTAATGGATCTTTAAATACCTGGATTTGGAGATTAAATGTTTGTTGCATTACTATTATAAGGTGAGTCTTCCCCACCCAGGATGGAGGATGGGATGGGTATATGGAATGTATAGGGGTACTTAATATCAAAACCATGTATATTCTTTATTACCCCCCCCCCCCCCCAAACAAAAATAATTGTTGCATAATCTTTTTTTGCTGACCCCTTTAACTTTCCCTAGAGCTCTAGGCTGTTTCTATTTTTTGCTATCATTGGGGCATTAAAGACCGGGATCACATCCTTTGCATTTGCTTGGTACTGACACACTGTTCTTTCTTTTCAGGCTTGTATCAGCTGGTCGGGTGAACGGTGTCCCGAAAGGAATCATTAAGCAGACCCTGGGGCAAGTTCCCCATTATGGTGATAATCAAAGCTTTGCAACTTGTGGAACCTTTCTCCAAAGGCACTCATCGAACACCATGAGGAGGCAGAGGTATAGTAACTGCACAGGCTGAGATGGGATTGTACCTGCGCTGCTCCAGCTGTGCCTTTTGAGCTGAGAATGTGCAGGATTTTTTTAATAGGATTCTGTGGCAAACATTTTACTTCTTATACATCAGCATAACAGAGTAACGTTGCAGTGTGACTTCTCACAGTGATAGCAGAGTGGTAAGAATCGGCTAGTTTTCTGAACTCAGCCGTTGCCAGCCTCCTGGAAAGAGAAGCACGTTCTAACTAATGTACGTGGCCATTAGTCAGCAGCTGTTTACTTACTGAATGGTTGCAGACTCCATAAGCCATGCTTTCCTATATATGTAAGATATTTTGTGTTGGTCGCAGTGTTTGATCATGTCTGCATTACAACATTTTCATTTTTCCTCATCCCATCAGGAAATGGGTGGCTATTTTATAATCAATGGCATAGAAAAGGTTATTAGAATGCTAATTATGCCGAGAAGAAATTTCCCTATTGCGATAGTGAGGCCTAAGTGGAAGAACAGAGGTCCAGGTTACACCCAGTATGGTAAGCAAAACCAATTTGCTAATTCTTCTTGCTGAATACAAATTTCCAGAATACTTACATGGAAATGGAGGTTGAGAGGTCAGTGGTTGTTTTTAATAGCTAAACTGCTATGGTAAGGAGTCTGGGAGAGCAGAATGCAGTGTTTCTGGTGCAAGGTTGTTGTGCGTGTTTTACTGATGAGGTCCAGAGTCTATATAACTGGGAATTTGCACATTAGTGGCAGATGTCCAAAGCGAAGCTGTTTCACCATTCCTCACACTAATCCATACTAAACCTTTATCACGTGTAGCTTGTTTTACCTTCAGTGTAGAAATATGGAAACAAAAATTGAACCAGTAACCCCAAGAAGTCACAACTCAGAATAGTCAAACTGTGGAACAGAACAAGGGTCCAGGTTCCCCAATTCACATCCAGGCCAACACAGAAATATCATTCTGCAATGAGGAACAGAAGCTAGAGCACCAAGAACATTTCAAGCCCCTGAAATATAATAATGTCAGCACCAGAACAGAATTTACAGAATACTTCAGCTCTTGAACAGCATTTTTACATAATGAGGAATAGGCATGTAGTGCTCTAGGACGGTCAATAATACTATTTCAGTATAGCACAGGGGTTCTCAATAACATTGCTTTAATTTGTGCTCACTCTAATTGACTGCACTTTTCACTACATCGTAATATAGAAATCTTTATGCAAGCAAAGCAGATCATATATAAAGGAAAGAAAGTTCAAAAGAGAACAGTGGAAGGAAAAAGTCCTAGTACAGCTGCTTAAGGAGAACTTATCTGTACCTGAATAAACCACTGGAAAGCTATGAATATCCAACACAAAATCTGTAACAGGTATCTAGGGTCCAAGTCTATGCATATACATTTAAGGCATGAAAATTATTTGTAGATCTGGTGCAAATTAAAAAAAAAGAAAAGAAAAAAAAGATGACTTATGTGATCAGCATTGGTACTGATCTTGTAACTCTTGGTCTATTATACAAATAATCTACCAGCAATGAAATTTGGCAGGCTCATTTATGCTGATATTTGCTATGCTACTCAAGTATGCTTCTCATACATCACCACACAGCTATGGAACGCACTACCGAAGGCCATAAAAACAACGCAAGACCTAACCATCTTCCGGAGGCTAATGAAAACAGATCTCTTCAAGAAGGCGTACCATAAACATCCATCTTAAATACTAATTAATAATACTACACACGAGCTATACAAAACCGAACTCTTATCACATGACAGACATCACCACACTAAACCTATGTAAAACAAGATCTCTCTACAGTCAATGACCTAAAGTAGATTATAATGCAATTTATCACTCTGAAACCTTCAGGCTATACCATAATTATTCTTCTATACCATGTATGTACGCATATAGTATATATATATATATATATATATATAAATATATATATATACCATGATCTACTCCATATATATGTTCCATGTATGTTATCATGTATGTATGCACCATATATGTTATGTTCCATGCATGTTATCATGTATGTATGCACCATACGCAATAACCTTTGCAATTCTACTACCCGAAATGGCATTCGCCATTACGGCAAATGTAAGCCACATTGAGCCTGCAAATAAGTGGGAAAATGTGGGATACAAATGCTACCAATAATAATAATGTTTCAACTTTTCACTCTCTGGGTCAGACCCTGAATGAGGATGTGTCCAAACTGACAGAACATTGCACCACATGATGGCTAAATGACTGATTTAATTCCAACACGAGGGCAACTTGTTTATTAAAAACAAAAATAAATGACAAATGAGCACAAAGTACAACAAAGTTAAGTATCTTTCTTATTGACAGTAAACCAGTTATCTTCAGTAGTCTCAATGCAGTCCTGCGTTTCAGTGCAGAAGGTGCCTGCCTCAGGAGTTACTAGCTGTTTGGTCTGGTTGGTAATACAAGGATATCGGTCTAAACAGGGGTACCAGTCAGTAAGTCCAAATAAAAAGTATAACTGTTGCACCATCGGTGCAGAGAAACCACAATGAAACTGTCTTCAAACAGCATTGAAGATGGCCAAGTTTTGGGCCTTACATAGTAACAGTAAATGATGGCAGATAAAGACCTGAATGGTCCATCCAGTCTGCCCAACAAGATAAACTCATTTTACATGGTATGTGATACTTTATATGTATACCCGAGTTTGATTTGTCCTTGCCATTCTCAGGGGTGGACCGTAGAAGTCTGCCCAGCACTGTTCTTGTTCTAAAGGTTCTGAAGCTAACGTCGAAGCCCCGTAAATTTACACTCCAGCCCATCAATATCTATTCAGTTACGATCAGGTTGCAGACCATAGAAGTCTGCCCAGCACTGGTTTTGCTTCCCAGTTGCTGGCATTGCCACCCAATGTCTGCTAAGATTCCATTGATCCATTCCTTCCAAACAGGATTCCTTTGTGTTTATCCTACGCATGTTTGAATTCCATTACCGTTTTCATCACCACCTCCTGCAGGAGGGCATTCCACGTATCTACCACCCTTTCAGTGAAAAAATACTTCCTGACATTACTCCTGAGTCTGCCCTCCTTCAACCTCAATTCATGTCCTCTAGTTCTACTAGCTTCCCGTCTCCAGAAAAGGTTTGTTTGCAGATTAATACCTTTCAAGTATTTGAATGTCTGTATCATGTCACCGCTGTTTCTCCTTTCTTTCAAGGTATACATGTTCAGGTCGGCAAGTCTGTCCTCGTACGGGTTGCAATGCAATACCATACCATTTTTGTAGCTTTTCTTGGCACTGCTGCCAGCCTTTTTGCATCTTTAGCAAGATACGGCCTCCAAAACTGTCAAAGTGGGTCCTCAGTAGAGAGTTGCACGGGGACAGAAATCTTACCCATCCCCGCCGGAATCTTACCCGTCCCCACCCATCCCCACTGGAATCTTACCCATCCCCACCCATCCCCGCAAAAATTTAAACCATCCCAACCCGTCCCCACCCGTCCCCGCAAGAATTTAACCCATCCCCACCCATCCCCGTAAGAATTTAATAGTACATAAAAGAAAGTTCCAGTCAGCTCCCTCAGTCTCTCTCTGGATTTGAGCCACAGCACTGTAGGCAAGGAAGGAACGGAAGTTGGAACTTGGAACACTCTGGTGCGCACATGTAAGATTTGTCTCTGATTCACTGGCAGTGTGTGCTGAGAGGTCGCCACATGCACGCGCCAGTAGGTCAGGTGACATCTGATTCTTGTGCCTGTGTCAGAGCTGAGGTCTGTGCACCAGCCTGGGAGCAAAGAGGATTAATAGTAACATAGTAAGTGACAGCAAATAGACCTGAACGGTCCATCCACTCTGCCCAATAGTCACACTCATGATCAATTCATCATTAAATCAACAAGTGTGATATTATATACTTGATTATGGTCTTTCTTTCATGTTTCTGGAACAAAGACCACAGAAATCTATCTGGCCCCATCCTTATGTTCCAACTGCTGGAGTTGCCATCGAAGCCCACTCCAGCCTATTCATGTTCTCATTTGTGGGACACAGACCATAAAAGTCTGTCCAGCACTGTCCTCATGTTCCAGCCACTGAAGTTGCTGTCTAAGCCCTTTCCAGCCCATCCTACACCAGATTGCCATGTATGAGACACAGACCATACAAGTCTGCCAGGTATCAGCCCTAGTTCATCACAGCCAGAGTCGCCATCTAAGCGTCACTTGACACATCCACACACATGCAGCCATTTAAGGTTAGGTTTTTTTATAACTTCCATTTTCTAATTAGAGATCCTCTGTGTTCATCCCATGCCTTTTTGAATTCCGTCATCATTTGTGACTCTACCACCTCCTTAATGGAAGACTTTCCACATTTATGCTGTTAAAGCAAGGCGGAAGAGGAGGAGAAGGAGGAGACAGCACTCAAAGAAATTGGTATTCGGTAGATGAGAGGCTGGTGCAAGTGGAGCTTACAATTCCACGGGAAGCCCACAGAACTGGTTCCATCCCCGCGGGAACCCCGCAGAACAGCTTCCATCCCCGCGGGAACCCCGCAGGAACTGCCTCCATCCCTGTGGGATTCCCGCGGGGACGGAAGCCGTGCAGCTCTCTAGTCCTCAGTAATGACTTGTAGAGGGGCACCAACACCTCAAGGTCTCTCTCCTGAGTTGAGCTTACTGATCTCTCCCCTTCTATCCGGTATCTCTCTTTTGGGTTTCTGCACCCCAAATGCACTCTGCACTTCTTGGCATTAAATTTTAACAACATACTAATCCAATTTCTGGGTAACCTATGAAGATCGGTTTCTAATATCACAATTGATGACTAATACAGAAACCACAATTTAAATATAAGTGTGCCTTAAATAGTTTTTATAGAAAAAAACCAAAAAAATATTAATAAAAAGTAAAATATAAAATATATATGTGTATAATAATGGTTTGTGCTCAGTTTTTTGGTGTACTACAGTGACCAGGCGGTTCAAGATGTATGTATGTACACCATTTCCTTACATCATTGCACACCCTACCTCCAGCCTAAGAATAATATTAAAGAAGACAATATCATCCAAAAAAATGATGGTATACTGTTGATCAAAAATTGTATATATAAGCTACTTAGCTTGGGTCGAGTCTGTGCAAGTCCACTTTATTTGTGTCGCTATAGCTCCTTGATCACTGCAGTACTTTTTTTAATATCAGCTCTAAGTGAAGCTCACCTTCCTTTTCTCTGAGCGGATTCCATTTACCACCACCCTCTTCCACCTGTTGGTCAACCAATTTCCTATCCAGTTCACCACTTTTGGTCCTAAGTTCAGCCCTTTGAGCTTATTCACGAGTCTTCTGTGGGGGACCATTTCAAAGGCGCTGCTGAAATCCAAGTAGATTATATCTAGTGCACGTCCTTACAGGTTATAAACTTGTTTGATTTTCCTGAGGTTCCTTTTATATGTAAAGACACTACTGTACAGAAAAGTTTGTAAAATTTTCCTTTGTTGGCTATTCTGAAAAACAGACCTGTGTCCTTTTTTACTAAGATTAAATTACTTTCACGTATGCCTCGACTAAGTACCTTCAGTCCTTAGAAAATGTGTCATAATTATTTGGTGCCTTTTTAAATTGATATGCAGGATGCTGAACTGAGTTTACATTAGAAAATGACACGGGAACAGAATTTGTCCCCATCTCCTCCACATCTCCATAGGTTCTGTCTCCATCCCCACAGGCCCCGTCTCCATCCCTGTCTCCATTCCCGCCCTGTCCCTGCAGGTTCTGTCCCCATCCCCATGGGCTCTGTTCTCAGCTCAGAAGCTTTGAACACTTATGAATTTATAATTGAATCTTTTTATTAAAGTATAAAAAGGAACTATGCTGTGCAACTGTTTTGTATAAATTACAAATAAAAAACAATAATAACAATTATTATTATTAACATTTGTATAGCGCTACCAGACAATGAGCAACTATAATAAACCCTACCACCACCACCATCCTTCCAACTCCAACAATAGCTGACTTCTGTTACCCCAAGGAATCCTAATCGACCCTGATAAAATGTCCAGGGATACAAAATACAACCTGTTCTGTATGCCCTAGAGGGGAGAAAAATGCCCTGTGAAGCACTGTTATGATTTTTTAATCTGTGGGTGAATAAGAAGTAATCAACAATCTCAGGATTCAGTCTAGCTCTCCTGTCTTCCACAGTCCCTCCTGCAGTAGAAGATGTCTTCTTAGAAGATGTGCTGGTAGCAGGATGTACAGGATCCTCCATGTAAATTTTGCTAGTTGTGGCCAGCATGTTTTTGTTTTTCCAAAAAATCAAAATATCATTGTCTGCATCACTCAAACATAAATAACAGTCCAGTTCATTAACAGGCTTCAAAGTAGAAAATGATACGGGGACAAAGTTTGTCCCCGTCCCTGCCCTGTGGGCTCTGTCCCAGTCCCCATCCCTGCGGTTACTGCAGGTCCCCATCCTCATGTCATTTTGTAGTTTACATTTCAATGGGGCTAGAGTAGGTAATGATGTCGGGCATTGTTAAATCCACCCTGTCATTGGTTAGCATTTTGTGGGAGGTGGAGTATGCATAAAGAGGGTTCAGGGCATGGGCACTTGGTGCTCTTAGATCATTTTCATCTTCTCGAGAAAGATTAATGGTGTCTGTGTGTCATACACGAGTTCATTTGCTCCTGGGAATTTTTCTACTGATCTCTGCCTGGCAATAAGGCAAAAACCTGAAGTTTTATTTTAACGGGGCCATTGCAAGTATATTAGGTGTCCTAGGCAAACCTTTAACTTTGTGTCCCCTCAATAATTTTTAGACCCCCCCTCATCCCCCTTGAGATATTGATAATTCAACTCAAGAATAATTCTTGACGAGAGCAATTCTGTATAAACCCAATTGGACATCATATTTGTAATTGTCTACCCCTACATGCACATGTGTGTGTGCACATGATGAGTAATTTCCAAGAGGTTATTTGAAAGCTGTCCACCATCCTTGCTGGTAAACACATACTCTGATGGTTCGTTGAGTTAGTGTGACTATTAGGATCTGTTTGCTTTGATTTGCTGCTTACTTTGGAGGTGGGGAGTGCCAAAGGATAAAGAAGTCATGTTGGTAGTGGGGGGTAGGGAACTAATTTCAGCCTTTTGTCCCGCAACATTTGTGGGATTCTGCATCCCTTATACCCACCTCAAACTACACCTGTAGCTGCTCTTTGCTGCCCTGTAGGCTGCTTAATCTGCCCAACGGTCTAGCCAATCCTGCACTTTGATCTAAAAACACACGTTCACCAGTGACTTAAGAACTTTGTTATTATTTATGGCTCCAGACAGTCTCATACTTAACTAATGCATATCATTTAATCAGTAGCATCAATAATTTATCCTGTATGTGCAGGATCTGGAAATTGTTTGCATTTTGTACAATTCTTTGCAACAGCTGAAGTTTATTTTAGGTTCTTAATTAAAGTTCACATAACTCACTAGGGCCATATTCTCCCAAACATTCACAATATTAATAATGTTTTGCTCATGTTAAAAACCTGAATGAAACAGAATAAAGAATTCAGGGCTTTTGTATAAGACGTCCTCTCCTGTTTTGATATTTCTGTCATATTTAGGAAACCTGTCCATCACGGCTGTGTAAGAACAGTGACCTGCTTTAGACTGCATAGTGTTAGGTATAAACATTTATCCAGCCCTAGCTGAGATCTTTGTAGGTTTTGATGTCATTTTCTTGTGCCAACAGGAAAAGAACAATACAGTACATTAGCTTTGGAGACCACCTAGGTCTCATCCAGAGATGAGATCTTGAAAGTTCATGTGCTGAAGCATTTTTTGAATTAATATAATAAAAGTGTCAAAGGCTACAGAGGTTTCCGTTTTCTCTGGGAAAAGTGTGGCTGCTGGAGTGCTAGAGTCTATCCCTGGCTGAAGGCACTTTTCATCCCTGTGCTGTTCTGGTACGATGTACTCTTGATGGTTGTCTCTCACCAGTGAAAACTGAAGGATCAGGAATTCAAGTGTCTGTTCTAGTAAAGAGGCGTGGAGGATGCAGGCAGTCAAATCTGAATTTTTGACTTAATACTCCTTGTAATAGGTTAGCTTCCCCTAACAACTGAACTTACAACACATGTGCTTTTCTTTAGGTATCTCAATGCGCTGTGTGAGAGATGAACACACTGCTATTAACATGAACCTTCATTACCTGGAGAATGGCACTGTGATGGTGAACTTCATCTACCACAAAGAGATTTTCTTTATACCCCTGGGATTTGCACTGAAGGTATGACTGAATGAAGGTGTGAGTTTAGCTATTACCTCTGTTAGCCAATAACTTTTTACCATACACAGATAGATACGTGGTAACACCAACAGGCAGAACTAGAAATTTTCAAGGTGAATGGTTGCTAGACCCAGTGGTGTGCTGGTAAATGTTTAACAACAGGCTCTCTCCCCCGTCCCCCTCTGCGCTTCCCCCAAATTGCAGAGCTGGCTATCGCCGGGGAGAGAGCCTGGGGGGGGGGGGGGGGGGGGTGGCAATGCATTACTCCAGGAAAAAAATTAAATGATCCCAGGTTCCAATCTAATTCATGTTTAATGTGCGATAAAATGCCATAAGTAAATAAATATAAACTTTTAATGTTGAGCACCTGATTCTCAAAGTGAACATATTCCAAACACTATAATGAAAATAAAATGATTTTTTTCTACCTTTGTTGTCTGGTGACTGTTTTTCTGATCATGCTGGCCCAGTATCCGATTCTGCTGCTATCTGTCCTCTTAACTCCATTTCCAGGGCTTCCTTTCCATTTATTTCTTTCCTTTCCTCCTTTCTTCTTCATTTCTGGTCCTCAGCTTCTGCCTATTTTCTTCATCCATGTGCAGTTTTTCTCCTCTCTTCCTTTCCCCTCAACTCATCTCCTTCCTCACTCTTCCCTCCCCTCTATCTATGTCCAGCAGTGACCCTCCTCTCCCCTGCCCTGCATGCACCCATGTCCAGCAGTGACTCTCCTCTCCCTTGCCCTCCATCCACCCATGTCCAGCAGTGACCCTCCTCTCCCCTGCCCTGCATGCACCCATGTCCAGCAGTGACCCTCCTCTCCTCTCCCCTGCCCTGCATGCACCCATACCCAGCGCGACCCTTAGTTCTCTCCCCTCCCTCCACCCATGCCCAGCGACTCCCTTCTCTCCCCTGCCGCCACCCCCCCCCCCCCCCCCCCCGCCCCCCGAGTTGTCAGCGAATTCTCCTCCCTCCGGATCCAGTCCCTCACCGACTCCTTGTTCTTCTAATTTTTCGGGGCAGGCAATCTTGCCTGCCCGTTGCCAGCTGACTCTCCCCCGCTGCCGATTCACGTTTCAAAATGGCTGCCGAGCGAGGCCACCTCTGGAAGTCTCGGCGGCCATTTTTAAAGCGCGAATCGGCAGCGGGGGAGAGGCAGCGGGCAGACAAGACTGCCTGCCCCGAAGAATTAGAAGAACAAGGAATCGGTGAGCAGGACCGGATCTGGAGGGAGGGAGGAGAGCCAGAGCCGGCTCGCGATATTTAACAACCGGCTCGCAAGTCGGTAGAAAGATTAACAACCGGCTCTTGCGAGCTGCTGCGAGCCGGCTCCAGCACACCACTGGCTAGACCTTTCAGTACTGGTGCCCAGATCCCAAATTGGGGTGGTTGATTAATCTATTAGCATTGGGAAAAGATTTTGTGACCAGTAGAGCTTCCTGCCCTGGTGCTATCATGGGATCTTTTTCCCACTGCCTCAGGAATGAAAACTGACAGTTGCCCAGGAACGCATGGTTTAGTGTGGAGTATCCTTGAAGAATGCTATTGAAACAGGATGTTTAAGGAATCCCAATAGAGAGGTTTCAACAGTGGTGAAAGAAAGCCAGGAGTGTTTAAGGAGAGAGCAAAATAAAGGATTAACATTATCCCTGTCAACTTCTAAGCAGACTGTAAATGTAAGGAGAAAACTCAATTTTTTTTTTTGTTGTTACATTTGTACCCCGCGCTATCCCACTCATGGCAGGCTCAATGCGGCTTACATGGGGCAATGGAGGGTTAAGTGACTTGCCCAGAGTCACAAGGAGCTGCCTGTGCCGGGAATCGAACTCAGTTCCTCAGTTCCCCAGGACCAAAGTCCACCACCCTAACCACTAGGCCACTCCTCCACTTGAAGTGTCTATATACAAATGCTAGAAGCCTAAAAATAAGATGGGAGAGTTAATTGCACTAATTGGTGAGGTAGATATAACAGACATCTCGGAGACCTGGTGGAAGGAGGACAATCAATGGGACACTGTGTTAACAGAGTATAAATTATATCTCAGCGATGATAGAGTGGTTCAAATTGGAGGGGGGTTGCGCTATATGTTAGAGGAAATTGAGTCAAACAAAATAAACATTCTACGTGAAACAGATAGCAGTGTGGAGTCATTATGGATAGAAATTCCATGTGTGAAGGGAAGGAGTATTCTTGTAGGGCTGTACTACTGTCCACCAGGACAGACAAACAGACGGATGAAGAAATGCTTACAGAAATTAGGAAAGCTGACAAATTGGGCAACAGTATGATTGGTGATTTCAGTTACCCCAATATTGACTGGATAAATGTTACATCGGGGAGTGCTATGGAGGTAAAATTCCTAGACATAATAAATGACTGCTTCTTGGAGCAACTGGTCCAGGAACCAACAAGAGGAGGAGCTATTTTAGATATAGTTCTTATTGGAATGCGGGGCATAGTTCGAGGTAACAGTGTTGGATCCACTGTATAACAGTGATCACAACATGATTTAATTTGAATTGATATCTGGAGTGATGCCACAAAGGAGATCAACTGTAGCAGCATTTAATTTTCAAAAGGGCAACTATGATAAAATGGAGAAAATGTTTAAAAAGAAGCTAAAAGGACTGGCTGCAAAGGTTAGGACTTTAAGTCAGGCATGGATGTTAAAAATACTTTTTTGGAAGCCCAGACCAGTTGCACTCCACGTATTTACAAAGGTGGAAAGAAGAGAACATGACAGCCAGTATAGTTAAAAAGTGAAGTGAAAGAGGCTATTAGAGTCAAAAGAATGTCCTTCAAAGAATGGAAAAAGGACCAAATGAAAATAAGAAGCAATATAAACACTGGTATGTTAGATGAAAAGCATTGATAAAGATTGGTAGCATGGAATGTTGCTACTATTTGAGTTTCTGCTAGGTACTTGTGACCTGGATTGGCCACTGTTGGAAACATGATACTGGGTTATATGAACATTGATCTGACGCAGTATGGCTATTATGTTCTTAAGCGGGCAACGTGGAGGACACAGCTGCTCCCCTGTCCTCTCATACTTGTTTCCACACGGGAAGTACATGGGGATTAAGAGGAGCAGCTGTGAATTCTCATTCTGTTCCCCCTCCCCCACTGCAGCCTCCTGATTTCTTTACTGTAGGGTCAAATGGAGGTAAAATGAGAGGGAGGGAGGGGGAGGCAGTTAAGAGAGGTGCACTTGGAGTACAGAAGTGAGAAAAGTGCTCCATGGGGAATGTTCTATGCGAAAGGAGAGGCAAAATGGGTAGCACGAAGGGAAGAAAAGGAGGTATGTGAGGGGAGGAGGCTTTCAGTTTGTGTTTGCTTCAGAGATAGTGAACTTGGAGGCTCATTTTCAAAGCACTTAGACTTACAAAGTTTCATAGGCTACTATGGAACTTTGTAAGCCTAAGTGCTTTGAAAATACGCCTCTTGGCATCTTTAGTTCATACATGGCTGTTTTTCAGGATTTCCACAATGAGTATTTGAGATATCTTGGCATACAATTGATGTAAAATCTAGGTTTGTTTGTATAATTCAACTTTTAGAAATCAAGCTTTTTTTAACCCTCAAGGAAAGTTTATTTCTAATATTTTTCCAGCCCAGGCAACAGGTATGCAGTAAGAGGTGCATTTATAAGACAGAGGGGTTGAGGCAGCACGCAGCTTCTACCATGAAATTAACAACAAAAATATTCCACCTTGTACAGTAAGCAATAAGCATGAAAGTTACTGCCATGTTAAAGCACAGCAGTAATCCACAGCTCATTGTCAAACCACCCGCAATGTTCAACTGGGGACCAGTTTGAGTCTGCAGTCTTATCTGGAGGTCTTCAGATCTCTGTTTTTGGTGCCCAATGAATTTACTTCTTCCCTTCCTCTCCCCTGTTTCCTGTGGAGCTCTCCTTTTCCAAGCCAACAATTTTTTCTTTTTTTTTAAGAGGAGAAGGAAAGTGGTTTATTGGAGAGCATGGGACAGAGTATCAGTCTTGATTCTGTCTCATCTGGGGTAGGACTTGTGGAGATTATGAGCTTTAGGGGAGCAACAAGTAGTGGTAACTCTGACAGTTTGACTCAGAACCACTTGGAGGGCTGCAAATTCTGCTTGGTGCAGGGAAGGGATCCTGACTCACCGCTTGGGACCATGTGGTGCAGTGCTTGTGACAGGCGGGATGAATGGCAAGTCCCAAGGAGGCAGTTGAGTGGTGTTCCCAATGTGGGACCCACCAGCTGGCGTCAGGGAATTTCAGTGCATGCAAGCCGGGAATCCTGTTTGATTCAGAGGAAATGGCAGCACCACGTCTTCGGATTTGGCCCAGTATCTCAATATGCTGGGGAATTCAACCTCTCCGGTAGGGCCAGGGCACAATTTGATGCAGGAGAGTGCAGGAACGGGCTCCATTTTGTCAGGACCGACTGGCAGTGTGGTACAGTCTGATCACATGTGAAGCACAGCCATCATTTTACAACCTCAGGGCCCAACAGAATGTTCAGCTGAATTGGGATCTTTCTTTTCTCCAGAATTTATATCACTATTACACCAGGCCTATTTACTGAAGCAAGGACAGTTGGAGTTGCTGCAAGGTGCTTCAGTTTTTCGTCCCGCTGCCCATCCAACTCCTAAGAGATCTTGTTTAGACCTCTAGGAGTGGGCAGATGAGGCTTTCTGCTTATCCCTCCTTATCTGATGTGGCCTCGGTCTATTCAGAAGAGCCATCATTGAAGGAGCTGTTACAGGAAAGAGAGCTCCCTCCTGAGGGCGATGATCTGAAAGTACTGAGGTTTTTTCATAAAGAGGAGCTCAGTACTCTTATTTCCATTGAGGAGCCTTCTGCTTCATCATCAGGAGTTCCATCTTTGTTGATCACAAGAGGGCTTAGAGGTTCTTTTTAAGGCCTTCCTGATGCATCCTGACATTCAGCACTTGATTACAGAAGAACGGGACTCACTGAGGAGGAAGAACCATGGCTCACCTCTACCCCTTGGAGTCCGGAGGAGAAAGAGAGAAATTTGCAACTTCCCAGGGTGGATACCCTTGTTATGGCCGTGGCTAAGAAGACCACCTTGCCATTGGAAGGGGGCAGTCCTAAACACCCTACAGGATAGAAGCTAGAAGGCTTGCTGAAACAAGCCTTTGAAGTGGCCTCTTTGGGCCTTCAAGCAACAGTGTGCAGCTCATTCTTGCTTGAAGTTATATCAGCAGTCTGCAACACAAGACAGGCACTATTACGCCCAACTGGAAGTGGGGTTGGCCTACTTGGCAGATGGTATGTATGACATATTATGGGTTACAGCCTGCAGCATGTCATTGACTGTTAAGGCACATTGGCAGCTCTGGTTGCGGCATTGGGCAGTGGATGCAGCATCAAAGTTATGTCTAGTTAAATTGCCCTTCGGGTTAAGTGACTGTTCGGAGAATATCTCAGTAACTTGGTGAAGGAACCGGGGGAAACTAAGCCACAGCGATTGCCAGAAATAAGCCGAAAGCCTTTGGTCAGCCATCTTCAGGGAGCTCTCAGTCTCGATTTCAAGACAGCAGACACTACCAGCTTGGTCGTCAGCAATATGGTAAGAAGTCCCGCTTTCAGGCACACCAGTCTTCCTTTCATGCAGACAGGAAGTCCGCCTATCAGTCGGCTAAATTGCCTAATGCTTCCGAAGCTCTGCCACTCTTCTGTTCCTCTGGTGGGAGGGTGTCTTCAGGAATTTCGGGAGGAGTAGGCCAAAATCCCATCAGACCAGTGGGTTCTGGAAATTTTTCAGAAGGTTACAAGTTGAATTTCTCTCACCTGGTCGCTCCTCTCTTCTTGCAGTTTCCTTCTTGAAAGAGACTCAAGGTGGTCGAGGTTCAGTCCACCATAGATTCCTTGCTGGCAGTCCAGGCCATTGTTCCAGTTCCCCAGGCCGAACAGGGACAAGGCAGATACCCCGTTTACCTCATTGTTGCAAGGAGTGTAGGTAAACGGCTGCCTCTTGAGTGTCCCACTTTGGCATGGAAACGCTAAGAGCAATCATAGCCTCGGTTTAAGCGAGAGAATTTCTTGCTTTCCTGTATCT
The DNA here is from genome assembly GCF_901765095.1 of Microcaecilia unicolor. Taxonomy (NCBI): domain Eukaryota; kingdom Metazoa; phylum Chordata; class Amphibia; order Gymnophiona; family Siphonopidae; genus Microcaecilia; species Microcaecilia unicolor. The sequence goes on from NC_044033.1 coordinate 277,997,762, forward strand.
CAAGGAGGAGTACTTGCATAGACTCATGTGGCTGCCACTCGTAGGCTTCTATGTTTTGCGGTGCTGGGCTGTCACTTCCAGTTCAGGGCTTTGCCCTTGATTCTTATCACTGCACCAAAAATATTTGCCAAGGTTATGGTGGCGGTAGTGGCGGCGGCCTTCCTTCACACCAGGGAATCAGAGTTCATCCGTATCTCGATGACTGGCTCATTTGTGCGTCATCTTATTCAGACAGTGTGGTGACGACAGACAGTTGTCTGTCTTCTGCAGTCATTGGATGGATGATAAATTTCAAGACGAGCAGACTATCTCCATCACAGATGCTGGAGTATCTAGGTGTTCTGTTTGATACAGCAAAGGAGATGATCTTTCTCACAGAACACAAGATCAAAGCTGGTTCAACAGGTTCTGGGATCAATAACGGCGCCGATGGAAGTGGTACCATGGGCAAGGACTCATTTATTGAAACCACCTAGTCATAGGTAGTATATAAGTATTTTTTTTAATAAATAAAATTATGTGGCCTTTACATGGAACTCTCCTCAGCCGCTGGTCTCTGGTGTCACAGAAGTACAACCTTCATTTTCCTTGGACGCTGATTCCAGACGGAATATGCAGTGGTGGTTGTCACCCAGGAATTTAACCATTGGAGCCTCCTTTATGATAGCACAATGGGAGGTGGTGACAATGGACGCCGGCAACTTGGGTTGGGGAACTCATTACAATTAACATCTGGCACAGGGCACTGGATGGAACAGGAGTCTCGGTGGTCAATAAATTGCTTGGAGCTCAGGGCAGGGCGGAATGCCTTGCATGACTTTGCTCCTTTTCTAGCAGGGGACTTGGGCCGAGTTTTCTCTAACAATGCGATGGCAGTGGCTTAAATCAATAAGAATGCGTGACCAGCAGCCATCCATTGGCGGTGGAGGCGGTCTCCCTCATAAGTTGGGCAGAGAAAAATCTTCTTTGCTTTTCGGCAGCTCACATCACTTGGTTCTGAATGTGGAGGCAGACTTTCTTAGCAGGCAGTCAGAGGACCCGGGAGAATGAGAACTATCCAGCCAGGGTTTTCAGCTGATAGTGGACCGAAAGGGTTCTCTGCTCTGGACTTTCATGGTGATGAAGTGCCAAGTTCTTCAGCCATGAGATAGAATCGGACACGATAGGGATCGATGCCTTACTGCAACCCTGGCCGGAGACACATCTACTGTATGTCTCGCCTCCTATGCCGTATGTTGAAAAGGATTGCATTGCACTTGGGTAAATTCTCATTGCCCTGGATTGGCCGTGGTATGGGACCTGATTCGACTGCTGGATGGTAATCCTCTCTGTCTTCCGCAGGTACACGTCCTACTGAAGCAAGGTCCAGTACTCTTTGAGGATCCGTACCCCTTTGGGTCAAATAATTCTCATTGCCCTGGATTGGCCGTGGTATGGGACCTGATTCGACTGCTGGACGGTAATCCTGTCCGTCTTCCGCAGGTACACGTCCTACTGAAGCAAGGTCCAGTGCTCTTTGAGGATCCGTACCCCTTTGGGTCTTAGAACTTGGCCATTGAAAGAGCTTGGTTGAGATGAAAAGGATATTCTGATTTGATCATTGCTACCTTGCTTCAGGCTTGGAAATGCTCTACATCCATGGCGTATGTGAAGGTGTGGAGGACATTCGATGACTGGTGTTCTGAGTGCGGACTTCCTCCCTTTTCCATCCTAGCATTTCTCCAGGCCGGCCTTCAGAAAGGTTTGATGTTTTCTCAAAAGTTCAGGTTGCGGCTGTGGCCTGTTTCAGGGGTCAACTACAGAAGATGTGTCTTGCTGCTCACCTGGATATCATTCGATTTTTGCAGGGAGTGGGCTACTTGCGGTATCTCTTTCATACGCCGTTTCCACAGTGGAACATTAATGTAGTTCTTTAGGCTCTACAGAGGCTCTTTTAGCCATTCTGGAAGGCTTCCTTAAAAGAACGTACGCCAAAGACTGCATTTTTGGCGGCTGTTGTGTTGGCACATAGGGTTTTGAAACTTCAGCCTCTCTTGTCTGGATCACTTTCTTCACTTTTTGGAGGTGGGAGTCTTCTTGTGCACAGTTCCTTTCTTTCTGTCATTAAACTTGTCTGTAGTACCTGAAGATTGGAGGGTGGCCAGTGTAACGCTGATTTTTTGAAAAGGGGTCTGGGGTGATCCGGGAAATTAGAGACCAGTAAGCCTGACGTCGGTGCCGGGTAATATAGTGGAAACTATTATAAAGAATAAAATTACGGAACATATAATTGGACAGAGTCAGCATGGATTCAGCCAAGGGAAGTCTTGCCTCACCAATTTGCTTCATTTCTTTGAAGGTGTGAATAAACATGTCAATAAACTTGAGCCGGTTGATGTAGTGTATCTAGATTTTCAGAAAACTTTTGACAGACTGGGCAGACTGGATGGACCATACAGGTCTTTATCTGCCATCATCTACTATGTTACTATGTGACAAAGTTCCTTGTGAAAGACTCCTCAGAAAATTAAAAAGTCTTGGAATAGGAGGCAATGTTCTGTTGTGGATTAAGAATTGGTTATTGGACAAAAAACAGATGGTAGGGTTAAATGGCCATTTTTCTCTATAGAGGAGGGTGAATAGTGGAGTGCCGCAGGGATCTATATTGGGACCGGTACTATTTAACATATTTATAAATGATCTCGAAATGGGAATGACAAGTTAGGTGATTAAAGTTGCAGATCACACAAAACTTTTCAAGGTTGTTAAAACACATGTGGACTGTGAAAAATTGAAGGAAGACCGTAGGAAATTGGAAGACTGGCAGATGAAATTTAATGTAGACAAATGTAACATAATGCACAATTGGAAGATTAATCCAAATCATAGTTACCTGATGCTAGGGTCCACCTCGGAGGTTAGCACCCAAGAAAAAGATCTAGGTGTCGTTGTAGACAATATACAGAAATCTTCTGCCCAGTGTGTGTGGTGGCTATAAAAGCAAACAGGATGCTAGAAATTATTAGGAAAGAGATGGTAAATAAGACTAAGAATACTATAATGCCTGTATCGCTCCATGGTGCGACCTCACCTTGAGTATTGCATTCAGTTCTGGTGACCGTATCTCAAAAAAGAGAATTAGAAAAGGTTCAAAGAAGAGAGACCAAAATGATAAAGGGGATGGAACTCTTCTCACATGAGGAAAGGCTAAAGAGGTTAGGGCTTTTCAGCTTGGAAAAGAGATGGCTGAGGGGAGATATGATTGCAGTCTACAAAATCCTGAGTGGTGTAGAATAAGTACAAGTGAATCGATTTTATTTTATTTTATTTTTTTTTACTCTTTCAAAAAGTACAAAGACTAGGGGACACTCAATGAAGTTACATAGAAATACTTTTAAAACAAATAGGAGGGAATATTTTTTTCAGTCAATGAATAATTAAGCTCTGGAACTCTTTGCCGGAGGATGTAGTAACAGCAGTTAGTGTATCTGGTTTAAAAAAAGGTTTTGGACAGTCCATAGTCTGCTATTGAGAGACACATGGGGACCTTGGGGGTCCCATCCCCTTTATCATTTTCATCGCCCTTCTCTGTACCTTTTCTAATTCCACTAGATATTTTTTGAGATGCGGTGACCAGAATTGAACACAGTATTCGAGGTGCGGTCGCACCATGGACCAATACAAAGGCATTATAATGTCCTCACTTTTGTTTTCCATTCCTTTCCTAATAATACCTAACATTCTATTTGCTTTCCTAGCTGCAGGAGCACACTGAGCAGAGCATTTCAACGTATCATCAACAACGACGCCGAGATCCCTTTCTTGGTCAGTGACTCCTAACGTGGAACTTTCCATTACTTAGCTATAGTTCGGGTTCCTTTTTCCCCGCATGCATCACTTTGCACTTGCTCACATTAAACGTTATCTGCCATTTCGATGCACACTCTCCCAGTCTCATTAGGTCCTCTTGTAATTTTTCACAATCCTCTCGCGATTTAACAACTTTGAATAACTTTGTGTCATCAGCAAATTTAATTACCTCACTAGTTACTCCCATTTCTAAATCATTTATAAATATGTTAAAAAACAGCGGTTCCAGCACAGACACCTGAGGAACCCCACTATCTACCCTTCTCCATTGAGAATACTGACCATTTATCCCTACTCACTATTTTCTATCCTTTAACCAGTTTTTAATCCACAATAGGACACTATCTCCTATCCCATGACTTTCCAATTTCCTCTGGAGTCTTTCATGAGGTATTTTGTCAAACGCTTTCTGAAAATCCAGATACACAATATCAACCGGCACGCCTTTATCCACGTTTGTTCACCCCTTCAAAGAAATGTAATAGATTGGTGAGGCAAGATTTCCCTTCACTAAATCCATGCTGGCTTTGTCTCATTAATCCATGCTTTTGAATATGCTCTCTAATTTTGTTTCCTCATGTGTCTTTAGTTTGTTGAACTTTGTGTATTGTTTTAATTGTGTTGTGTGTATTGTCTTAATTGTTTTCTGTCTAATTATTATCTAGTTGATATTCAAAACGATTTAACCAGCCAGAACTGACCGCTGAACGGTTAAATGGCTTGTTTGGGGATATCCGCTAATTTTCAGCAATGATAACCAATTAAGTGCCACTGAAAATTAGCGGTTAGCGCCTAACTGAAAACCAGCTATTTTGGAGGCGTTCTAGGGACGGAATCAGCAGTTGGCTAGTTAAGTGCCGATATTCAGCACTTAACCATCCAGGGTAACCACATATATAGGACCGCGTAAAAAACAGTCCTATCTTTATGCGGTAACCCATAGCCACTTATGTTCTGAATATCGATTTAACTGGCTATATGTTAGCTGACTCCACATAAACCGGTTATTCAGTGCCGAAGTCTGGACATGGCCCGGCATTGAATATCCAGGAATAACACCCAGACTGCCACAGGCTGATTATTGACCCCCTATAATTTTATTGTAAACTGCTCTGCAATGAATTTGAATAGTGATATAACAAATGAACCTACTTAAATAAATAAATGTTTGACTTGTCCACCTTGTCAATACCTGAGTGTTCTCACTCTGTGATCTCCTGAATTTATGCTTTCCAGGGATTGGTTGGTTTCTCAGATTACCAGATTTTTCAGGAACTAATTAAGGGAAGAGAGGACCACTCATTCTATAAGAACTGCATCTCTCAGATCTTGCGAATGGTGACTGAGGAGGGGTATAGCACCCAGAAACAGGTCTTGAAGTACCTTGGAGAGCGCTTCAGAGTGAAACTCAACCTGCCAGACTGGTATTCAGATGAACAGGCCGCAGAATTTCTGCTAACGTAAGCAAGCTTTTTCGGAGCTGTGTTCGGTAGCCTGGTTTCCTTCAGGAACAAGGTATCTGGTTCTGGCTGAACTAGAAGCATCCACTTTTTAGATAGCAGCCAAAAAAGAAACACTGCATCTACCTTGCATCCATCCTGGTTGTCGTTAGGTTTAAGCCCCATAAGACTTGCTCCAGAGCTTGTGCACTAAGCATTGATTAAACCTAAGGAGGCCACAACAGATGTAAGGTAGATGCAATGTTTCTTTTTTCAGCAGTGACGGTATGAAATTAAGGGTGGTAGAGTTCAATTTTTAGGTGCCATGGCAACCTGGCAACTAGGATTTTTCAAGCTCTGATGTAAATACGTGTATACAACAAAACACTTGTAAAGTAGTTATGTTTCTATGTTAAATGTTTCCTATAGAAGAAAAAATCCTATATTTAGTTTTTCAGTGTCAGTACCTCCTTATTCATTAACGTTTCTTTGACTAACTGCACTACAGGCACCAACGTATTAATTACAGTAAATGCTCAGTCACATAAGACAGGACAATAATGGTTATACAGGTAGTAACAGTATTTCTTCAAAGTTCACTTGTTGTGACCTTGCTTTCTCCTTTTGCAGTCATTGCCTGTGCATTCATCTCAAGTCTGATATAGAGAAGTTCTACTTGCTATGCATGATGACACGGAAGTTATTTGCTTTTGCTAAGGAAGAATGTATGGAGGAGAACCCAGACAGCTTGATGAATCATGAGGTGCTGACCCCGGGACAGCTGTACCTGATGTTCTTAAAGGTAAGCAAGTGCCAATAAACTAATTAAAAACTGTTCTTGGGCAACATAGTAAAATCTTTTCCTCATCTTGCTATTTCAGTCCTGATGCATGGTTTTATGTCACCCTACCAGATGGACAGATAATCCACCAGAAGATGAAGGCAGAAAACACAGCTTTGCAGCAACAGCCTCACTGTCTACAGAGGGCTGTGCTTTTTACTTTTCTTTACATTATATCTAACATGCCCCAATCAGGAGTTCAGTGCGATTTACATGTTTTAAGAGAACTGGTCATATCCAGGAATTACAAAAAATTAATCCAAGCAATCTGTAAATTTACAGTATCTTAAAATAATCGTTGTGAAAAAAGACTCCAGAAATCAATATCTATAACATATTTCTTAAGTTTTAAGGGCTTTACAAAGCGTCCTATAACAAGACATACATCTTGTTTGAATTTGGATTGATATTCCACCATTTTGCTGCTAAATGCAAGAACATGACCAGATGTATTTATTTATAGTACATTTCTACCCCACGTTTTCCCACACACGCAGGCACAATGTGGTTTACATAGGAGAATTAAAAATGACAGTACAATAAGAGAAAATGGTGAGAGACAAGAATAGGCAAGGAAGGGGAAGGGGGCATAACAGATGCAGGGGTAAGTAAGTGGGACTAATAACTTTATATGTAACCCCTTTTGGGTTAGGAAGCATCAGTTACATTATATTATGATCGTTATACTAGACTTATATCCCGCTAATACCATGAATGCTTCCAAGAGTGTTACATGTTAAGCAAGAGTGAACCACATGTTCAGATGATACATATCACTCAGTTAATAAGTACAGTAAAGATGAGAAAACGTCAGCTGACGACTAGTTTATATACCTTGAAATACTTCTGAAATCAAAAAAAGTCTTAAGTGACTTCCTACATAATTTCCTGTCAACCTAAGTTCTAATGGTAGAGAGTTCCAAAATGATACTGTCTTATAAGAAACAGAAGTAGCCAATAATCCCTTAAGTCTAACATTACATACTGACGGGAAATACAACAGACATTATCCTCTTAAACTATCAGTCTTAAAACCAGTTGAAAATTAACCACTTTTACAAGATAGTAAGGGGCCTTACCATGCAATATCCTAAAAACAATAATCTCAAGTTTAAACTGCACCCTCAGCTCCACCAGTAGCCAATGCATATCAAACAAATATGGTGTATCTGAATCAAATCAGTTCAGAGAATAAATCAGCCTGGCCACTGTATTTTGTATTATCTGCAAGCTATGCAATCATGCTTTGGTGCAAACTGAGAAAACACTGTTACAATAATCGATCCTAGAAAGAATTAAAGATTGAACCACTAATCTGAAGTCATATGTGTTCCTCTCATATTTACTCCAGACCAAAAAGTCAAGTTGATGACTCATTTGATGGGACTTTTGAAAAGAGGTAATCCTCATATCTAACCCATCTAACAAACCCTGAAGGTCTTTCACGTTTTTCTTCTCCAGTTCATCTGGATGTATTTTTAAATCACCTACCACCAGCACCCTCCCAGCTTTTATCTGGTTCATTAAAAAATTATAAAAGTCCTCTTTCGCTGCTCTTCATTTTTCCTGTGGACAGTAACAAATAATGCAATTACGCTGCCCTGTTAAAGAAGTGTCCCTTACATTACAAGATAAAACCTCTAGATCTAATGATTGAAAAGTAGGTACTAATTGAATCTCAAAAAACATCCTGTATATAATTGCAACTCCCCCCACTCATTCTTTCCCGATGTAAATATATTATTTTATAACCCTGTGGGAGAAGATCTCTTAAAATAAGATCATCTTGAGTTTGCAGCCAGATCTCAGTCACAGAGAGCCAACCAAAGTTGCTCTTGTTCTAACCAGTCTTTAATTATTGCATCCTTATTCACCAGGGACCTTGCATTAATATAACAATGAACTGGAAGAAAAGTGTAGCCTGATTATATCTTGCCTGTCCATGGAGAAAGTGAAGTTGCTTACCAGTAATGTGGCTCTCCAGGCACAGCAGAATAGATATGCCACACAATTCTCTTACTTCTCTGTATGGTTGAAATTGTTTGAGCTTTGAGTTGGACTGAGGGGGAACAGATACATATGGGTGGGAAGAAGCATTGGAGCATTCCCAAAGCTTTTTAAGCTCTTCTGGGCTCTGGGACAGCAGATCTGAATTGGTGCCCTCAGGGATGTGTGACTTACTTATCCTGCTGTCCATGGAGAACCTATGTTTCAGATGAGCCACTTCACTGCTCCTGCACAATGAGCATGATGGTGCTAAGTGCATGCATTAAGTGTGTGTATTAAACTGCATAATAAGCTAGTACATTGTGTTTAAAACTGGGTTTGTGTAGGTTGAAAAGTTACACACATGAACTTTTTGAAGTTAGATTTACCCTTCAATGTTCCTTTTTTCCCCATGCTGTTAATTTCAGGAGAGGATGGAAGCTTGGCTGTTGTCTGTGAAATTTGCATTGGACAAAAAGGATCAGAAAAGTACTGTAGTTATCAACTCAGAAAACCTGATGAAGATATTTAATATGGGCACGGACCTCACGAGGCCATGTGAATATCTTCTGGCTACTGGCAACTTGCGGTCCAAAACTGGTGAGTATAGATAAAGAGGAAAGAACTTCTTTATCCAACAGACACAGAGGGATGGGGTTAGAGGCTGACCAAATTTTGATTACGATGCCAAAAGTGGCCCAAAATCTTTTTTTTCTGCACGGTCTTGGTTTCAGTCGAAAGGCTATGGCCATGGTTTTGGCTTTGGCCAAAACTATGTGTTTTCGGTGGAAGCCGAAAATTTGTGCTTTATCCTGTTTATCTCCCTCCCTCCTTTCCCTCCCCCTCTGAACAGGAGTTGCTTATCCCCCTGCTCACCTGTAGATGCCCTCTTCAGCCCTATTTTACAATCCCTGGTGGTCTAGGGGTGTAGTCAGGGCAGGAGTGATCCCCAGTCGCTTCTGCCCATGCTGGCTCAGCTCTCTAAATGGTGCCTGCCATGACCTCTAGTGGCAATCTCACAAGACTGCTGCAAGAGGTTACAGCAGCCATTTTGAGAGTACAGCTGACATGGGCAAGAGCGATTGGGGATCACTCCTGCCCTGAATATACTATTGGACTATCAGGAATTGTAAGGTAGTCTGGTAGGGGTGCTACTCTTTGCATTCTTTAGGGGGGGCGGGGTAATGCAATTACAAATAATGCAATCTTGCTTAATAGCTTATTTGGTGAATAGAGTGCTCCAAATAAATGATTTTGATACAAAGGTTTAGCAGGAATTTAAGTCTGTAAATTTGGGATGATAAGTTCCTTAGGAATTAGCTTATCTGTAGAGAAATGACATTAGCTGACACTCCAAATATGGTGCTGAGTCAGCCATTGTAAAAGCATTGTGGCTTTTAGTTTGTTTTCATTAGCTGAGGTTATTTTGCTTGGAGGTAAAATTATGGTCTTTATCATTATTTTAATTATTATACGTTGTGACAGAACAGAGAGAGACAGAGAGTGAGTGTACTACTGGTCAAATTATATTGTTAATAGGGACAAGTCCATAAACCGCTACTAAATGGACTTGGGAAAAATCCACAATTCCTGGAATAACATGTATAGAATGTTTGTACGTTTGGGAAGCTTGCCAGGTGCCCTTGGCCTGGATTGGCTGCTGTCGTGGACAGGATGCTGGGCTCGATGGACCCTTGGTCTTTTCTCAGTGTGGCATTACTTATGTACTTATATTTCAATGAAATGAAGTTTATATATGAGAAAATAATTTGAGAAATGTATTGCTCTTGAATTTTTCAGACCATATAGTCTTCACATTCAACAAAATCAATGTGTTTTGGGGTTTTTTTCATTCTGGGTTGTGCATCAGGCTGGTATAATGTCTTTCCTTGTCATCAAGCAGATGAATCCATTACTACTGGGTTGTGTCCACCTACCAGCAGGGGGAGATAGAGAGCACTGAAAACCATAGTGCCTCTTGGCCAGCTAGCTCCATCTGCCTCTCAGTGTTCTCTATCTCTCCAGCAGGGTTGGACACAGCTTAATCAGCTCCTGGGGTGGCTCCTGGGCTTTTGCCAGTTGTAGCAGGGGTGTTGTGGCTATTGCAGCTTCACTTTAAAGGCACATAGGTTAGCTCTTTCCCTGCCTTACCCTTCCCCCTGTGTGGATGCAGGCATATAGGTTTGCCCTGTCCCTGCCTTTCCCACACTCTTCTATGTGGATGCAGGCACATTGGTATGTCCTTTCCCTGCCTTTCCCACTCTCCTGGACCTCCGGAGTGCCTCTGTAGCTGTTGCCTCTAACTTTCCTCACAGCATTTAAAAAAAAAAAAAAAGTGCCGCGCTTGTTAGCGCTGCTATTCTGAGGCTTCCTTCTGTCTGTGCAGCATGACCGGAGCTCTGTGACTCGGTCTGGTGAGGTAAGAGAGTCTTGTAGCTCCTCCGGGGAGGGCCCTCGATCGGGACGTTTTGGCGCGAATCCGCCACTTTGAAATTTTTCTCCGTTTTCGGCGATGGCTGCGGAGGTTGTTAAGCGCTGTCCACGTTGTGGCAAGCGCAGATCCGCAGTGGGGCTCTGTAAATGGTGCTCTTCAGACGTCAGGGCCGGCACGAGCATGGCGAACGAGGTTTCTTCCCGCTCGGTGGAGCTGGCAGCGGGCGCCATCTTGGATGCGCCACATGGCTTGACCCCCGCAGGAGCTGAGGTGTCTGATGCTGGAGGGGAGCCTCGGATGGAGGCTACCAGAGGAGCTGCTTACCCCGGATTGGAACCGGGAGGCCAGGGTGAGCCTTTCTCCCCTGAGTTTGTGTTGCTTTTACATAAAGCGTTCATGTTAAAAAGAGCTCTGACACAGATGTCTGACTCTGCATTGCTACCTGGTTCCCCTCCAGTGGAAACCGGCCCAAGATTGCCGTCAGGCGTTTTTTCCCCAGACAGTTGGCCACAAGACAAGTGCAGAAGGGTAAATTCCTCTTCAGAGACTCCTTTACTCTATTTAGTAAGAATCTGTATCACACTTGTGCTTAATCAGTTTTATAAGTAAATACAAAATGGGAAACATTTCAGTGCTACTTTCTTTTTCTACTTGTGCACAGTTTGGGTAAGCATAAAAAGCTGCTTATCATGATTTTTTTTTTTTTTGTAAACATGTTCTCACAAAATTACTATTTCAGAGGATACTTAACTACTTCTGCATTGACTTGGGAACCTAGGAGGCATATTTTCAAAGCACTTAGCCTTCCAAAGTGCCATAGAAACCTATGGAACTTTGGAAGGCTAAGTGCTTTGAAAATACGCCTCTAAGTGTGCCAGAGTTGTTGAGAAGTCCTTGTTAAAATGTTTTTTCGGTTGTCAGCCTGTGCTTGCAGTTCCTGGGGCTGGAGGGTAATAATTTCCTGTAGGCTTAGCCAAGGCCGCTGAGAGAGTAGGCCGGGCCCGCCTCCGCCCCCCGTCGCTCCCCCCACTGCCGCAGTCTGCAGTCTCACCTGCCTACCTCCACGGCTCTGGGCCCCCTTCATTCAAAGGGCGGGACACAGAAGAGAGGCGATCTGCGACTGCCGCTTTGAATGAAGGGGGCCCGGAGCTGCTGCCTGACCCCGGCGCCGGGCCCCCCTTTTGCCCCCCCCCCTCTCGGCAGCCCTGGGCTTAGCAGAGGGCTACCGACTGCAAGCTCTGACAATCCCCAGTGGGTCTCATTGCTTCACATTCATACAACCAATGTTTAGTTTTCAGTTTTGGCTGCAGTTTTGGTTTGGCTGAAAGTGTTTGTTTAGAAAATTTCAGTAGCAGTTTCAGTTTTGTTCTATCTCTAGATGGGGTAGTTTCCTGTTTAGACAGGAAGTCCTGTTGCAAGTGAGTCTAGAAAGAGCACATTTTTGTTTAAGAAAAGCAATATGAACTTGGAAAATGTTCTTGATGAAGATCATACAGTGGGGGAAATAAGTATTTGATCCCTTGCTGATTTTGTAAGTTTGCCCACTGACAAAGACATGAGCAGCCCATAATTGAAGGGTAGGTTATTGGTAACAGTGAGAGATAGCACATCACAAATTAAATCCGGAAAATCACATTGTGGAAAGTATATGAATTTATTTGCATTCTGCAGAGGGAAATAAGTATTTGATCCCCCACCAACCAGTAAGAGATCTGGCCCCTACAGACCAGGTAGATGCTCCAAATCAACTCGTTACCTGCATGACAGACAGCTGTCGGCAATGGTCACCTGTATGAAAGACACCTGTCCACAGACTCAGTGAATCAGTCAGACTCTAACCTCTACAAAATGGCCAAGAGCAAGGAGCTGTCTAAGGATGTCAGGGACAAGATCATACACCTGCACAAGGCTGGAATGGGCTACAAAACCATCAGTAAGACGCTGGGCGAGAAGGAGACAACTGTTGGTGCCATAGTAAGAAAATGGAAGAAGTACAAAATGACTGTCAATCGACAAAGATCTGGGGCTCCACGCAAAATCTCACCTCGTGGGGTATCCTTGATCATGAGGAAGGTTAGAAATCAGCCTACAACTACAAGGGGGGAACTTGTCAATGATCTCAAGGCAGCTGGGACCACTGTCACCACGAAAACCATTGGTAACACATTACGACATAACGGATTGCAATCCTGCAGTGCCCGCAAGGTCCCCCTGCTCCGGAAGGCACATGTGACGGCCCGTCTGAAGTTTGCCAGTGAACACCTGGATGATGCCGAGAGTGATTGGGAGAAGGTGCTGTGGTCAGATGAGACAAAAATTGAGCTCTTTGGCATGAACTCAACTCGCCGTGTTTGGAGGAAGAGAAATGCTGCCTATGACCCAAAGAACACCGTCCCCACTGTCAAGCATGGAGGTGGAAATGTTATGTTTTGGGGGTGTTTCTCTGCTAAGGGCACAGGACTACTTCACCGCATCAATGGGAGAATGGATGGGGCCATGTACCGTACAATTCTGAGTGACAACCTCCTTCCCTCCGCCAGGGCCTTAAAAATGGGTCGTGGCTGGGTCTTCCAGCACGACAATGACCCAAAACATACAGCCAAGGCAACAAAGGAGTGGCTCAGGAAGAAGCACATTAGGGTCATGGAGTGGCCTAGCCAGTCACCAGACCTTAATCCCATTGAAAACTTATGGAGGGAGCTGAAGCTGCGAGTTGCCAAGCGACAGCCCAGAACTCTTAATGATTTAGAGATGATCTGCAAAGAGGAGTGGACCAAAATTCCTCCTGACATGTGTGCAAACCTCATCATCAACTACAGAAGACGTCTGACCGCTGTGCTTGCCAACAAGGGTTTTGCCACCAAGTATTAGGTCTTGTTTGCCAGAGGGATTAAATACTTATTTCCCTCTGCAGAATGCAAATAAATTCATATACTTTCCACAATGTGATTTTCCGGATTTAATTTGTGATGTGCTATCTCTCACTGTTACCAATAACCTACCCTTCAATTATGGGCTGCTCATGTCTTTGTCAGTGGGCAAACTTACAAAATCAGCAAGGGATCAAATACTTATTTCCCCCACTGTATATTAAATGGAGTAGTGTAGTGGCTCCAGAAGTGAGTTGTAATCCACTTCTGTAGCCACTACAGAAGCCAGGGTTCAAATGTTGTGTCTTCCACTGAAACTATGTGATGCAAGATTTTACATTTTTGTTCCACAGTGTTTGGTTGACTCTACTTGTATTGTTTATTTATTTATTGCATTTGTATCCCACATTTTCCCGCCTATTTGCAGGCTCAATGTGGTTTACATTATTCTGTAATGTCGATCGCCATGTCCGGTATGAGGAAATACAAGTTGGTAATGCATACATGTTCATAAGAGGAAAGCAGATTATAAAGAGTTCATTATCAGGATCAGAGATGTAGTGTTGTAGTGTTAAAGTTCATTCGTAACCATTGTGTGGAGGACACCTAAGTCTTTTTGCTTTAAAAAAAAAATAGTGAAATTCTACATAAGGATCCAGGTTATCAAACAGAGAGATTTTGTCTTGATAGATTTCTTTTCTAGCTAACCACAGTACCTGGTGAATTCAGGAGACCTGGGCACACTCGCAGGGCTGGTGTAACCATTAGGCTGACTGGACAATAACTTGGGGCTGCAGCTTGGGGGTGGCGGGTGGCAAAGAGCAGCTGCAGTCAAAGCAAAATAGTAGATAATTTTATGAGCATCAAGACATGTAGAAAATAATGTTTTGTGTGCTTAAGTTGCTTATAAAATTGCCCCCCCTTCTGATTGTCCTTGCCAGGTCAGCCAGATAGTGGGTTATGTCCCCCTGCCAGCAGATGGAGGCAGAGAAAAACATCTCAGCGCAGATTTCATTTTCCTTATAGGGGCTGGTGCTGCTTTCAAATTCTCTATTTCTCTGGCTTCAGCAGATGGTGCAGGCATATAGCCTGCTGCAGCAGCTACAAGTAGGTTGCTCCTAGGAAAACTGTAAGCTACTCTTAGAAAAACTGTAGGCCCAGACTCCCAGTGAAGCTTAGACCAAGACCAGAGTCTGCTGTGGTCGACAGTCCTTTGAGACTGATTGCCCTTCCTCCTTAGGAACAGGCTCAGTTCCTACACCAATGGCTGTAGTATTGGTTGGTGCCTGGTGACTTTTCACATTTGATGGGTCTGACAGCAAGAGCTACTGACTCTTCCCAATCTGTCTCCCACTTTCCTATAGTGCTGGGCCAGATTTGAACGCTGGAGGTCTAAAGTGATCCCCCCCCCCCCCCCCCACACACACACACACCCTTGTTTTCAGTATACCTAAACAAAGAAGATAACATGCTGCCAATAAGTTATGGCAGTTCAGCGCTTCAGTTGGTGCATTTGGCTTGGCCGGGTAGCAGGGAAACAGGCAGGCACCATTGGCCTTTGGGGGGAGGGAGTGAAGGAGGGGAAGGGAGGTGATGCACTGTAGGTAGGTCATAACAGTTCAGTGTATCAGCCAATGTATTTGGCCTGGCTTGTGAGCAGCAGGTGTTTTCCAAAGAGATCTTGGATGAGAATAGAGAGGCCTGCATGTCTTTTGGGTGGTGTTCTGGGTTGTTTTGTGACTTCCTGAATGAGTTGTCACCGCGTTGTTGGAGTAATTCTGGCAGGCCAGCCTCTCCTGGGAAGATTCACTACTACTACTACTACTACTATTTAGCATTCTATAGCACTACAAGGCGTACGCAGCGCTGCACAAACATAGAAGAAAGACAGTCCCTGCTCAAAGAGCTTACAATCTAATAGACAAAAAATAAAGTAAGCAAATCAAATCAATTAATGTGTACAGGAAGGAGGACAGGAGGGTAGGTGGAGGCGAGTGGTTACAAGTGGTTACGAGTCAAAAGCAATGTTAAAGAGGTGGGCTTTCAGTCTAGATTTAAAGGTGGCCAAGGATGGGGCAAGACGTAGGGGCTCAGGAAGTTTATTCCAGGCTTAGGGTGCAGCGAGACAGAAGGCGCGAAGTCTGGAGTTGGCAGTAGTGGAGAAGGGAACAGATAAGGATTTATCCATGGAGCGGAGTGCACGGGAAGGGGTGTAGGGAAGGACGAGTGTGGAGAGATACTGGGGAGCAGCAGAGTGAGTACATTTATAGGTTAGTAGAAGAAGCTTGAAGAGGATGCAAAAACGGATAGGGAGCCAGTGAAGCGACTTGAGGAGGGGGGTAGTATGAGTAAAGCGACCCTGGCGGAAGACGAGACGGGCAGCAGAGTTTTGAACCGATTGGAGAGGGGAGAGGTGACTAAGTGGGAGGCCAGCAAGAAGCAGATTGCAGTAGTCTAAACGAGAGGTGACAAGGATGTGGATGATGGTTTTGGTAGAGTGCACGGAAAGAAAGGGGCAGATTTTACGGATGTTGTAAAGAAAGAAACGGCAGGTCTTGGCGATCTGCTGGATATGAGCAGAGAAGGAGAGAGAAGAGTCAAAGATGACCCCAAGGTTTCGAGCTGAGGAGACAGGGAGAATGAGAGAGCCATCAACAGAAATAGAAAACGGGGGGAGTGGGGAGGTGTTCCAAGACTGTTCCAAGTCATCTCCTTTTGGAGATAATGGCATTCTGTGTGATTCAGTGGAGTCCTAGAGCTTTAGAAATGGCTTTGTAACCCTTTGTAGACTGATATTTCAACAACTTTTTTCCTCATGTTTTCTGCAATTTCCTTTGATTGTGGCATAACATTCTTGTGGAAACTTTGTGATGACTGCTTCACTCACGTATTAAGGTTCAATATGTAGTGAAACTTAGATTCAAACAGGGTTGACTGCAATCAAGCCTAGATGTGTTCAATCAGTTAAATCTAATTATCAATTAAATTTGGTCAGTTCGTTAATTAGGGGGACAGTTAATGGGTGGTGAATAACTTTGTTCCTTAAATAAATGAAGTAATAATTTAAAAATAGTGTTATGTATTTACTTAGGTTCCCTTTGTCTAATATTACATTTTATTTAAAGATCAGAAGTTATTCAGTGTAATGTATATTTATAATAGGGGAAATCAGGTGGGAGGGGAAACCTTTTTCACATCAGTGTATTTATTTGCCCTCAGGCATGGCAGAGCCTGCACAGCTCTAGCTGTCTACTGATTTCAAATTTCAGCATGTGACTTCATATGCAAGTCAGAGTTCTCACCATTGTTTCCACCTTCCATCTAGGGGAGCAATCTGTAGAACCTGTTCTCTGCCCCTCTACACAAATGAAGTTTTCCAGAAGGCCAGATTAGGTTTGGGATGCATGAAAAATAGCTGCAATCTGAGAATAATTTTAAAAATAATAGTAATAAAAAAAACAATTCTAAGTGTCCTGGTGTGGTTCTCTCTCTCTCAAGACTGAAAGGAGACAAAGTAGGTGATTTCACCATTGTCTCTTTGAGGGAATGGACCAGGAGACCCCTTCATGGTTATTTTTTACTATATAGGTGAGCCTGGTTAGGCTGGGAGGGAACTTGTGGCCTGGGGCACCTGAAGCGGTAGCAGTGGTCTGATGGACACCCAGCCAGATCCAGGTGTGGACTGAGGGCCAGAGCCAGTTGTCTAGCTCTCCAGCAATCCTGGCCATTAGCTTGGGAGAAGGTAGACCACGCTACTGGCAGATGGGAAGAAATTGAGAGAAACTAGCAGCCTTCAGATGCCTTGGTAAATGTGTCAGATTTGGTCTGAGACTTAGTTCCCATGCAGGATTTGGCAACAGCACAGATGACCGATGCCATTATTATTTGGAGGAATTTGCTTAGCCAGCCCCTTTTGGGATCCTGAAGTATGATGAATAAAGGGTATTGCTTTAGTAAGGGTGTGGTGGAGCACCTCCATGGATGATCCTCATATGAATCTCCAAGACAAGCGAGTTGTTCAGCCAAAGAAAGAAATTCAGGATCCAGGGTCTGGAAGCCTGGATATACTCTGATCCGTTTTCTGAAGGGACCATACAAGAGTGATACTTTTTTTTTTCCCCCAGTCAGATGATTCCTTCCTGGAAGATCCCTTGCATTCTCTTTTACAGCCTTGGCTGTTCAGAGAATAAGGCAACATAGCAAGGATACTTAGTGTCAGGTGATAATAACCTTTAGTGGTACAAAAAAGGACCACATAGTGGACTTAGTGTCTCCACAAAATCTGAACTGGGAGAGGCTTCACTGTTTCCTTTTGAGAGATCTATTCAGTTTTCTTCCTCTGCAAGAGATGGGATGACAGACAACTCTCAAAGAGAGTAGAGACTGGATCTAGGAAAGAATCACAGACCCTCCTTTGCTGATTTTCTTGATGGGAAAAACTCTTCTGGGGATTTGAACATGCAAGTTCACGATTTGAAACCTGAATTTAATCAAGTCTATTTCAAACTTCATATACTTATTCTGGCCTCTACAAGGCATTATGTTAGCCCTGTATATCCAACAGTTAAACCTTGGACTGCTAGTTACCAAAAAATAAACTCTAAATCCTTAGAACATATGAGAAGCCATACTGGGTCAGATCAGTATTCCGTCTAGCCCAGTATCTTGTTTCCAACAGTGGCCAAGCCAGGTCTTAATTACTTGGCAGAAACCCTGATCGTGGCAACATTCCATGCTACCAATCCCAGGGCAAGCAGTTGCTTACCTATGTCTGACTCAATAGCAGACTATGGACTTTTCCTCCTGGAACTTGTCCAAACCTTTTTTTAAACCCAGATACACTAACTGCTGTTACTACATCCTCCGGCAAACAGTTCTAGAGCTTAACTATTCGTTGAGTGAAAAAATATTTCCTCCTGTTTGTTTTAAAAATATTTCCATATGACTTTCTTGAGTGTCCCCTAGTCTTTGTACTTTTGGAATGAGTAAAAAATTGATTTACTTCTACTCGTTCTATACCACTCATAATTTTGTAGACCTCAATCATCTCCCCTTATCCGTCTCTTTTTCAAGCTGAAGAGCCCTAACCTCTTTAGCCTCTCATATGAGAGGAGTTCCATCCCTTTTATCATTTTGGTCGCTCTTCTTTGAACGTTTTCTAATACTGCTATATCTTTTTTTGAGATACGTTGACCAGAACTGAACACAGTACACAGTTGCACTGTGGAGCGATACAGAGGTCTTATTTTTGGTCTTATTCACCATCCCTTTCCTAATAATTCCTAGCATCCTGTTTTGCTTCTTTGGCTGTTGCCGCACACTGAGCAGAACATTTCAGCGTATTATCTACATAGATCGTTTTCTTGAGTGCTGACCTCCAAGGTGGAACTTAGAATCCGGTACCTATGATTTTGATTATTCTTTACAGTGTGCATTACTCTTGCATTTGTCCACATTAAATTTCATCTACCATTTGGATGCCCAGTCTTCCAATTTCCTAAGATCTTCCTGCAATATTTCACAGTCCGCATGTGCTTTAATAACCTTGAATAGTTTTTTGTGATCTGCGACTTTAATCACCTCACTCGTTCCAATTTCCATATCATTTATAAACATGTTAAATATAACCATTCCCCATACAGATCCCTGCAGCACTCCACCCTCCTCCATTGAGAGAAATGACCATTTAACCCTACCCTCTGTTTTCTGTCCAATAACCAATTCAAATTCCTAATCCACACCAGTACCTTGCCTCCTATCCCATGACTCTAATTTTCTCAGGAGTCTCTCATGAAGAAGCTTTACTGAAAATCTACATACACTATACCAACTGGCTCACCTTTTATCCACATGTTTATTCACGCCTTCAAAGAAATGAAGCAGATTGGTGAGACAAGACTTCCCTTTGCTGAACCCATGCTGACTCTGTTCCATTAAGCCATGTTTGTCTCTGTTCCATAATTTTATTCTTTATAATAGTTTCCACAATTTTGCCTGGCACTGATGTCAGGCTTACCGGTCTGTAATTTCCCAGATCACCCCGAAACCCTTTTTAAAAATCTGCATCACATTGGCCACCCTCCAATTTTCAGGTACTAAGGACGATTTTAATGACAAGTTTTATATTACTAACAGCAGATCAACAATTTCATTCTTGAGTTCTTTGAGTACCTTTGGATGTATGCCATCCAGTCCAGGTGATTTACTACTCTTTAATTTGTCGATTTGGCTCAGTACATCTTCCAGGTTCACCAAGACTTTTCAGTTCCTCCTTATCATTGCCCTTGAAAACCGTTTCCAGTACAGGCAGATCTCTTACATCTTCTTCCATAAAGCCCGAAGCAAAGAATTCATTCAGTTTCTCCATTATGCCCTTGCCCTTCCTGAGTGCCCCTTTTGCTGCTTCGTGGTCTAACAGTCCCATGGATTCTCTCACAGGCTTTCTGCTTCTGATGTACCTGAAAAAGTTGTTACTATGAGTTTTAGCGTCTTCTGCAAGTTTCTCTTCATATTCTTTTTTTTATCCTCCTTTATTAATTCTTTGCATCTGACTTGCAAGTGCTTATGTTGCTTCTTATTTTCTTCATTTGGGTCCTTTTTCCATTCTTTGAAGGACATTCTTTTGGCTATAATAGCCTCTTTCACTTCACCAAGCTGGCTGTCGTTTTCTCTTCTTTCCACCTTTGTAAATACATGGATTGCATCTTGTCTGGGCTTCCAAGATGGTATTTTTGAATATTGTCCATGCCTAATTTAGTGTCCTAACCTTTGCAACCGATCCTTTTAGCATCTTTTTAACCATTTTCCTCATTTTATTATAGTCATCCTTTTGAAAATTAAATGCAATTACAATAGATTTCCTTTGGAGGTTCATCCTAGATAGTAGCTCAAACTTGATCATGTTATGCTCACTGTTTCCCAGGGGACCCAAAACCACACTATCTCTCGCAATATGCCCTGCATGCCACCAAGGACCAGATCCAAAATTGCTCCCCCTCGTCTGTTCCTGGACCAGTTGCTCTAAGAAGCAGTCGTTGATTATATCTAGAAATGTTATCTCCCTGGCACTCCCTGATGTAACATTTATCCAGTCAATATTGGGGTAATTGAAATCACCCATTATTATAGTGTTGCCCAGTTTGTCAGCTTTCCTAATTTCTGTAAACATTTCTTCATCTGTCTGTCTGTTCTGTCCCGGCAGATGGTAGTACAGCCCTACAAGAATACTCCTTCCCTTCACGCATTGATTTCTATCCATAATGATTCCATGCTGCTATCTGTTTCATGTGTAATGTTTATTTTATTTGACTCAATTCCCTTTTTAACATATAGCACAACCCCCCCTCCAATTTGATCCTTTCTTTCATCGCGATACAATGTGTCCCTTTGATTGCCCTCTTTTCCACCAAGTTTCTGAGGTGCCTGTTATATCTATTTCATCATTTAGTGCTATATACTCTCTCTCCCATCTTATTTTTTGGTTTTCTAGCATTTGTATACAGGCACTTCAAATTGTGTTTTTTCCTTGGATCTACAAGTTGCTTAGAAGTTGACAGGGATAATGTGTATCCTTTATCCTGTTCCTTCATTAAGCACACCTAGCTTACTTTCGGCATTGTTGAAACCTCTCTACTGGGATTCCCTAAATGTCCTGTTTCAGTAGTGTCCTTCAAGGATACTCCACACCGAGCCATGCACTCCTGGGTGACTGTCTGCTTCCTCCCCCCCCCCCCCCCCCCCCCCCCATTCTAGTTAAAAGCTGCTCTATCTCCTTTTTGAATGTTAGCGCCAGCAACCTGGTTCCGTCCCGGTTAATCAGAATTCTTTATTCCAATCGATGACAAAATAAAATACAGTTGTATTGAGAAGAATTAGGTATTCTGCATATACATATTGAGTCCATGCTTGTGATCAGTGAGGGGGAGAGGAGGAACTGTCAGTGTCTGGTAATTTGGATACTGAAATCAGCTGCACAGGTAACTGTATAGCGGCCACATAATGCTAACCCGTAAGCGGCCACACAGGTGAAAAATCACTATACATTTCTACCCTGAGAGGATTAAAACAAGCAGCAATTTACTGCCTCAACATGGAGAGTTCATGCCCTCTGTACATTGGATCTATGACCTAGGTACAGCTTCCAGCTCTCTCTCAATTCTTTCACAGAAAGCAATCAGAGAAAGGGGGGAATTCTGCTCTTCCCAGTATGCCCAGAGGCAAGCAATAACAAAGCTCTAAAAGACACTGAGGCCGATGCTCAAAACTCCGCCTCTGTAAAAACAAAACAGCACCAAAAGGTACCGCCCAAACAGCACCACAAAAGAACTTTCCAATGCTGAATGCTATTGGCCTGCAAATTTTATGTGCGCTGTTAGCGCTGAGCATTGGGAAGTAAGGAGGGGGGAATGTGCCCAGCACATGCACACAAGAGGGAGCCCTCTGTGGCCAGGGGGAGGCAGCCCCAATGTGAGGGTCAAGTGCCTCACGGCAGCGGTGAGAAGGGGGAGGGGCATGTGATGCTCACCTTGTCTCAAGGAAACCTCCTTGTATTGCCTTCGCTTGCGATGCTCCCTAATTCCAGAAGCCCCATGAAAGACTCCAGAATAGGAGGTAGTGTTCTGTTGTGGATTAAAAACTGGTTAAAAGATAGAAAACAGAGAGTAGGGTTAAATGGTCAGTATGCTCAATGGAGAAGGGTAGTTAGTGGGGTGCCCCAGGGCTCTATGGTGGGACCGCTGCTTTTTAACGTATTTATAAATGACCTAGAGATGGGAGTGTAGTGAGGTAATTAAATTTGCTGATGACACAAAGTTATTCAAAGTCATTAAATCGCGGGAGGATTGTGAAAAATTACAAGCGGACCTTACGAGACTGGGAGACTGGGCGTCTAAATGGTAGATGACGTTTAATGTGAGCAAGTGCAAAGTGATGCATGTGGGAAAGAGGAACCCGAATTATAGCTATGTCATGCAAGGTTCCACGTTAGGAGTCACAGACCAAGAAATGGATCTAGGTGTCGTCATCGATGATATGTTGAAACCTTCTGCTCAGTGTGCTGCTGCGGCTAAGAAAGCAAATAGAATCTTAGGTATTATTAGGAAAGGAATGGAAAACAAAAATGAGGATGTTATAATGCCTTTGTATTGCTCCATGGTGCGATCACACCTCGAATGTTGTGTTCAATTCTGGTCGCTGCATCTCAAAAAAATATATAGTGGAATTAGAAAAGGTGCAGAGAAGGGCGACGAAAATGATAAAGGGGATGGGACAACTTCCCGATGAGGAAAGGATAAAGCGGCTAGGGCTCTTCAGCTTCCAGAAAAGGCAGCTGAGGGGAGATATGATAGAGGTCTATAAAATAATGAGTGGAGTTGAACGGTTAGATGTGAAGCGTCTGTTCACACTTTCCAAAAATACTAGGACTAGGGGGCATGTGATGAAGCTACAATGTAGTAAATTTAAAACTAATCGGAGAAAAGTTTCTTCACTCAACGTGTAATTAAACTCTGGAATTCATTGCCAGAGAATGGGTAACGGTGGTTAGCTTAGCGGAGTTTAAAAAAGGTTTGGACAGCTTCCTAAAGGAAAAGTCCATAGACCATTATTAAATGGACTTGGGGAAAATCCACTATTTCTGGGATAAGCAGTATAAAATGTTTTGTACATTTTTGGGATCTTGCCGGGTATTTGTGACCTGGATTGGCCACTGTTGGAAACAGGATGCTGGGCTCGATGGACCTTTGGTCTTTCCCAGTATGGCAGTACTTATGTATTTATGTACTAACTACACCTCTCCAGTGGCCTGGGGCATTTGCGTTTGAAAAGTACCTACATTGTTTTGCACAACGTCAACCTAGGCATTCATCATTCTCTGGCTTAGCCAACCACAACCATTTGGAAGGGGCTTCCAATGTGACTGACAGGTATTTGCCTAGCTTGGAAATATCTTAGGTGCTTTTAGTGTGAATTTGTCTAGCAAGTTGTGGTGCGTTGTCTGATGTCTGGTCAATAAGAAAGTACTTAACCCCAGAACCACATACCCCGCTTTAGGTACCTGAAGTTTTTAAGCTATAGAATATGAAAAACATCAACGTTGTGAAAAAATGTGCGTAGACCCATTCTACTGACCCTGTAGTACACAAAACTTTCAAAAATTAAAGTTGCCTCTCCAAACTTTTATAGCCTTTATCTCTGTTATTTGTAACCCCACTTTTGGTATCTTTTAGCTCAGTGGGTCACAATAAATATGGGGCATGAATTCTAAGATATTGGTATAAAGTATGTGGTGGTAGATTGACACCCCTCATTTAGAGGCATACCTATGCAGGTAAAAACATACTGATTGAAATTTTTTTCTTTTTCTTTTTTTGGAAGGTCTGGGTATCCAGCAGGACTCTGGCTTGTGTGTGGTCGCAGACAAGCTGAACTACATCCGCTACCTCTCCCATTTCCGCTGTGTACACAGGGGTGCAGTGTTTGCGAAGAGGAGAACAACCACAGTGCGCCGACTGCTGCCTGAGTCTTGGGGCTTCTTGTGCCCTGTCCACACGCCAGATGGGGAGCCCTGTGGCTTGATGAACCACATGACAGCTGTCTGTGAAATTGTCACACGGGTATCCTTCACCTTATCCCTGACAACTCTGCTCTGCTCCTTAGGTACAGTACACTTAGATTCATCACTAGGCAATTTCATGATAAGCATCGTTAATACTGGAGCCATAATATGGATGTTGTAGCAATTTATGCATACTTACAAGGCAAATGATATGCTTGAGATAGATGTAGATTAAACTGGTATATTTTAGTAAACAGGAAGAGGTGTAGGTTATGTTGGGATTTAAGTTTAGAATTATTTCTGTTAAGGTGCATGTAAAGATTTAGAGGCCCTTTAACTAGAATGCAGTAAAAATTTGCAGTTATTGTCTATTAGTTGCAAAAATGAACACACAGTAATTGTGGAGGGTGTGCTGAGCATCTTCCCATACAGTTAAGAACATAAGAATAGCCATATTGGGTCAGACTAATGGTCCATCTAGTCCAGTTATCCTGTTTTCAACAGTGGCCAATCAAGGTCACAAGTGCCTGGCAGAAACCCAGGGCAAGCAGTGACTTCCCCATGTCTGTCTCAATAACAGACTATGGACTTTTCCTCCAGGAACTTGTCCAAACCTTTATTTTAAAACCCAGATACCCCAAATGCTGTGTTAGCACCGGTCCCAGTACAGATCCCTGCAGCACTCCACTATTCACCCTCCTCCATTGAAAGAAATGGCCATTTAACCCTATCCTCTGTTTTCAGAACATTGCCTTCTACTCCATGACTTTTTAATTTTCTCAGGAGTGTCTCATGAGGAAATTTGTCAAAAGCTTTCTGAAAATCTAGATACACTACATCAACTGGCTCACCTTTATCCACATGTTTATTCACACCTTCAAAGAAATGAAGCAAATTGATGAGGCAAGACTCCCCTTTGCTTAACCCATGCTGACTCTGTCCCATTAAACCATGTTTGTCTATGTGTTCTGTAATTTTATTCTTTATAATAGTTTCCACTATTTTACCTGGCACTGATGTCAGGTTTACCAGTCTGTAATTTCCTGGATCACCCATGGAACCCTTTTTATAAATCAATGTTACATTGGCCAATCTTCAGGTACTGTGGACGATTTTAACTACAGATTACTAACAGATCAGCAATTTCATGTTTGAATTCTTTCAGTATCTTTGAATGCATACTATCTAGTCCTTGTGATTTACTACTCTTTAATTTGTTGATTTGGCTCAGTACGTCGTCCAGGTTCAGCAAGATTTCTTTCAGTTCCTCCGCATCTCCCTTGAAAATTATTTCTGGTACATGTAGATCTCTTACATCTTCTGTAAAGACTGAAGCAAAGAATTCAGTCTCTCCGCTATGGCCCTATCCTCCCTGAGTGCCCCTTTTGCTCCTTCATGCAAATGCTAGAAGCCTAACACAGAGATATACTTATCCTGCATTAATACAGCATTTTACATTCCCTGGTGTGTTCCTAGAAACCCCAAATGCAGTGCAGTCACTTTAGACCACGACTGTCCAATCTCGGTTCTCGAGTTTCTCAGCCCAGTGGGTTTGTCAGGATTTCTCCAATGAATAGGCATGATATCTATTTGCAGGCACTGCCTCCATTGTACGCAAATAGATATCACACGTATTCATTGTGGGAATCCTGAAAACCCGACTGGGCGAGGCCCAAGGTTGGATACTATTTCTATTATGAACTGAAATAAAAGCATTAATTGCTCACTGGCCACAAGAAAAGGGACAAATTGAGAATGCCGACATTCTCAGCCTTTTCCCTAAACTGTGCTAAGCGATGAATTCAACAATTAACATTCACTAACAGATGGTGTGGCAGCTTGATGGCACACGCTAATTTCTGTGTATAGTGTAGAATGGGGAGAGGAATGTGCATGAACTGTGCATTGTAGTTAATACACAATATTTATTTATTTTATTTCCATTTTGCTCACACCTTTTTCAGTAGTAGCTCAAGGTGAGTTACATTCAAGTACACTGGATATTTCTCTGTCCCAGGAGGGCTCACAATCTAAGTTTGTACCTGAGGCAATGGAGGGTTAAGTGACTTGCCCAAGATCACAAGGAGCAGCAGTGGGATTTGAACCGGCCACCTCTGGATTGCAAGACCAGTTGTCTAGCCACTAGGCCACCCCTCCACACCTTAACTGTTACCCCAACAGATAACACAGATCACTTAACACCCCTTAATAGGTGCATAAAATGGGACCTGTGCTAAAATAGCTCGACTTGTACTAAAATAACCCCAATTAATGGTAGCCCACGTTGGTAACGTCCCCTCTATAGGATATCACCCTGGTCATACTGTAATATAGCCTATTTGTAGCTGTGAGAGGCAGGCAAGGTTTATAAGGGCATCTTTATTCTGTTGACTTATTGTAATTATTGTATTTAATGTGTGTATTTTCTGTGTTTATTATAATCCTTTGTTGATGTATTGTAAATGTAGGTTGTACCCCTGCTTAGAGTTGTAGATATAGCAGGCAAAAAATTTTTTAAAATCTTCCTTTGCTGAGTTCCTTCCCCCCTCTCTGTAGGTGTCATCCCTGTTGATGGGACTCCAGGGCAGCCATATTCAGACTGCTATCCAGTCATGTTGGACGGTGCTATGGTGGGCTGGGTTGAGAAGGACCTGTCCTCAGATGTTGCCAATTCCCTCCGGAATTTTAAGGTTAGCTCAGAAGGTGCAGGAAAGCTGTAAGCAGTTCTCCTGTATTGTTGCTGTTAGTGCAGTATGATTATGATCATGTATTGCCTAAGAAAAGAAATTGGAGAGCAAAGCTGTATGCAGAAGAGGGGATGAGTGTAGCCACTACTGAAGACAAGTAATCACTCAGACAGCAATTACACTGGACACATTTGGCTAGGGATATGACAGTGCCTAAAGTTTTGGCCTTCTGGTTCTAGCTAGGCTGTCCACAGCAAAGGAATAATGCAAAGGTGGAAATATATATATATATATTGTGAAGAGGAGGCTATTTTGTGATGATGAAGCTCCCACCTCAGGATCCCAGATCCCTCTTTCACTCAGGGTGAGCTGGTTCTCAATATGCAGATTTTATGCAAATTAATCTACTACCCTTTTCTGCTCAGGGTGACCTGCTTCTCAAACGGCAAACATAGTCAGGTCTCACCAATCAGGCTATTTTCATACACATCTTTATTCCAGCCTCTGGGGCACACTTCTTTTAGCTTAAAACACTTTCACAAGCTTAAACAGTTCTTCCAGCTTAACCATTTCATTTCTTCCTACTCAGTGCAATCTTCCATTTTAAACATTTCTTCTTGCACAGTTCAATATCCATAGATTTCTTCCCCCTGAGCCCTCTCACACAGGCATTTGGGCTCAGTACTAACTCAGTCCCTGGACACACAGTCCCTCCTTGTAGCACACAGCTGTAGACACACAGTCTTTTCCAATGGGACACACAGTACCTCTTCACTGTTCTAGACACACAGTCTTTTCAGCTGGGACACACAGTACCTCTTCACTGTTCTAGACACACCGTCTTTTACTCAGTCCCTGGACACACAGTCCCTCCTTGTAGCACACAGCTCTAGACACACAGTCTTTTCATCTTGGACACACAGTCCCTCTTCACTGTTCTAGACACACAGTCTTTTCCTCTGGGACACACAGTACCTCTACCCCCAGTCCAAAGGGCACCGCCAGTACTTCTCATGGGGATCCCTCTGCTTCAGTTACCAGCCCTCTTCTTCAGCTGCAAGCTCTCCTTTCTCCCTCACAACTCAGGTGGGGTCTTAAGTGGTTAATGGCCAAACAGGACCCAGCCCATAACCTGCTGCACCTGTTTCCACCTCCAGGACTCTCCCCAGTCCTAGCGACCTCCAGCTATACCTCCCCTTACTGGCTACCTTTAGTGACTCACCCAGCCCTTCTCCATGGACATTTTAGGGGGAACAGCGCCCTCTAGGGGCCTAACCAGGGTAGGACAGCCTCTTCCTTCTCACAATATATATATATATATATATATATATATATATATATATATATATATATATATATATATATATATATATATATATATATATATATATATATATATAATGGTGTAACCTTTAGTATTTGTTGTATAATAAATTTTTGTATTTGTTAGCTATATATATATATATATATATATATATATATATATATATATATAATACCACTATACTATGTCCTGAGAAGGATTATACCACTATTCTGTCTCCTGAGAAGAAATTACCAACTTAGCAGCAAAGATAGGCTAATGACCACAGGTCCTGAGACAACCAAGCAAAGACCGGACACTAACCCTGAGCAATAGAGGAATAACCGTTTGTCTCTCACCCTCAGTAGTCCATAGTGTCCCCTACAGATGGTAATAACATGGATCCTCTTCAGAGCTCAGCTATTCCAGCAAGCCTCTATTTTCAGGGTTCAGTCCATATCCCTACCCTGAAAGGCAACTGGATGTTCAGTATTAGGGAAGCCGTAAATCAGCTACCAAGTCATTCCTGGTGCCGCTCTCGGCACATCTAGTCTTTGAAGCTGAGTCAGCTCCTTACTTTGGCCTTGGCTGCACTTGGCATGCAGAAACAGAGTTCACAAGTGATCTAGTATTCCAATCTCTCTCAGAGAGATGTGCACACCATCGAGTCCTCTTCTCTTCTTTCTTGTTATAATTACATAAGTACTGCCACACTGGGACAGACCAAAGGTCCATCAAGCCCAGCATCCTGTTTCCAACAGTGGCCAATCCAGATCACAAATACCTGGCAAGATCCCGAAAAAGTTCAGTATATTTTATGCTGCTTATCCTAGAAATAAGCAGTGGATTTTCCCCAAGTCAATTTATGTTTAAATCTTTTTATTAAAGAGTATGAAAAATACAACAAAGAACCAATGATATTTTGAAGATACAATATATGATACAGAATGTTGAATTCTCAATAAACATGCTATATAAAATTACATATCTTGTCTCCTGTGGAAGTCTTTAAGTTTTAATCTATTTATTGACTTATTATATGAAATCTGTATACTTAATGCTCGGCAGGTAGCCTTACTGATACCACAGACAACTTGTAGACCTTCCACATACATCAAATCATTTTCTTCTTTTATCCCTAGACCCCCCCTCCCCCCTCCCTCCCTTCCTGGTGGTTTTAATGTTCAACAGATTTTATGGATGATACTGCAAAGAAGACTCTGTTATCCTGGTGCTTATACAGAACTGCAGAATATAGCAACAAACTCTGTTTCAACCATGTGATGCATCTCGTTTCAAACCAAAAAAAAAAAAAAAAAACCAGACATGACCGCCTATAGTCGGTTCAGAATAAAACTTCTCGCCCTGGGTGCCAGGGACTGGATATAGGGTTCCCAGATCCTCAAGAATGCCTTCTTCCCCTTAGGGGAGGATCCCACCTCTCTCCTCTCCATCATCAGCAATTCATATAATCTATTTCTCCAATGCCAATACTCCAGCGGGTCAGAGTGTACCCAGGCCTGCAAAATCAGTTTCTTACCTACTAAACTGGCTTTCCTGATGAATTGCCTGGCTCCCCCCGTGTGCGAGACAAAAAGCTCATATTGATCCAAAAGGAGACCCTGCGGAGTAAGTGGGACCTTATTCTTTAATACCAACTCTAGAAATCCCACAATTTGCCTCCAATAATTCTGGATTTTGTAACACTCCCAAAGGTAATGGAATAGTGTGCCTTCCCTCTGCCCGCACTTAGTGCATAAAGGATCAATTCCTCCTCCGAATTTAGATAGTTGCTGCTTTGACATGTATGCTCTATATAGGATCCTATATTGACATTCCCTCATGGTCGCATTTCTCGATAGAGTAGGTATCCTAGCAGATAGTTTCTGAAAGTCTAACTTCAGGTTTGGACGCTTTAGGTCATGGGCCCATTTCCCTAATATATAACCTGTATCTCTGCCTCTGCTCGTCTCTCCCAATGCTTTTTGTAATCCAGAGACCGATAAACGCTCCCCTCGTATAGAACTAAAAAATGCCCTTATTTGGCGCCCATGTCCACTACTCAATTTCCCTTGTTCTAGAGATCTGACATAATGTGCTATCTGATAATACGCAAATTGATGGTTTTGAGTGATACCCACCCCCAAGGCTCCCAGCTCCAATAGTCGTCCCTTAGAATCTAGTACATGTTCTAATCTGGTGATCCCCATCGTTGCCCACCTACTAATTACTTTATTCTCCGTACCCGGTAGAAACTGAGGGTTGCCCTGCAGGGGCAGCAGATCTGTTTCCTCCGCTGCCAGCCCCCAGATCTCGTTTAACTCTCTCCACATTTGTCTCAAGGGTCTTACCAATATGCTATTGCTTACCCATGACGGGAGTTGTCGGCTCGGGCATTGTAACATGAAATGTAAGTGGTATGGTTTAAAACATTCCTGCTCCAAACTACGGGGGGTATAGTCTTGCCTATCTAATAACCAATCACCCAGGTGCCTGAGTAGACTTGCCTGATTGTAACGGCGGAGGTTTGGTAGTCCAATGCCTCCCTCTCTCCATGACCCCATCATTAACTTCAAAGGGAGTTTTGGCTTTGATCCTCTCCAAATAAATTTCCTTACGTATTTAAGGATTTGATTTATGTCTTTAGCCCGTAATCTTATTGGGAGTACCTGAAATAAATATAACCATCGTGGAAACTCCACCATACGGAATAGATGCACTCTCCCATGTAGATTAAGTGGCAGGGCTCCCCATCCATCTAGTCGGTCCTTCAAAGCTGCAATCCTATTACCAATATTCATCAGATGTATTTCCGATGTTTTTTTAGGAATCTGTACTCCCAGGTATTTGAGTGACTCTGATGCCCATCGTAGTGGGAACTCTGTTCCCCACAACTGCCTCACATTATTATCTGTGGCCAACGCTAATGATTTTGAGTAATTTATTTTAAAACCGGCGAAGTCCCCGTATTCCCTAAAGAGTTCTAATAGGGCTTCCAGTGATCTTTTTGGTTGCGTTAAATGGACCAACAGGTCGTCCGCGAAAGCAGATATCTTAAACCCCTCAGATCCCCATTTTACCCCCTCTATTTCTGGATGGTCCATAATTTCCCTGATCAATGGGTCTAGGACTAAGACAAATAGCAGGGGCGAGAGAGGACACCCCTGTCTCGTGCCCCTCCCAATCGGAAACAAAGGCGACTGTTCCCCATTGATCCATAAATATGCCTGTGGGTTTACATATAGGGCTCCTATCGCATCCTGGAAAGCCCCTTCGATGCCCATCTTTGTCAACACCGCAAATAGGAAGCCCCACACCACTTTATCAAAGGCCTTCTCTGCATCAAAACTGACCACCAGAGAAGGCCGTTTCTGTCTTTCCACTGTCTCCAAGGATGCCAACAGGGCCCTCACATTTTTTGCCACTGTTCTCCCTCGCACAAACCCAGCTTGGGGGGATGCTATTAGTCCAGGCAAGAGTTTTGCCAGTCTATTTGCCAGTATCTTTGCATATAATTTAAGATCACTATTTAATAGGGAGATTGGTCTATATGCACTGACGTCAGTGTCTTCCTTCCCAGGCTTTCGTAATAAAATTATTTTTGCTATATTAAGGGAGTCTGGCATTGTCCCAGTTGAGATCATGTGGTTATATAAATCTAACAGAGGGGGTGTGACCTGCTCCTGCAGGATCTTATAAAATGCTACACTAAACCCATCCGGCCCTGGCGCTTTGTGCAAATCACTTTGTTGTAAGGCCAGCATCAATTCCCCTTCCTCAATAGGTTTGTTCAGAGTCTCCCTCTGCTCCTCAGTGATCTTGGGCAAATTTTGGTTTATTAAATATAGGTTACTGTCTTCTACAATATCCGTGGGTTTTGCGTATAGAGCCCTAAAATAATCCCTAAATCTCCCTATAATACCTCCAGTTTCCTTTATGAGATTCCCTCCTCCATCTTTCACTTGTAGGATCCTTGAGGGCCCTTTCTTCCCTTGTACTAACCTGCCCATTAGTGCACCTGCTTTATTTCCATATTGGAATAATTGGTGTTTATAGTACATTTGCGTTTTGTGTGCTCTTTGATGAAGAAGCTCATTTAGGTTTTTCTGGGTTATGAGCAGCTCCTTCTTGTTCTCGTCCGTTACTTCCTCCCCTAATCTCTTCCTTCTCACCCGAACCTCCCTTTTCAGACGGAGGATCTCTTTGTCCCTCATTCTCCTAACTCTAGCTCTATAAGCTATTACCTCCCCCCTCATTACAACTTTGGCTGTTTCCCAGTATAGCGCCACCTCCTGTCTGTGACCTCCGTTAAATTGTTGGAAATCCTGCCATTTTTCACTGATAAAAGGCTTAAAATTTGGATCTCTATACAGTTCAAATGGGAATCTCCATCCTCCCCTCCCAAGCCCCCCTCCCGTAACCTGTAATTCAAACCATACCATCGCGTGGTCCGATATCTCGCATGGGCCTATCTCTGCTTTTGGCACTTGGGAAAACAGTGCTGGGGATATGAGAAAGTAATCTATACGGGACTGGGTCAAGTGCGCTCTGGAGGTATGTGTGTAGTCCCTCTGCGAAGGGTGCAATATTCTCCACACATCTATCAGGTTGAGGGCTGAGCAAAGGAAAGGCACACCCCTTGATTGAAATCTATGCTGCAGACCCGGTTTACTACATCTATCCAGCTCCGGATCTATCACCATATTAAAGTCCCCTCCGAGTATTACATTGCCCCCCTGGTATGGGCCCAACAGTTCCAATAATTTGTTATAAAATTTCTTGTCATATACATTGGGTGCATATATGTTGCACAAAATATATGAAGTTGTGCCTATTTCCACTTCCATTATCACTATTCGGCCTTCCTCATCTCGTTTTATTAGTTTAGTTCGCATTTGCAGGCCCTTCCGTATTAGTATCAGCACTCCTCCTTTTTTCCCTTGTGCTGGTGAGCCTACTGCCTGTTCTACCCAACCCTTCTGGAATTTGTTATGCTCTTTATTTGAGAGATGGGTCTCCTGGAGGAATGCTATGTCCGCTCTGTGTCTCTGCAGAGCCTGCAGTACTTTAGTACGTTTCACCGGAGAGGAGATCCCCCCCACATTCCAGGATATTAACCTAATTGGGGTCATCCTCTTGTTTTACAACCATTACAGTATCTGATAACTTTCCCATTCTGAAGAGCGCCCCCCAGCCCCTGGGCACCCTCCTGTCTTTGATCTGCAATTGCGATCCGTATGCGGCTGTCCAAACCAACAAGGTAAATAATATATATATATATATATAAAAAAAAAAAAAACCCTTGCTCTCCTTACTCCTTTCCATGGTTCCCCTTTCCCCTTCCCCATCTTCCCCCTATCCCTCCCTTCCACGACCTCTGTACTCCTTCCTTTCCTGACAACGAGTCACGCCCCCCCCCCCCTTTCCCCCCTAGCGCTGACTTCCAGATTTGATATTTTACCCTTTGTTAATTATAAGTTTCTAACTTTTATACAGGGAACTTTGATACAGGTCCCTATAGGGGCCTAGATAATCCCTGCGGTGATATGCATTCTACCTTTCTATATAGTCCTTACAGTTCTGTCAGCATTATAGGTATTTAGTGTCTGGGCTTACTCCAACCAAGCCTTTATCACCTCCTTTTCACTGATCTCCTGGGCTGCTGTTCCGTGCGGCCTCGCTTCCTTCCTCCGGTCTCAGCTCCATTTTGTTAGCAAAGTGTAAGGCCTCCACATGTGAACTGAAGAGGTGTTGTTTGCCCTTGTACTGAATTCTTAGTTTGGCAGGAAACATTAGCGCGAAGTTCGCTCTTTTTTCATACAGGTTCTTGCATACTTCTACAAATTGCCTGCGCTGGGCTGCTACTGCAGTTGAAAAGTCTTGAAAACAGAGGACAGTGCGTGCCTCATACTGCACCTTGCCTCTCCCTCTCCATGCTCGTAATATTTCTTGCTTGTGGGTGTAATTGAGGATTTTACAGATTATCACACGAGGTCTTTCTGAGTCCTGTCCCGCACGGCCCAACCGATGTGCTCGCTCAATTTTTAACTCCTTCTCCAACCCAGGTAAATTCAGTACCTTAGGCAGCCATGTTTCAAGAAAGTCCCGCAGCTCTACTTCACGTATTGACTCCGGGAGCCCCACCAGTCTGAGATTGTTCCGGCGTGATCTATTTTCTAGATCTTCTATTTTAGCTTCCAGTTTGTTTAGTTGTTCCCTCATTTGTTCTTGCTTATTATCTCTCTGCTGGCACTGATCTTCCACATCCGACAGTCTCTGCTGAAACCCAGTCAAATCTGTGCGTAAGCTTTCTAATTTGCCGTCCATTTGCACTATTTGATCTGAGATTTTCTGTAATTTTTTGTCGACGGATGCCTCTAACAAAGCGGAAACCTCCGCGGCTATCTCTGCTGCCCAGGCGGAACTCACCGCTTCGCTCGACGCGCCAACCTCCGCCATTTTGTTTTCACCCGTGCGGCTCCTTGTGCTGTCTTTCCGGCTGATTTTTGTGGCCATTCCGACCCGAATCGCTGTTCGCTAGCCGTTGTGCACACCAGGGAGGTTTCCCGAGCCTTTCCAGCTCAATTTTGTGGGTTCTCTACAGCTGCGTGCAGCGCTAGGGGAAGTTGTTTAACGAGGGGTCTCGGAGCTCTCTTAAGCGGCGACCTTCCCCTCGCCTAGCATCATGTGACTCCTCCCCAAGTCAATTTAATAATGGTCTATAGACTTTTCCTTTAGGAAGCTGTCCAGACCTTTTTAAAACTCTGCTAAGCTAACCGCCTTTACCACATTTTCTGGCAACGAATTCCAGAGTTGAATTACACATTGAGTGAAGAAACATTTTCTCCGATTCGTATTAAATTTACTACTTTGTAGCTTCATCACGTGCCCCCTAGTCCTAGTATTTTTGGAAAGAGTAAACAAACGATTCACATCAACCCGTTCCACTCCACTCATTATTTTAAAGACCTCTATCATATCTCCTCTCAGCCGTCTTTTCTCCAAGCTGAAGAGCCCCAGCCGCTTTAGCCTTTCCTCATAGGGAAGTTGTGCCATCCCCTTTATCATTTTTGTCGCCCTTCTCTGCACCTTTTCTAATGCCACTATATCTTTCTTGAGATGCGGCGACCAGAATTGAACACACTATTCAAGGTGCGGTCGCACCATGGAGCGATACAAAGGCATTATAACGTCCTCATTTTTGTTTTCCATTCCTTTCCTAGTAATACCTAACATTCTATTTGCTTCCTTAGCCGTCGCAGCACACTGAGCAGGTTTCAATGTATCATCAACGACGAGACTTAGATCCCTTTCTTGGTCGGTGACTCCTAACATGGAACCTTGCATGACGTAGCTATAATTCGGGTTCCTCTTTCCCACATGCATCACTTTGCACTTGCTCACATTAAACGTCATCTGCTATTTAGACGCCCAGGCTCCGAGTCTCTTAAGGTCCTCTTGTAATTTTTCACAATCCTCCCGCGATTTAACTACTTTGAATAATTTTGTGTTGTCAGCAAATTTAATTACCTCACTAATTACACCCATCTCTAGGCCATTTATAAATATGTTAAAAAGCAGCGGTCCCAGCACAGACCCCTGAGGAACCCCACTAACTACCCTTCTCCATTGAGAATACTGACCATTTAACCCTACTCTCTGTTTTCTATCTTTTAACCAGTTTTTAATTCACAATAGGACACTACCTCCTATCCCAGGACACTACCTCCTATCCCGTGACACTCCAGTTTCCTCTGGAGTCTTTCACAAGGTGCTTTGTCAAATGCCTTTTGAAAATCCAGATACACAATATCAACCGGCTCACCTTTATCCACATGTTTGTTCACCCCTTCAAAGAGATGTTATAGATTGGTGAGGCAAGATTTCCCTTCACTAAATCCATGTTGGCTTTGTCTCATTAATCCATGCTTTTGAATATGCTCTGTAATTTTGTTCTTTACAATAGTCTTTACCATTTTGCCCAGCACTGATGTCAGACTCACCGGTCTATAATTTCCCGGATCTCCTCTAGAACCTTTTTTCAAAATCGGCGTTACATTGGCTGCCCTCCAGTCTTCTGGTACCATGCTCGATTTTAAGGATAAATTACATATTACTAACAATAGTTCCGCAAGTTCATTTTTCAGTTCTATCAGTACTCTGGGATGAATACCATCCGGTCCAGGAGATTTGCTACTCTTCAATTTGTCAAATTGCCCCATTACATTCTCTAGGTTTATAGAGATTTCATTCAGTTTCTCCGACTCGTCAGCTTTGAATACCATTTCTGGCACCGGTATCTCTCCCAAATCCTCAGTGAAGACCGAAGCAAAGAATTCATTTAATCTCTCCGCTGTGGCTTTGTCTTCCTCGAACACCGCTTTTACCCCCTCTGTCATCTAGCGGTCCAACCGATTCTTTTGTGGGCTTCCTGCTTTTAATATATCTTAAAAAAAAGTTTTTACTATGTGTTTTTTGCCTCCAACACAATCTTTTTTTCAAAGTCCCTCTTTGCCCTCCTTATCAGCGCTTTGCATTTGACTTGACATCCCTTATGCTGTTTCTTATTATTTTCAGTCAGTTCCTTCTTCCATTTTATGAAGGATTTTCTTTTAGCTCTAATAGCTTCCTTCACCTCACTTTTTAACCATGCCGGCTGTCATTTGGTCTTCCGTCCTCCTTTTTTAATACGCAGAATATATTTGGCCTGGACTTCCAGGATGGTGTTTTTGAACAGCATCCACGCCTGATGTAAATTTTTGACCCTTGAAGCCGCTCCAGTTTGATTCGTTTTTGGCAAATTGTTTTTTTTTTTAATTGAGACTTTCCGTGTACCTTTTAAAACAGCAGTTCTTCGCCAGCAACTTTAATACACAGTGCTCGCACCAGCTGCACAGCCTTCCCTGTGATGCAACTTCCTGTTTTCACATGGGCAGGAACATGCCAGAGGGAAGGCTGTGGGGGCTGGTGGGAGCAGTTGCTGGTTGCTTGTGCTTGCTGCCGGCAAAGAACTGTTTTAAAAGGTATGCGAGGGCCTCAAATTTTTGCAAAAGCGAGAGGGGTGGCGATTGCTGCAGCAGCGGCGAGCCCTATGAATGTTTGCCCTGGCTTTGTCTCTTGGTGGCCCTGCCCTGCCCCGCCCCTTCTCCACTTTCAGGGATATCAAAATGAAAAAGTCTCATAGAGAAGAAAGCACAGAAGATAGTTGCATCCATATTTCCCGATCAGGATTAAAACGACCATGATGACGATCAGTCAATTGTTCCAAGTCTCAAACTACTCAAACACGAGTTGCTCCTGTGTGCACTGTGGAGCCAACAGATTGCTTTCAATGTGCAGCTGTTTCACACCACTGCTGTAAGACAAATCCATTTAACACGAGTTTGCCATTTGTGACCCCCTGAATTGCCTAACCCCAACTGGGAAAATTTAGGATTTTAGGGGAAGAAACTACCCAGAGAGTGTGATATCAAAGTTGTCACGTCCTTCCAAAAAAAGTTGCAAAAGTGCACACGTCCACCAAATATAAAAAATACCCCTAGCATTCTTACAATGCCAGCATTCTTCCATGACCATAGATGGAAACACCTTCTTCAGTCTTTCAGGTGTATAGTACCATCTGGTTACTATTTTGTATGCATTTTCCTTAAGGGATGCACAGAAGCTTTTTTTAACCTCATGAAATATCCTTTTCCAGGTACTCATATCAAACTCCTCACCTAGGTGAGTCTGTCCTCTTTCACGTTCATCCTATACCCCTTCATTCTAGAGCTCCCTTTCAATTGAAAGAGACTTGCCTCCTGCGCTACTAGTTTTAGTGCTTGATCTGAATCTTGAAGGAGAGATACTATTCTAGCGGTATCAGGCGAGTTCCCACCCGGACAGTTCCCACCCACCAGTTCCCCCTGAGACAATTTCCACCTAGGACAGTTCACGCTGGGACAATTCCCACTAAAAATGGACAGTTCCCACCAAGGACTCCCCCCCCCCCCACCCTCCCTAGCCTTTTTTTTACCGACCATAGCTTCTTGTATCAGGTCTCATAAGTCCTGGCAGTGCTTTTTTTTTTTTTTTTTTTCTTTTTTCTTTTTACAGCATCTGGGTTAGAGCAGCATACGGATGTACACAGAGGACGTATAACAGAATAGGTAGAGTAATAATTTGTTGTAAATCATAATCAGTGTGTCGAGGGGCTGAATTACGTTGAAACCTAGTTTGGAGGGGTGGGGGGCATTGCCCTTCTCCCCACCCCCCCCCCCCCCCCATGAACTGCAGTTTGAATTTATCTACTTAAGTATTTACTTATTTATGACATTTAGATCCCAGATTAAACATGAATTAGGTTGAAACCTAGTTTGGAGTGTATAGGGGAGGCATAGGTAGAGTAGTAGTTATAAATCGTAATCAGTGCATCATTTTGAGAGACTGAATTAGGTTGAAACCTAGTTTAGGGGTGTGTGGGTGGCATTGTCCCCCCCCCCCCCCCCCCCCACATGAGCTGCAGTTTGTATTTATCTATTTATTTACTTTTTTGTTACATTTAGATCCCAGATTAAACACGAATTAGGTTGAAACCTAATTTGGGGGTGTGGGGAGCATTGCCCCCCCCCCCCCCCCCACACACACACACGTGAACTACATGTCTGGAAGGGGAAAGGGATGTGTAAAAGATAATGTTGGGGGGGGGGTGAGGGGGTACTGGAAGAGAGATTACTTTCCACGTGTGTTTTGTATTTTTTTGGGTTATGGGTAAGAATTGTCTTCCCTGGTGTGGTGGGAATTGGTTCAATGGGAATTATCCTAGGTGGGAATTATCCAGATGGGAACTGTCCAGGTGAGAACTGACCTAGAACCGTACTAGCACAGTCATTGTTGGGTGTAATGACTTAGATTAAAAACAGGGGGATAAGAGAATTTGAGCA
Organism: Microcaecilia unicolor; assembly: GCF_901765095.1. Lineage (NCBI taxonomy): Eukaryota > Metazoa > Chordata > Amphibia > Gymnophiona > Siphonopidae > Microcaecilia > Microcaecilia unicolor. The sequence continues at coordinate 278,036,648 of NC_044033.1, forward strand.
CACTATTCATATGTTTCACAGTTTGCTTCTTCAATCTAACATTGTACTGTTGTTCGTATTACAGAAAGTTCACTCAGAATGAAAAAGGAATTGAGCAGTAGCAGCTGCTGAGGGAGGGAATGGTGTATGGTATTTGTGAAAATGTAACGGAAGTATTGCCTAACTGTGTTCACCACTTGTGCACAGGTTCTGGGAGAGAAGAAAATTCCGCCGTGGACGGAGATTGTCCTCATTCCCATGACCGGCAAAGCTAGTCTGTACCCAGGATTGTTCCTGTTCACCACCCCCTGTAGAATGGTACGACCAGTGAGAAATCTGGCTGTGGGGAAAGAAGAACTGATAGGAACCCTAGAACAGGTATGGCATGGAAACTCCAGGACTTCGCCTGGTTAGCAGAAGCACATAAGAGCTGTCCTTGCATCCAGATGCATAGCTTTGGCAGCGGTTTCCCCGTAACTGGCACATGTGCAGGACCTTTTCATTTTCAGAAGCCAATTGATTATAATGCTGTGAAAAACCAGGCGGTGCGACAAGCAGCTTGCTTGTTTGCTACTTTTCAAGTTTTCCTGAATGTAGACTTTCTGAGGGTAACTGTATAACAGTGTGCCTTTTTTTAAGAAGGTATGTAGGCACCTACTTAGCTGCTATTTTATAAAGACACTTACCAAATGTAAGGGGCAGAAATCGTAATTACCTTGAAGGGACAGACATTTACATCTGCCCTGATGCAAGTGTTAATGTCAGTGAGTAGATTAGGATATTTTATAATCTGTATGCATACTCTGCTCCTGTACATCATGTCATGCTGCGTACTTTTACACCAGTCGATATTTTGTAAGAGACCATTTACATAAGAACGTAAGTATTGCTGTACTGGGACAGACCGAAGATCAATCAAGCCCAGCATCCTGTTTTCAACAAGATGGTGCAAGATCCCAAAACAGTACAGTACATTTTATGCTGCTTATCCTAGAAATAAGTGGTGGATTTTCCCCAAGTCCATTTTAATAATGGCTTATAGACTTTTCTTTTAGGAAGCCGTCCAGACCTTTCTTAAACTTCGCTAAGCTAACCGCCTTTACCACATTCTCTGGCAACGAATTCCAGAGTTGAATTACACGTTGAGTAAAGAAATATTTTCTCCAATTCGTATTAAATTTACTACTTTATAGTTTTATCGCATGCCCCCTAGTCCTAGTATTTTTGGAAAGAGTAAACAAACGATTCACTTCTACCTATTCCACTCCACTCATTATTTTATAGACCTCTATCATATCTCCCCTCAGCTGTCTTTTCTCGAAGCTGAAGAGTCCCAGCCACTTTAGCCATTCCTTATAGGAAAGTCGTCCCATCCCCTTTATCATTTTCGGCGCCCTTCTCTGCACCTTTTCTAATTCCACTATATGTTTTTTGAGATGCGGCAACCAAAATTGAACTCAATATTCGAGGTGCGGTCACACTATGGAACGATACAAAGGCATTTATAACGTCCTCATTTTTGTTTTCCATTCCTTTCCTAATACCAAACATTCTATTTGCTTTCTTAGCATTAGTTAAATGCTAATGTATTGGATTTCCTGTGTGTTCTTACTTCAAAGCCAATATCAAATCTGATCATATTATGATCACTGTTATCAAGCGGCCCCAGCACTATTATCGCCTGCACCAGATCATGCGCTCCACTAAGGACTAGATCTAGAATTTTTCCTCCTCTTGTTGGCTCCTGCTTCCTAAAGCAGTCCTTGATTTCGTCAAGGAATTTTTCCTCCCTAGCATGCCCTAATTTTACATTTACCCAGTCAGTATAGGGTTAATTGAAATCACCATTATTGTGTTCCCCAATTTCTGATAACATTTCTACATCTGTCTATCCTGGCCAGGTGGAAGGTAGTACACTTCTATCACTATCCTTTTCCCCTTTACACATGGAATTTCAATCCATAGGGTTTCCAAGATGTGTTTTGTTTTCCTGCAGAATTTTCAATCTATTTGAATCAAGGCCGTCCTTAACATACAATGTTACCCCTCTTCAATCCATAGGGATTCTAAAATGTGGTTTGTTTCCTGCAGCATTTTCAATCTATTTGATTCAAGGCCCTACTTAACATTCAATGCTACTCCTCCACCAATTCGATCCACCCTATCACTACGATATAATTTGTATCTCGGTATGACAGTGTCCCACTGGTCATCCTCCTTCCACCATGTCTCAGAGATGCCTATTGTATCTAATTTTTGGTTTAGTGCAATATATTCTAATTCTTCCATCTTATTTCTTAGGCTTTTGGCATATAGACATTTCAAACTATGTTTTTTGTTCCTGTTTACATCTTGTTCAGCAGTTGACAGTGTTAATTTGCAAGTCTGATTTTTATTTAAAGACACCTGGTCTACTATGATCATAAGTACATAAGCACTGCCACGCTGGGAAAAGACCAAAGGTCCATCAAGCCCAGCACTCTGTCTCCGACAGCGGCCAATCCAGGCCCCAAGAACCTGGCAAAAACCCAGAATTTAATAACGATCAATGAACTTTTCCTTCAGGAATCTGTCCAGACCCCCTTTAAACTCGCTAGCAGGATACCCTATCTTCCCTGTTTTAGTGATATCTTTGAAATTCCTTTTTCTAAACCATTCTCTTTTGAACGATTGTCTGCCTTCCCCCAGTTTCTAGTTTAAAAGCTACTGTATCTCCTTTTTATGTAAAAGTGTTTTTATTGATGAATGCATAAATGATACAATATCATGCCAATCCTTAAAACTCCAGTGGCAAACATTTCAAACCTGTACTAATACATCTGAACTTCTATCATCAACATTTTATTATTCCCTCCCCCCTCCCCCTCCCTTTCCTTTTCATAATATGTTTATTGACTGTATCCATTATTGAAGAGAAAATCTGTACAGAATGATTGTCAAGGAAGCTTTACAGGAACCTTTGGACTGTATCAAAACAGTGATCGAAGCATTGTTCAACAAGATTCATAATGAGAATAAATATGGAATATTGTCAACCTACTGTAGTCAGTACATGTAATGTATCTCCTTTTTAAATGCCGATGCCAGCCGCCTGGTCCCACCCTGGTTAAGGTAGAGCGCATCATTCCGGAATAGGCTTCCCCTTCCCCAGAATATTGCCCAGTTCCCTACAAATCTAAAACCCTCCTCCCTACACCATCGCCTCATCCACGTATTGAGACTCTGGAGCTCTGCCTGTCTCTTGGGCCCTGCACATGGAACGGGGAGTACTTCGGAAAATGTACGTAGCCATATACATTCCAAAATGACTGCAAAGAACCTACCTCCTGTGTGTTGAACAGAAGACAAGATGTGGATATTGCAGTTTTCTTTGTGCAGTGACTGGCTGCGATGCTAGTGATACTGAAAGTTACATACATGAAGCATGTTCTGGTTGGGAGCCTTCTGAGAAAACTTGGGCTTATGAGCCTGACTGGGAAGCTTGAGTAATTGCATACACCACATTTGTGTTAAATCTTATTTCCTATTTCGTTATCCTTGCCCATCATATTGACAGCAGGGGATTCATTCCTTCTGGAAAGCTTTTGATAGCCGTGTACCCTCAGTATGTTGGTGGAAGTACTTTCTAACTATATTGTTTGGGGTATTTTTTTTTGCTTGTGTGAAAAGTAAAGCTACTTTTGTCTTGCACTTGCAGGTCTTTCTGAACATTGCTGTCTTTGAAAGTGAGATTGTGCCTGGCGTGACCACACACCAGGAACTGTTTCCTCACAGTATGATGAGTGTGGTGGCTAACTTCATCCCATTCTCTGACCATAATCAGAGTCCCAGAAACATGTATCAGTGCCAGATGGGTATGTAACATGCAAATGTATATTGCTGCAAAGAAGCACATTGCATCCATCACTAGGAATATGAAGGGGAAAAAAAATTACATCTTCTCCTTCTCAAATCCTTCCCTTCACTAGAGTTTGAGAGACCGTGACGGGATGTTCTTACTACTTACTTTCTCTGCATGTTAGCCCAGCCCCATTGTTTCATTTTGGAGGGACAAGAAGAAACCATTTTAAGTAAATTGAGAATAATTGTAAAATAATAACACTCTACTTCAGGAAGCGTGTGAAAGCTTGGCTGTTCTCCCATGCCTCTAAAGGAAGAAGCAACTAACTAGATAGTTACACCTACAAGGGCTAACATTAGGAATAACCTAGTGGTTAGGGCAGTGGGCTGAGAACCTGGGGAACTGGCTTCAATTCCCACTGCAACTCTTTGTGACTTTGGGCAAGTCACTCAGCCCTCCAAGGCCCCAGGAGCAAAAAAAAAACCCCAAAAAACTTAGGACCCTTTTAGTAAAGCTTAGCACATGTCCATAGGTATAAAATAGGCTTCTTAGCATTTAGCGTTCACTAAGATGGATTTGGGTAGGCTGGATTGGACTTCAACTTCAGTACTTGGAACTTAAGGACAGAGCTGTGTGGACTTCTATGGTCTATGTCCCAGAAATGCCAAAGAGAAACAGTGATCAAATATTTTGTATCATATTCATTGTTGGTTTAATCATGACTTGATAATGAGTGTGACTGTTGGGCAAACTGGATGGACCATTCAGATCTTTATCTGCCGTCATTTACTATGTTACTAATTCTGTTAGCACATGCTAACCTTTAGTGAAAGTACCTGCATATATGTAAACTGTTTTGGTTGTGCCTCAGAAAGGTGGTATATCAAATAATGACCCTTTACCCTTGCCACCACCCAAACTCTGCTTGGTTCTAGAGACTTCTTCCTATTTGAAGGCTGCCCAAATCAGGGTACAAGTTTGAAGATTTTAGTAATTATTAATTCAAAGAAGATATTGCTGAATGGAACAAGTGTGCAAGCACTTTTTATCTGTTCTTTATTTTTAAATTTAAATTTTACATATGCATTTAGAGAATTGACAGTTTTACCCCAACACCAGTGGTTCCCAAACTTTTTCGGTTCATGGCACCCCCGCCCCCTAGCCACACAGGTCTCCACCCCACCACACATCATGTCCAATATTTCGCCCTCCCCCATGCACCATCTCTCCCTTCCCTCCATCCCTATGTCCAACATTTCTCCCTCGCTGGCCCCTCTTCCCTCTCCATGCAACATATCTTGACCCCCCCCCCCCATATACAAGATTTCACCCCTTTTGCTGGTAATCAATAGAAATAAAACATGGAAAAGAAAATATGATGATACCTTTTTTATTGGACATAACTTAATACATTTCTTGATTAGCTTTCGAAGGTAGCCCTTCTTCGTCAGATTGGAAATAAGCAAATGTTGGTAGATGACAGTATATATAAGTGAAACATCAAAGCATTTCAGTGATGGTCTAACAGGTTGAGGGTGGATAGGTAAGAGACAGGAAGAGTCGGGTGGATGAGGGACAGGGAGATATGCATGGAGATAGGAGGGTGACAAAGCAGTACAATTTTATGGTTTATAATGGGCTAGAAAACCCAGATCTTTAAGTCCTATCTGGTGGGTGTCAAAATATTTAGTCATACTGACTTCAAAGGTCTTACGTTCCTGTATTGTTTTAAAGTTCCGTTTCAGGATTCTTACCATGAAATCACTGGTACAATGTTCTGGTTTTGTAAAGTGCTGCCCCACAGAGGTGACATCCTGATTGGTACTAGCATTTTTCATATGCTGTCTGTGTAAATTAAATCTCTTCTTTAGCATCTGACTTGTTTCTCCAATGTAGCAGCCTTTGTTGCATTTTTTACACTGAATGATATATACCACATTGGAAGATGAGCACGTGAAAGATTCCTTAATGTTGAATATTTTTCCTTTGTGAATGACCATGGGGTCCTGTGAAATGTTTTGGCATAGTTTGCAGCTGGATATATTGCAAGGATGTGTGGCATTCTTTTCTTTTTGAGTCTGTGTTGGGAGCTTACTTCTAATTAGCTTGTGTTTTAAGTTGGGTGGCTGTCGGAAGGCCAGCACTGGTGGGGATGAGAATATCTCTTTCAGTAATTCATCCTCCTGGAGTAGAGGCTGTAGATCTTTTATGATTTTTCTTAATTTTTCCAGCTCTGGGTTGTATGTCATTATAAGGGGGATTCTGTCTGTGGCTTTTTTTTTTTCTTTGTACTGTAGCAGATTTTCCCTGTGTGTTTTGAGGGAGGAGGCAGTATTCTTGGAGATTGTTTTGGTGTTGTAGCCTTTCTGTTCGAAGGATGCAGTCAGGATTTCAAGGTGTCTGTCTCTGTCCCCTGGGTCAGAGCAGATATGGTGGTACCTTGTGGCTTGGCTGTAAATAATGGAACTTTTTGTATGTGAAGGGTGGAAGCTGCAGTTGTGGAGGTAGCTGCATTTGTCTGTGGGTTTCTATGGATGTTTGTATATAGCCATCGCTGATTGAGACTGTGGTGTCCAAAAAATTGACTTTTTCTGGGGAGTAGTCAATTTTGAATCTGATTGTAGGATGGTATATATTGAAGGAATTGTAAAATTGTTTCAGAGTTTCTTCCCCCTCAGTCCAAATCATAAAAATGTCATTGATGCACCAGTAGTATTTTAGGAGTTTGGTCTGGTATGTATTCAAAAATGTGTCTTCCAGCTCAGCCATAAAGAGGTTGGCATATTGGGATGCTGTCCTGGTGTTATATATACTGTCATCTACCAACATTTGCTTATTTCCGATCTGACGAAGAAGGGCTACCTTCGAAAGCTAATCAAGAAATGTATTAAGTTATGTCCAATAAAAAAGGTATCATCTTATTTTCTTTTCCATGCTTTATTTTGTTTTATTTCTATTGATTACCTTTAAATGTGGACTAACACGGGTACCACACCTCTCTACCCCTTTTCCTGTATCTTTCCCTTCCTCTCCCTCCAATCCATGTCCAACAATTATGCCCCTCATTTCTCCTGCAACATCTCCCCTTCCTCACCCTACGCACAATTCTCCCTCTGCTTCAACGGGTCCCTGGCAGTGACAGCGATTTCCACACTGGGCCTGTTGCTAACCCAGAAACTTCCCCTTTGCTGCGTCCTGACCCTGGATTAGCAGCAAACTGTATATGGAAATCACTGCTTTGTACCCATTGAAGCAGGAGCGGGTCTGTTAAGGGTGCAGTTGCAGTGCTTTTCTCAGTGGCGGCGTGTAGGATTCACTGTTTTTGCAGTCTCTTGCAGGGCCCAGGATTCACTGTGCCCTTATCTCCCTCCATGGCACCCCAGTGAGTTTGCCGTGGTGCAGTTTGGGGAACACTGCCCTACACTTTGTTTTCTGTCTTTTAACCAGTTCCTAATCTACAATAGGACATTGCTTCCTACACCATGACTTTTTTTTTAAACCTTATTTTATGAATCTGAAATGTTAACAATACAACATGATATACTGTGTTGTATCATTAAGTTGCTAAACCTCAGTTCTTGGTTCCTAAGTAGCCTAGTGGTTAATGAAGTGGACTTTGAGCATGGGGAACTGAGTTTGATTCCCACTTCAGCTCCTTGTGATTCTGGAGAAGTCACCCTCCATTTCCTCAGGTACAAATAAGTACCTGTATATACTGTGTAACCGCTTTGAATGTAATTGCAAAAAAACTCATAGAAAGGTGGTATATCAAGTCCCATTCCCCCACCTCCCCTCATCCCGTGAATTTTTAAAAACAATTTCCTCAGGAATCTTCAAATCATTTTTGAAAATCCAGGAACACTTATTCACCTTCCAAAAAAAAAATGTAGCAGATTGGTGAGGCAAGACTTCCCTTGGCTTTGTCCCAAAACAGTACAAGACATTTTATGCTGCTTTTCCTGGAAATAAGCAGTGGATTTTTCCCAATTTTATTTTAAAGAATGGCTTATGGACTTTTCTTTTCGGAAATTATCCAAACCTTTTTAAACCCTGCTAAACTAACCGCTTTTATCACATTCTTTGGCATCAAATTCCAGAGTTTAACAGTGGAGTTCTACAGGGATCGAACCTGTGCTGTTTAACATATTTATAAATTGTATGGAAATGAGAATGACAAGTGAGAGGATTAAATCTGCAGGTGACACAAAACTATTCAAGGTTGTTAAAACTATGAAATATTGCAGGAAGCACTTAGGATATTGGAAGACTGGGCATCCAAATGGCAGATAAAATTTAATATGGACAAATGCAAGGTGATGGACATTGGAAAGAATAATCCAAATCATAGTTAATGGGTTCTAGGCTCCACCTTGGGGGTCAGCACGCAAGAAAAAGATCTAGGTGTCATTGTAGATAATACAATTAAATCTTCAGCGGCAAAAAAATCAAACCGGATACTAGGAATTATTAGGAAAGGGATGGTGAATAAGACCAAAAATACTATAATACCTCACCTTGAGTACTGCGTTCAGTTCTGGTTGCCATATCTCAAAAAAGATATAGCGGAATTAAAAAAGGTTCAAAGAAGAGCAACCAAAATGATAAAGGGGGTGGAACTGCTCTCATATGAGGAGAGGCTAAAGTGGTTAGGGCTCTTCAACTTGGAAAAGAGACGGATAAAGGGAGATTTGATTGAGGTCTACAAAATCTTGAGTGGTGTAGAACAAATAGAAGTAAATTGATTTTTTTTACTCATTCCAAAAGTACAAAGACTAGGGGACACTCAAGGAAGTTACATGGAAATACTTTTAAAACAAATAGGAGGAAATATTTTTTCACTCAACGAATAGTTAAGCTCTATAACTGTTTGCCGGAAGATATGGTAACAGCGGTTGGTGTATCTAGGTTTAAAAAAGATTTGAACAAGTTCCTGGAGGAAAAGTCCATAATCTACTATTGGGACAGACATGGGGAAGCAACTGCTTGCCCTGGGATTGGTAGCATGGAGTGTTGCCACAATTTGGGTTTCTACCAGGTACTTGTGACCTTGCTTGCCACTGTTGGAAACAGGATACTGGACTAGACGGACTATTGGTCTGACCCAGTATGGCTGCTTTTGTGTTTGTTTGTCTTATGTTTAATTACACATTGAATGAAGAAATATTTTCTCCACTTTGTTTTAAATTTACTACTTTGTAGCTTCATAGCATGCCCCCTAGTCCCTAGCATTTTTGGAAAGTGTAAACAAACAATTCACGCCTAACTGTTCACTCATTATTTTATAGACCTATATCATATCTCACATCAGCCGTCTTTTCTCCAAGCTGAGGAGCCCTAGCCGCTTTAGCCTTTCCTCATAGGGAAGTCGTCCCATCCCCTTTATTATGTTCGTCACCCTTCTCTGTACTTTTTATAGGTCCTCTATATCTTTTTTTGAGATGTGGCGATCAGAATTGCACACAGTATTCGAGGTGAGGTCGCACCATGGACTGATACAAAGGCATTATAACATCCTCAATTTTGTTTTCCATTCCTCACATTCTATTTGCTTTCTTAGCCACTGCCACACTGAGCAGAGGGTTTCAACGTATCATCATAGTAACATAGTAGCATAGTAAATGACAACAGATAAAGAAGACCTGTGTGGTCCATCCTGTTTGCCCAACAAGGTAAACTCACTGCCTCAAAGGATAAAACCACCTAAAAATAGATGGTTCACAGTAGGCTCAGGCAGAATTCGTTATGTGACACACAAGCATCTGCCCTCACAAGTGATGCCCCTACAGAATTCTTTTGCACCATTACAGCACTGTGATATTCCTGAAAATAGAACGGATGCAGAAGAAAAAGGAATGAAGGTGGAACAAAAAGATAGGAAGGTACCCAAAGGGTTAAGACACCCCCAAATCACTAAAACACATACCAGGAAATGTAGATGGAATGCAATGACCGCAAATGCTCACAGTCTAAGCAATAAAGTTCATGACCTTCAAGCCCTGATGGTGGAGGCAGACTTAGACATTATTGCAATCACGGAGACGTGGCTAAATGGTTCCCATGAATGGGATGCAAACATACCAGGCTATAATCTATTTAGGAAGGATAGAGAGGGTCGTAAAGGTGGAGGAGTAGCTCTATATGTGAGAAATGATATCACGGCGACCGAAATGACAGGGACCTGGGGAAAGGAAGAAGCGATATGGATCACCTTAAAAAGAGAGGATAGAACCTCTATACACGTGGGTGTTGTCTACAGACCTCCGAAACAATTGGAGGAACTAGATAAAGACCTGATCGCAGATATTCAAAAGTTGGGAAACAAGAGAGAGGTGCTGTTGCTGGGAGATTTCATTCTGCTGGATGTAGATTGGAAGGTTCCGTCTGCGGAATCGGAAAGAAGTAGAGGGATCGTGGAAGCTTTACAAAGCGGTTTGCTCAGACAAATGGTGACGGAACCCACGAGGGAGGGAGCGACGCTGGATCTGGTGCTCACAAATGGGGATAGCGTGTCAAATGTCCGAGTGGGTGCCCACCTGGGCGACAGTGACCATCAAACGGTTTGGTTTGATATGACTGCTGTAGTGGAGGGCAGCCACTCAAAACTCAAAGTCCTGGATTTCAAGCGTGCTGACTTTACTAAAATGGGGGAATACCTGAGGAAGGAGCTGATGGACTGGGACGAAGTACAAGAAGTGGAAGGACAGTGGTCCAGGCTAAAAGAAGCTATAAATAGGGCTACAAACCTTTATATAAGGAAAGTAAATAAAAGCAAGAGAAAAAGGAAACCGATATGGTTCTCCAAGCAAGTGGCTGAGAAAATAAAGGCTAAAGAGTTGGCGTTCCAGAAATACACAAAAACTCAAGAACAGGAACACGGGAAGGAATACCGGAGGAAACTGAAAGAAGCCAAGAGAGAGATACGTCTGGCGAAAGCGCAAGCGGAAGAACAAATGGCTAGAAATGTAAGGAGGGGTGACAAAAATTTCTTCAGGTATATTAGTGAAAGGAGAATGACTAAAAACGGAATTGTGAGACTAAAAGATACTGCGAACCGCTATGTAGATAGTGATGAAGGAAAAGCAAATTTGCTAAATAGATACTTTTGTTCTGTTTTCACAGAAGAAAATCCTGGAGCAGGACCGCGATGGACTGGAAAAAGTACAAATGATAGTGGAGTGGTTACAGCATCATTTACAGAAGAGAGTGTGTATGAACAACTTGTAAAGCTAAAGGTGGACAAAGCCATGGGACCGGACAGGATCCACCCCAGGATATTAAGGGAGCTGAGAGAGGTCCTGGCGGGTCCTCTTAAAGATTTGTTTAATAAATCCTTGGAGACGGGAGATGTTCCGAGGGATTGGAGAACGGTGGAGGTGGTCCCTCTTCACAAAAGTGGTGATAGGGAAGTAGCTGGAAACTACAGGCCGGTAAGCCTCACTTCGGTTATTGGAAAAGTAATGGAAGCGATGCTGAAGGAAAGGATAGTGAATTTCCTGGAAGCCAATAAGTTGCAAGATCCGAGACAACATGGTTTTACCAAAGGGAAATCGTGCCAAACGAATCTCATTGATTGGGTGACAGGAGAATTGAATCAGGGACGAGCTATGGACGTAATCTACTTAGATTTCAGCAAAGCTTTTGACACGGTTCCCCACAGGAAGCTTTTAAATAAACTGGATGGGCTGAAGATAGAAGATAGGACCTAAAGTGGTGAACTGGATTAGGAACTGGTTGACGGACAGACGCCAGAGGGTGGTGGTGAATGGAGTTAGCTCGGAGGAGGGAAAGGTGAGTAGTGGAGTGCCTCAAGGATCGGTGCTGGGGCCGATTTTGTTCAATATATTTGTGAGTGACCTTGCCGAAGGGTTAGAAGGTAAAGTTTGCCTATTTGCGGATGATACTAAGATCTGTAACAGAGTGGACACCCTGGAGGGAGTGGAAAACATGAAAAAGGATTTGAAGAAGCTAGTACAATGGTCTAAGGTCTGGCAATTAAAATTCAATGCGAAGAAATGCAAAGTGATGCACTTAGGGAATAGAAATCCACGGGAGACGTATGTGTTAGGTGGCGAGAGTCTGATAGGTTCAGACGGGGAGAGGGACCTTGGGGTGATAGTATCTGAGGATTTGAAGGTGACGAAACAGTGTGACAAGGCGGTGGCTGTATCTAGAAGGTTGTTGGGCTGTATAGAGAGAGGTGTGACCAGCAGAAGAAAGGGGTGTTGATGCCTCTGTATAAGTCGTTGGTGAGGCCCCATCTAGAGTATTGTGTTCAGTTTTGGAGGCCGTATCTTGCTAAGGATGTAAAAAGAATCGAAGCGGTGCAAAGAAAAGCTACGAGAATGGTATGGGATTTGCGTAACAAGACGTATGAGGAGAGACTTGCTGACCTGAACATGTATACCCTGGAGGAAAGGAGAAACAGGGGTGATATGATACAGACGTTCAAATATTTGAAAGGTATTAATCCGCAAACGAACCTTTTCCGGAGATACGAAGGCGGTAGAATGAGAGGACATGAAATGAGATTGAAGGGGGGCAGACTCAAGAAAAATGTCAGGAAGTATTTCTTCACGGAGAGAGTGGTGGATGCTTGGAGAACTCTTTTATTAAAAAAGAAACGCAAAGCCATACAAAAACATATAACCCCAAACCAAATATATACAAACAAGTCCCCCACCTTAAATCCACCTATCTACCTATATACACTGTCAACCCCCACCCATCCTAAAATGAAATTAAACGAACATAAAATTCAAATAAAACTCGAAGCCAATTCAAAATAAACTGTCCAACCCCTCTATGGAGGTTTCAAGTACACATGCCTCCACCAAACATTGGTTCTTGCTATCCCCTCCGCCACCCGTTCCCACTGGGCTACCCCCTGGACCGCCCGAACCACCTCCCAACTAACGCTGTCGGCTGATCGGTAGTCCTGGTGCAAGGAGACCCCACACCGAGCCATCCAGAGGCTAAACCGGAGTATCACCGAGATGAGGAACTCCGTCACCGGATCTAACCACCCACCTCCCCCCTGCCGCCCGTAAACCCAATCTGCATATGAATATGAGTTAAAACTCGGGATGTGTAATAATGCTGCTACCCTGCCACATACCATTCGTGTAAAAGGGCATTCCCGTAAAAAATGTTCCATCGTTTCCTCCCTCCCCACGCACTCCCCCCTTGGGCAATCCCGTTCCTGCACATTCCTGTAGTTAATATTCCCTCTGACATACAATTTCCCGTGAAAAGACAGCCAAGCAATGTCTCTGTATTTCGGCGGGATCCTCCGTGAGGCCACCAACCGCAAGCCCTGCCTCAGCACTGGACCAGGTGCATCCTTCAGTACCAGGGGCGATGAGAATGTTTGGGACCTCACCCGTTCCACCCATACCTCCCTCCTCCCTGTCTTTATTTCCTCTGCCAAAATTCCCCAAACTCGTACCAGCCGAACTAAGGGCCTATAGTACCCAACCTGGTCCGGAGCCCCCTTCCTTACCACTCGCACCCTCCTTCCCAACTTCCACGGGAGCCAGAATCTCTCCCACCAAGACAGAACGCTACCTGCCCATCCTGGCGGATCTCTGTCCAGTGCCCGTCCCAGGTTAAACTGAATAAACAGGGAGCTAAAGAAAAGTACAGGGTTTACCATCCCTACCCCCCCCCCCTCTTCCCGGGCCAAGTATGTGATGTTACGCTTGACCGGGTTCAGCCGATTCCCCCACAACATCTGAAAAAAAACACTATATAGGGTGGTATAACAATGCACTGGCAACAAACAAATATAACTGATAAACAAAAACATAGGCACCAGGTGAGATTTAATCAGCTGAACCCGGTCAGTCATGGACATCCTCCACCCTTTCCATCTGTCAACCTTTTCCTTAGCTCCCTGTATGCACCGCTGCCAATTAAAGGTTGCATAATCCCCCTGTTCAAAATATACCCCTAATACCCGCAGTCTGCTAATGGCCTCCGGAAACTCCCCTCCCAAATCAAAAGAGCCCCCTGGAGGACCCACCCACAGACTCTGACTTTTCTGGAAGTTTATCAAAGCCCCTGTAGCCTGTGAGTACCCAGAAATGACCCCTTTCAATTTCTCCCCCTCTGTTGTGTCCGCCACCCACACCGTGACATCATCAGCGTAAGCCACCACCCTTAATTGAGACCCTGTACACACCTCCACCCCCCGAAGTCCCTCCTTCCCTCCCTGCTCTAACCGCCTAACAAAGGGATCAATTGCAAAAGCATAAAGTACCGGGCTTAAAGGACATCCCTGCCGCACCCCTGCTGTCACCCCGAACCTATTCCCTTTCCAACCGTTCACCAGGGGAAAACACCGTGCCCTCGTGTACAATAAACGTAATTGAGCCACCCATTCCCTAGGAAACCCATAGTGCTCTAAAACCTGCCAAAGAAACGCCCACTGTACCCTGTCAAAAGCCTTATCCTGATCTAATGCCACCATTAGTCTTCCTTCCCCCCGACTATGTTCCACCCCTTCCCTTACCCAAGCCGCTGCCTCCAGAACCCCCCTCCCCTTAATCCCACAGGCCTGTGAACTTGCCAACACCCCCCCCCCACCACCACCACCACCTCCTTCATCCTATTCAGAAGCATATGCGCGAATATCTTCCGATCACCATTGAGCAGGGCAATCGGACGCCAGTTGGCCAAGGACTCTGGATCTTTTCCCTTACTTAGAAGAATCAACGCCGCCTCGGTCAGGGATTGGGGTAAAACCCCCTGCTGACGTGCAGCCTCCCAGACTTGCAGCAGGATTGGGGCCAGAAGGTGCTTAAATGCCTGATAGTACTCTGTTGTGAGTCCATCTGGCCCTGGTGCTGTCTTCCTCCTTAAGGCCCCAATGGCCTCTTCTACCTCCCCCAGCGACCAGGGGCGCAACAGGGCCTGAAGAGACGGGCCCCCCCTTCCCACCCCCGGTGTCCCCGCAACATAAATGGGTCTGGGCTGACCAATTTCCCAAATTCCCGTTCATAGACCAAGGAGGCATATCGATCATACTGGACCTTTTCAAGTTGCTCCTGCAAATCCAGAATATCCTCCTTTCTCCCTCCATTGGAGAGTAGATAGTCCCTTCGTTTCTTAATGGCAGTCCCCAGCCGAGTTCTCTCCCTTCCTTCTCTCCGAGCTTGACGGGTGAAAAAAAACCTCGTCCTCCTCTTCACTAACTCCCACCACTCTCCAATGGAGGGAAAAATACCCTGGATCGAAAGCTGGTCACTCAAAAAGGCCCGATATTCCTCCTTGACCTTCTCATCGGTAACCCATTTAAGGTTAAGCCGCCATAACCCCCTCCCCGGCCTATGCCCCGCCCAACCCCCCCACCTCCACCAACACCAGTTTATGGTCCGAGAAGTCCACGTCCACCAACCTGGGCCCCCGAACGCATGCCCCTTCCCGGACCAAAAATCTGTCTATCCTGCTCCTACACTGTCCCCGTGCAAATGTGAAACCCTCCACCTCTGGTGAAAATTCAAGGTGCACATCTACCAACCCTGCCCCTTTCATTATCCCAGCTAGCCGTATCCCATCATACCTCACCTGCGCTGCCCTTCCTCCACTATCCTGTTTCCTCAAAATGGTGTTAAAATCCCCCCCCCAAACCACCTGACGTGCCGTGTATAAATAAGGTTTAATTTTACCAAATAACCGTGAACGTTCCCTCTTACTTTGTGGCCCATAAACATTAATAATCCGGGAAGCCACCCCGTGCCACAAAACATCCACCACCAAACACCTCCCTACTCCTAATTCCATCACCCTTTGAATCTGTACCTTATGTGTTTTAAATAATATCCCTACCCCCCCATACCTGTCCCCTGCCAAGCCCCAAACCGAAGGCCCCCATGTCCAGGCCCTCCTCGCACGCCTGATTGCCTCCATAGTTTGCAAGCGTGTCTCCTGGATTAGGAAACAGTCTGCCTGGATCGTGGAGAGGCCCTCAAAGGCCAAACATTGCGCCCTCTGGGAGGCCACACTCGCCACATTCAGAGTGGCAAATAATAATATAATACCTGCCATTATGTAGGGAAAGATGACTGTCTCCCAACCTCTTCCTGCTGAACTGCTTCCTTCACATCACCCCTACCTAGAGCCCAGACCCCTTCTTCAACCACTTCTTCCTCCGCCCAATCCCTAACCCCGGCTTCAAAACCTCCCTCCTTCCCCACCCCCTCCCCCCCTCCCTTCTTCCTTCCCTTCTTCTTCTTAGACTCATCCAACCCCCCCTCCTCTTCAGACAAAGACAAACCCCCCCGCCCTCCTTCCTCTATTTGCCCCCCTCCCCCCTCTGATCCCCTCCCACCCCCTGAACCTTCCCCCTCTCACTCCCGTGATCCTTCCCCTGTAGAGCTCGAATTCTATCCGATCGCCTCATAAGCTTCTCCCCCTCTCCTGCCCCCCCCCTCTTCCCCCCTCCCCGTCCAACCCGCCCCCACCCTCCACACTAATCTCCATCCTCCTAACCTTCCCCCCCTTCTTCTTACGCTTACCCCCCTCTCTCTCCACCCCCTCTAATTTCCTCTTTCCTTCCTCCCCTCCCCCCACAACCCCACTGACCCCTTCTTCTTCCACCACCTCCTCTTCCTCTGCCAAAACCTGAAACCGGTTTCCTGTCTCCCTCTCTTGCTGAGCCCCCTCTCCTGACCCCCCTGAAATCCCTCTACCCTTCCCCTTCACCCCCTTCTGCTTCTTGGGGACCTGGGCCCATTCATCTACCCCTTCCAGCCCTTGCCCCTGTTTCCTCACCTGTGCTGCTGCCTCTGGAACCCCCACCTCCACAACCTCCCTCTGTGCCCCCCTTGCCCCCTGATCCCGACCCTGAACCCCCCCTCCCCCCACCCCCTCCTCCTGCACCTCCTCTTCCCTCCCCCCATTATGCGACGCCCTAGGGCAGTCCCGGAAGGCATGCCCCAGACCACCACAAAGATTGCACCTGATCGAAGAACACTCTTCGGTGGGATGATCTTTCGATCCGCACTTAGCACATTGCTGTACTGGGCAGGACATGCTAAAATGGCGGAAAGACCCACACCGAAAACATTGTCTTGGCTGTCCCTTGTAAAAACACAGGATTTTGTCCCTTCCAATAAAAGCCGCTGAAGGAATGTGTTGTACTACCTGCCCTACCTGGTGAAGTTTAACCAAAGCCCCCCACCCCCCCCGCCCAGACTCTACTGGGATCCGGGAGCTTGGTCAATGGAGTCCTCAACTCGGCATACCTGTGCAGCCAAAAGGCCAAGTCTGCCCCTGAGATGGACTCGTTACGGACTAGCAGAGTCACCTGCACCAGATCTGGCCGACTGATGGGAACTACCCTATAATATTTCCAATCCCCCCTTCCTCTTACCCCCTCATACTTTTCCCAGAAGACCTCCATGCCTCTCTGGGTCAGAAAACTGACATCGTATTCTGGGAGATTAACTGGATGAATACAGGCATAGAGGTCTTCTGGGACAAACCCTAACCCCAAAACTAGTTTCAACACTGTATCACGTGAAGGCATTCCCCCCTCCCCCACCCACTTGATTTGGACCACATTCCTTCTCTTGGGCGGTTGCCCATAACCCCTACTTCCCCTGAACCCAGCATCTGTGTCATTACTAAAGGAAAACTGCCCCTTCCCTCTTCCTCCTTCCCTATTAACCACATCTGCAAAGGAGGGCTGACCCTGCCTCCACTGACTTCCCCTCCTCCCTGAGCTTATCCCTTCCTTGCCTGAAGATCCCTTTCCCCCCACCTGCTGATCCTGCCCACCCCCTTTACCTTCCCTTACCATCTCCCCATCAACCCCCTCCCCCTTCCACAAACTGGAACAGCAACCCGTTCACCAACCTTTTCACCAACAGAACAGTTCCCCAAACCCTCTGCCCCTTCCCCCTTACCCCCCTCCCTCACATCACAAATCAACATATCCTGAACATCATCCCCTCCCCCTCCCCCTGCCCACAGTCAGTGGCCAGAGAACTGAGCCCCCTGGAATCTATAACCAGTTCTGAACAGTCCTTAGCTTTCACAATGCTTTCTTGGGAGTGAGCTCCCTCTGCCTGGGCTGCAGATCCCCCAGCAATATCTTCTGTCAGAGAGACTGCTGATACACTCTGAGGAGAGCTCTGTTCTCCCTGCACCAGCAGGTCCCGCGTGAGGCTGCTTACAGTTTTTATAGAGCCAGAGTTTATCTCATCTTCCCTTCTGTGCTGGGGATTCCCTGAGCCTGGTTGTACTGCTGAATCCACCACTTGTGGCTGTAAACCTGGTGCCTCAATCAGGGAGTTAACTAAGCTCACCTGTGTCTGCAGCCTTAAGACCTGCTGTTCATTAGTGTCCACACTCCCAATGTCAGTATGCTTTCCAGCTTGCTTTCCAGTGTTCACCTTCCCTGTCAAACTGTTGCCTGCATCAGTGTTGGGTAGTGCAGGCACTTTTTGTGAAATAACACAAAACCCCAAGTCACCGTCCTCAGTTTCAAAGACAGCAGAATGTGTAGGCTGACTGAGTTCCAACTCCATTGTGTTTTCAGCCATAGTCTCTGCAGCACCACCTGAGGTCTCTTCAACTCCTTCCCTGGCAGCTGCCTCTAAGGTAAGGTTTGCAGGGTTCTGAGTTGCTAGATTCTTCATAAATTGTAAAGTGTCTTGACTGCTTGTCCCCACCACATTATCTACTGCAACCTGGTGTTTTGTAAAACAATCCTTAGATACCAACTCTCCTGTTTCCTCTGGCTGATTCTGGTTTGGCACTGTCCTGGGTTGAAATCTTTCCCTGGTAATATAGAGTTCCCTTAAAGGGTTATCAGAGCCCTTCTTCAGGGAGTCCAACACCTTTCTTTTCAGGCAAAGCTGCTTTCTCAAACGAGCTTCTTCCTTTCCATACAGACTCTTCTGTGCTGCTGGGGCCAACTTCTGCAGGGTTCTAGCCCTGTTTAGTTTTTTCCCCAGCACTTCCACCTCCTTCCCCAGGGCTTCAATCCTCCTCACCCTGTCCACGATACCTCTGGCTGAAGAATCAGGGCTGCTGCTTCCCAGCTGCCCTACCCCCTCCTCCTCCTCTTCCTCAGACCACTCATCCTCACTGTACAACGGGTCCAGCACCGGCTGAAGCTGCTGACCCTCTTCCATCCTCTGTTCTGCCACTTTCTGGGCCTGCGGGACTCTCACCCTCTGCCTCCCCCTCCCATGCTCTTCGTGCTCCTTACCCGGTAACCGCTGGGTCATGGGAGGGGTGCTGGGTCCACTGTCCCCCCTGGACCTCGAGGCTCCACGGTCCAGGGGACTCCGCTCTCTTCTCCCAGGGGCCAGGCTCGGCTGAGAGCTGCTTCTCCGTCTCTCCTGGTAGCTGGGCCCGGCCGTTTCCCGAGCCGGGCCCTGCCCTGAGGAGCACTCCCCAGAGCCCTGCCTCATGGCTGGGAAGGGAGCTAGGCCTTGCTCCCCTCCCTTCCTCCAACCACAGAGCCTCCTGTAGTATGTCCTTCTCCTTCAGTGTCTAGCTACACACTGACTTGGAATGCCCTCCCGCGGGAGGTGGTGGAGAGGAAAACGGTAACGGAATTCAAACATGCGTGGGATAAACATAAAGGAATCCTGTTCAGAAGGAAAGGATCCTCAGGAGCTTAACCGAGATTGGATAGCAGAGCCGGTAGTGGGAGGCGGGGCTGGAGGTTGGGAGGCGGGGATAGTGCGGGGCAGACTTATATGGTCTGTGCCAGAGCCAGTGGTGGGAGGCAGGACTGGAGGTTGGGAGGCAGGGATAGCGCTGGGCAGACTTATACGGTCTGTGCCAGAGCCGGTGGTGGGAGGCGGGGATAGTGCTGGGCAGACTTATACGTTCTGTGCCCTGAAGAGCACAGGTACAAATCAAAGTAGGGTATACACAAAAGTAGCACACATGAGTTGTCTTGTTGGGCAGACTGGATGGACCGTGCAGGTCTTTTTCTGCCATCATCTACTATGTTACTATGTTATAGTATGTGATACTTTATATGTATACCCGAGTTTGATTTGCCCTTGTCATTCTCAGGGCACAGACTATAGAAGTCTGTCTAGCACTGTTCTTGTACTAAGTTCTGAAGCTATCGTCAAAGCCCCTTAAAATTTATACTCCAGCCCATCCATATCTATTCAGTCACGATCAGGGCATAGACCGTAGAAGTTTGCCCAGCACTGGTTTTATTTCCCAATTACCAGCATCGCCACCCAATCTCCCCTAAGATTCCGCGGAACCATTCCTTCTAAAGAGGATTCCTTTGTGTTTACCCCACACATGTTTGAATTCCATTTCCGTTTTCATCTCCACCACCTCCCACAGGAGGGCATTCCACACATCCACCACCCTCTCCGTGAAAAAATACTTCCTGACATTAGTCCTGAGTCTGCCCCCCTTCAACCTCAATTCATGTTCTCTATTTCTACCGCCTTCCCGTCTCTGAAAAAGGTTCATTTGCAGATTAATACCTTTCAAATATTTGATCATCTTTATCATATCACCCATGTTTCTCCTTTCCTTCAAGGTATACATGTTCATGTTGGCAAGTCTCTCGTCGTAAGGTTTGCAACACAAATTCCATACCATTTTTGTAGCTTTTCTTTGCACCGCTTCCAGTCTTTTTACATCTTTAGCAAGATACGACCTCCAAAACTGAACACAATACTCCAAGTGGGGCCTCACCAACGACCTCCTTTCTTCTGCTGGTTATACCCCTCTCTATGCAGCCTAGCATCCTTCTGGCCACAGCCGTCGCCTTGTCATAGTGTTTCTTCACCTTTAGATCCTCAGACACCAGCACCCCAAGGTGTCTCTCCTGAGTTGAGCTACTAATCTCTCCCCTCCTATCCGGTATCTGTCTTTTGGGTTTCTGCACCTCAAGTGCATCACTCTACACTTCTTGGCATTAACTTTTAACTCACTACACAATACCTGAGGTATCTTGTTCCCACCCGGTTTCAATTATTCATTAACTGATTACTCAAATAGAAACCATTGTAAATATTTTCTTTTTTTGAATATGCTCTTAAATCATAATATACATACTTGTTTACTCATTCCTCTAAATAGTGCTTATTGACAGAGTTTATTTAATAATAGATAAACTCTATTAAATGATACAGTGCTCAGCTGTGCATATCGTCAATCACTCCAAATGATTGAACATACAAAATGAGTCTGCATACGTTATTGCACTGAGTCCCTCCCTACCTCCAGTACAACATTAATTTCTTCTTTATGATGATTAACATTCATTTTAGTAACTCTGTAGTACTTATCTGGAGATGGTATGTTGGAACTCCATGTTTCCCAACGCAAAAGTTCTCGACTCGGAGTGAATGATAAATGTGATTGTGCACTTGTGCTCTCTAAAAACAGTCCAACAAGTTTCCCAAACTTGTCCTCCTTCCCTTCGTAGGTCCACCCTTCTTGTTATAGATGTTCCCAACACTAGCTGTGTTTCGCTCTATAAAGCTTCATCAGGGGAATTCTTATATCCTACAAATTGGAAACAGAATATTATCAACCATAATCCATTTTTCAATGTGCAGGGAGCACTGTTGTATTACTATTCCATAGGCTTTTAAGTCCTGTTCATATAATCCCAAAATTTACGTTCTTACTCTGATTTTCTCATAAATTTGATAATAACATTCAAGACATACCTGGGGTCTAACAATCTCCCAACCCACGGCTCGCCTGTCTGAAAAGATGCCAACGCATGCGTTGTTCTCTTTATTTCAAACTTAACTAACTCCGCCCTACAGCCTAGTCTTGTAGCCAGTCAGTTTCGCGATTCAGAAATCACAGAAACAGTTGATCACAACTGTTAATGTAACATTAAATTTTAACTGCCAGACCCTCGACCATTCTTCTAGTTTTCGTAGATCCCTTCTCATTGTTTCTACTCTCTCCAGGGTATCCTTTCTATTGGCTATTTTTGTATCATCCTCAGAAAGGCAAACCTTTCCTTCCAACACTTAAGCAATATCTCCCACAAATATATTAAACAGAATAGGCCCCAGCACCGACCCCTGAGGAACTCCACTGCACACCTTCCTTTCCTCCGAGCGGATTCCATTTACCACCACCTGCCACCTATCAGTCAACCAGTTTCCTATCCAGTTCACCACTTTCGGTCCTAAGTTCAACCCTTTCAGCTTATTCACAAGTCTTCTGTGGGGGACCGTTATCAAAGATTTTGCAGAAATCCAAGTAGATTACATCTAGCGCATGTCCTTCATCCAGTTCTTTGATCACCCAGTCAAAGAAGTCAATAAGATACATTTGGCAGGATTTCCTTTGGTAAAGCCATGTTGCTTTGGGTCCTGTAACCCATTGGCTTTTAGAAAGTTAACTATCCTTTTTTTCAGCAGCGACTCCATTATTTTTCCTACCACCGACGTGAGACTTACCGGTCTGTAGTTTCCCACTTCTTCCCTGTCTCTACTTTGGTGAAGAGGGACCACATCCGCTCATCTCCAATCTCGCGGAACCTCTCCCGTCTCTAAAGATCTATTAAGTAAATCTTTAAGAGGTTCCGCCAGGACCTCCCTGAGCTCCCTCAGTATCCTGGGATGTATCCCATCTGGCCCCATTGCTTTGTCCACCTTCAGATTCTCAAGCTGTTTATAAACTCTTTCTTCTGTAAATGGCGCAGTATCCACTCCATTCCCAAATGTTCCTTCAGCAGCTGACTGCGGTCCTTCTCTAGGATTTTCCTCTGTGAACACCGAAGAGAAATAATTGTTTAGCACGTTCGCTTTATCTTCATCACTCTCCACATAGCCATTCTCATTATCTTTCAGTCTCGCAATTCCATTCCTATCTTTTCTCCTTTCTCCAGTATATCTGAAAAAGGTCTTGTCACCTCTCTTTACATCTTTAGCCATTTTTTCTTCCGCTCGCGCTTTCGGTAGCCATATTTCCCTCTTCGCGTCTTTGAGTTTAATCCGATAATCTTTTCCATGACCACCTCATTGCGTTCTTTTGTATTTCTTGAGCAAATCTCTTTTGCTCTTATTTTTTCAGCTACTTGTTTGGAGAACCATATAGGCTTCCTGCTTCTCTTGTTTTTGTTTACTTTCCTGTCATAAAGATCAGTCGCCATATTTATAGCAGCCTTTAGCTTGGACCACTGTTTTTCTACATCTCCTACACCTTACCATGCCAGCAGCTCCTTCTTCAGGTATTCCCCCATTTTATTTATTTATTTGTTACATTTGTATCCCACATTTTCCCACCTTTTTGCAGGCTCGATGTGGCTTACATAGTACCGTAATCAGTACATCTGAAATCTAGTACTTTGAGTTTTGTGCGTTCGCACTCTGCCTTCGCCCTTATATCAAGCCATATGGTGTGATGATCACTATTATATAGGTGGGCACCCTCCCGGATATTGGAAACACTTCCTCCATTCATGAGCACTAGCTCCAGCATCGACCCTTCCCTTGTGGGTTCCGTCACCATTTGTCTGAGCAAGGCAGTTTGACAGGCATCCACAATCTCCTTTCCGATTCTGCAGACGTGATGTTCCAATACACATCAGACAAATTGAAGTCTCCCAACAGTAGCACCTCATCTTTCTTACCAATCTTTTGAATATCTTCTATCAGATCGTTGTCTAACTTCAACGTTTGTGCAGGAGGTCACCTACACGATCACGCCTAGATCCCTTTCCTGTTCAGTGACTCCTAATGTGGCTTCTGTTTTTACTGCGTGTGGCATGTTCACTGTGTTTTGGTAACAGCATCTATGAAGCTGGAGGGAACTCTTGGAATCTGCACAGTCAGGAGGGTAAAGTTGAGAGGACAAGCCAGAGAGAGAGTTGGTGAGAGCAGGACTGTCCCGAGGACATGCCAGCATTGTGACCACATCTGGCACAAGGGAGACAGCCCAAAAATTTCTCCCTGTCCATTTTCTCCTCTACGGTGGAAGTGGCACGGTGGGGAGGGGGTGCATTGCACAGGTTACGATTTCATTTCCGGACACTCCTGAGTGAGGGAAACTTAAAGGTTTGCCAGGAGCGTGTGGAATTCAGAGGGATGTGAAGGTTCAGGGAAGGGGGTAATTAGAGGTCTACTTTAGATTCTGCATGAGCCATAGAAATTTATGTGCATAAGTTACTTCAGTGTTCTTCAGTACAGGGTCTGGGGGCCAATAGTAGCCCCTGGAGACCTCTGGGACAGCCCCATTGTCATTCTATATTATTATTTATTTTTTTTACTTTATGCCTCTCTACCCGTACATGTACGATTACCACTCCATGGATTTGAGTGGAGGTGGCCTAATGGTTCGTGCAGTGGGCTTTGATCCTGAATCTGAGTTAAATTCCCATTGTAGCTCCTTGTCACCTTGGGCAAGTCACTTAACCATCCATTGCCCAGGGTACAATAATTTAGATTGTGAGCCCTCTAGGGTCAGCCTGTTTATAATGTGTACAGTGCTGTGATTGTCTCGTAGCACTATAGAAATGATTAGTAGTAGTAATCTACCCAAGCTTGTGACTGAAATGAGGAAGTGGATGGAGGGAAGAGCTGCATGCTTGAAGGGCAAGGCATTTCTCAGTAAAAAAAGAGAATGCTTTTGGAAATGCCCATCTCCTTTAGGATAGGCCAGGTGAAAAGTTTGAAGGCAGGCTAGAAGTAATGGATGTCATTGACACATGCTATTAAACAGTGTCGTTGGCCCACCTGGAAAGATATTTGGTGCTCCTTAAGCTTATTTGGATCCAAAGTATCTCTGACTTAAAAAGACACTGAGTTACTGTATGCACACAGTTGAAGCTGGATAGATTTGGTTAGACACAAAAGCATCGTTCCATTGTACATGTGCTACAAAGAATGTCTAAACAAATCTTTGTCCACAAAAATGTACTACTTCATCCATTTTAAAAAGTGCATACTTGTGTGTACATGTTTATAAGATTACTTACATGAAACCTGAAAAAGAGAACGGTGCCTACATACTCCATCATTTGACTATATCTTTCCAAATTTATGCTGTCTTTCTCCACTGGGCACCAGCTTACTCAGTCACAATTGATTGCGTTATTTTTTTTTTTCTGTTCCTACCTTTAAAAAAACTAAAGAGTATCTCAACAGAAATTCTGCTTTGCACATTGAGTTTCATTTGTGAATATTATCACAATTTTCTAAGCTTTTTGGCAGTATTGTTGAGGGAATAACTGCAACTATTTTCACATGACTAGGTCTTCTTTTCTGTAGGTAAGCAAACCATGGGCTTTCCACTAATGACGTACCAGGAACGATCAGATAATAAGTTGTATCGCCTTCAGACTCCCCAGAGCCCCCTGGTGCGGCCGTACATGTACGATTACTATGACATGGATAGTTATCCGATTGGCACCAATGCAGTAGTGGCTGTCATCTCATATACTGGATACGACATGGAAGATGCTATGGTAACTGAGAGGATGAAGAATATGGCTGCGTTCGTTTGTCTATGCTATTCTCTAACCACAGAAGAAAATTAGGCAGGAATCAGAAAGAGAAAATGTCTTTTATTACTCACCAGCACAGGATCAGGTATCAGTAGCAAGTTGTGGAAAATAATAGCAAACTTACAAAATCTAACATCAGTAGTTTTGGACCCCCCCCCCCCCCCCCCCTTGAAAATAAGCTCTGGTAAGGATATGAAACTCTCCTGCCAGCCAGGATATTTCAGAGTCTCTTTGTCTGCAGTGTATTTTTATAGTACTAATGATGCCCAATTACCTATCCTCTATCCTAGACCAATCATAGGTCCTGCATGTGTGCTGGAGATTTGTAATAGGGTTGGTAGGGTCCTTTGCCACACCTCAGTAAATTATAATTGTAACAAGTTATACCAGGCAGTTGAGTTGCCCTAGCAATGGGAGGCCTTATCAGAGTTTATGGTTAGGTAAACATTCCTGCGTGTAGCTGATAGTAGAGGCTAACAGAAAGCAAATATGGGGGATGGGGAGTAGTGCAGCATACCTGAAGTAGAACATTATAGCATTATAGTTAAAAGTTATAGAACATCTTCCCTCTTGGCTCCCAGTAAAGGGAACAGGTCAACACAACCAGAGTATAGGTAGTGGCAGGTTCTTCAACAGGAAAGGGTGATAAGTAGTGGGAGTGGTGGGAGGGATCAAGCAGTGGAGAAGGTACCATGGTGGGAATGTGAGACATTTTGTAGCATGATGTTAGTAGATAAAGAAGTAGCGAAAAGTTTCTTACAGAGAGAAAGAAGGCAAGGTAAACAATAAAAGGGAAGTAGAAGAATAGAAAGGAAAACAAGGAGTCCAATAAGGACACCTCGAATAGATGGTAAGAGGCTAGGAAACCAAGAAGAGAGAAACCACCAGGAAGAGGTATCTGTAAGGAGAGGAGTAATCAGAAACAGAGAGTTTAGCAAGGTTAACAATGTGAGAGTGATTAACAACAACAGTACAACAGTCAGAGCTATTTAAAACAGTACACTAGAAATCCATAATACAGTACAGTCTTGATTATCTGACATTATCGGTACTAACCAGTTGTAGGATAACTGATTAGTTGGATAATACGTAAAACAATGCTTAAACAAAGGCATAGATTTCCCGGTTTTCAAAAATTGTTCTAAAACAGATTTTTAACAGAACTAAATGCAATGACATCACTAGTGGGGGTCTGTTCAATATGCCGGATGGTCGGATTACCAAAGGTTGGATAATAAGACTGTACTGTACTTCATAATCGTATATAGTCATGATAGTAACTGCATTGTTTTTCATCAGTAGATCCAAAATCTGTACTAGTGGTTTTGAACGTCAAAGAAAAATGTAGCAAGTTTCTTTTCAGAATGCTAATTTTTAATTTTGAACTAATTTTTGTGCTTATATAAAAATTTATTAAGATATATTAACTGCCTTTTATAAATAAATTCACCCAAGGGAATATATCTTTTCAAATTAAAAAAAAAAATCCTTAAGAATTAAAACTTACTGAAGCCCTTCTTTAATACCTTTGGATTTTGATGGAGTCGGAGGTGGGGAGGAAGTAATAGGTTAATCTCTTAACCCATAAGTGGTCTTTGCCACACCCAACCCTCCCTGGATGGCTTGTCTAGGTGGTTCAGGTCATCCTTGTCAGCCCCAAAGCTAGAGGGGCAGTTCCTATGAAGTATGCAGACTGTGCTGCCGGTTGGCTAGTAGGGAGGAGTCATTGTAGTAGGAATCACCATCCTTCCCTTCCAGTGAGTGAGCATGATGCTTTCAAAGAATGCCCAGGCCTAGCAGACCCCACTGGATGGTGAATCTAAATTAGGCTTCTCATATCAAAAGTACTGAATGCACAGCCTGACCTAGCAAGCCAACCGAATACCTGCATTTGTCATAGTGTTTTATAGTTCTGACTACACAGAAGAGCGTAACAGTATTCTAGTTACAGCCTAGCATGATCCAGAATGTTTTTTGTTTCCTTAGATCTTGAATAAAGCTTCTTGGGAAAGGGGCTTTGCTCACGGCAGTGTCTACAAGACAGAGCTTATAGACCTGACAGAGAAGATCAAGCAAAGTGACGACAACCTGGTGTTTGGCACCAAAGCTGATGATGTAAGAACCATGGGAAAACTGGATGGGGACGGGCTACCGCACATCGGGTCTGTACTGGAGTATGGGGACCCTTATTATGGCTACATCAGTCTCAACACAGGGGAAAGCTTTGTGACTTACTACAAGTGAGTATCCAGCTGTTTGCGCTTATCCTTTATAAGTCTCTTGTTAACTCATTTTAGCTCATGTTACTAACTAGATAGCAAGCAAGCATATCTAGTCTGGTAGGCTATGAGCAGGGCTCCCCATCTCCTGTGATTCCACAGCCACAGGAAGGGCCACAGGTTCTCCTGTCCCTTCTCATGGAATTCCCCTTATAGAATAGTTAATGGACAACTGGGTGCTGGAGCATTGGCAGTAGCTTTGGTTTTCCAATTTTTCCAGTTCTTTCCATCCAGTGCCAGCATCTCAGCACAGCTCAGCACAGTACCTCAGGTTGTGTCGTCACCATCTTCTGCTGCTGGGCCTGGAGTGTTGCGCTTGGACTGCACATATCAAAGTACAGCAGAAAATGCTGCTTCAGCTACCATCACTGTTCTCCTAAAGCTAAGCCACCGCCATATTGATTATCCCAAACTGAGTATTATAAATGTAATCTATTCTGGATTAAATTCTTTGTTCTCAAAGACAAGGATTGGATATGTGTGTTCCAGATAGCTAGAAAATTGTCTGCACTTTAAATTAAGATTCAGTTCCATAGCTTCCCACATCATCAGAGTGTGCAGCTGATTCCTCCATTGCCAAAATGAGGTATTTTCTGATTGTACCCATTGTTGAAGAATACGTTTCTTTTCTCCACTACTAGGGTCACCTTACTAACAAATAACTTATGGCCCCTACCTCTCACTCCCAAATCTCCCCCACAGTCCAGCACCACTTTCTCAAAAGTAATCTGAATGCAACTCCAACAGAGAATTCAGGTAACTAATAAGCTCAGTCCAGAAGGACTGGATTTTGGGCAAGTTCAAAAAGCATTCCTTCATTAGTCCCACATTTCCCATGCATAGGGGAGTCAACTAACTTGGCTTTAAATGCTCACGCTTGAGAAAAATAGGCTCTGTGCAATATTCTATATTGGCATTCTAAAGAATCAGCACTGTAAGCCACCAAGGGGATTCCTTAAATTAATTTGAAAAAAAATTAAGCAGTCCCAACTGATGATCCTCTTCTCTGTCCCAGGCTCAATGCAAAGATCCACAATCCTTCAAAATACCTAATGCTTAGTAATCCAGAAATAGTCAACCTATTGTTATCCATATCTGTATTGAAAAATTCCCCAAGTTTATACCAATAGAATGGCGAAGATTGTCCCAATCCAACGTTCGTATATAGTGCACCAACTGTAAGTATGCAAATTGATTCCCCCCCCCCCCCCCCCCCCCGGCCTGTTGGTAGGAGTGGTTGAAGATTTTCAAAAGGTTTTATTTAGTGTGCCATCCTCCCTTAAAAAATGTTCTATGAGGATAAAGCTTGCCCTCTCCCAGCATACAAAAACTTCAGTAAAGTTCATCAAGACTCCTGGAGTGGCCTTAACAAGCAGCTTATATCAGGAAAACCCAGTCCGCCCTGTCTCCAGCCACCATATAAAGGACAGTTTTAATTTAGGTTTCATCCCACCCCAGCAAAACTGCCCCACTAGTCTATTTAGTCTCTTCAGATCTCTCCGCATCAAATTTATGGGTAGAAGTTGCATGACATAAAGCCACTTAGGGAAAATGGTCATCTGGTATAAATGAATAACGCTACTTTAATATAAGGCAGGTGTTTCCAGAGAGCTAACTGAAAAGGACCAACCCTTCCAGTATCAGTTGGCAACAAAATGCCTAAGTATTTGAAAGAATCCTTGGCCCAATGCAAAAGAAATGCATCTCCCCATTCTCCACTAATTCTGGTCCTACAGCAAATCCTCAGATTTCTGGTATTAAGAGTAAAACTGGAGAAGTCCCCATATTCTAAGAGTCATTAAAGAGTTCCAAGGGTTAGTTAAGTGGACCAGCAAGTCATCAGCGAAAGCTGCTGTTTTAAAGTTGCATTCCTATCTGGATTCCTTGTATACCTGGATTTTCTTGTATCTCTCTCAATAAAGGATCCAAAGTTAAAATAAACAATAAAGGGAACAAGGTACAACCTTTTCTAGTACCTATGAGAACAGGAAAATGGTCTGAGAGCTGCCCATTGACCCACATTCGAGCCCTCGATTCCATATTTGGTCAAAACGCTAAATATAAATCCCCAATGAATGCGATCGAAGGCCTTCTGTGCATCAGAACTAACCAATAGAAGCATACCCATTTTAAATGTCAAAATGACCCATGGGCTTGCAGGACTTTACATAAAGCTCATGCTCTCTGACCAAAACTTTCCAAATTTACCAGGCTGTCCTAAACAAAGAGTTGTGTATGCTTTTTAATAGGTGTTTTTAAATGTATGCATTCTCCCCCCCTTAGGAGCAAGGAAAGTTGTGTGGTGGATAACATCAAAGTGTGCAGTAATGACGAAGGAAATGGAAAGTTCAAATGTGTCTGTGTCACCACGCGAATCCCCCGCAACCCAACCATCGGAGATAAGTTTGCTAGCCGGCATGGCCAGAAGGGCATTTTGAGCAGGCTTTGGCCTGCGGAGGACATGCCATTTACAGAGAGTGGGATGGTACCAGACATTCTTTTCAACCCTCATGGTTTCCCCTCCAGGATGACGATTGGCATGCTGATTGAGAGCATGGCTGGAAAGTCCGCCTCACTGCATGGCCTGTGCCACGATGCCACACCATTTGCCTTCTCAGAGGAGAACTCCGCTTTGGATTACTTTGGTGAGATGTTAAAGGCTGCTGGCTACAACTTTTATGGCACAGAACGGCTGTACAGCGGTATCAGTGGGGTGGAGCTAGAGGCAGACATTTTTATTGGTGTGGTTTACTACCAGCGCTTGCGCCACATGGTCTCTGACAAGTTCCAAGTGAGGACGACAGGAGCCCGAGACAGGGTCACAAACCAACCCATTGGTGGCAGGAATGTGCAGGGAGGGATCCGCTTTGGGGAAATGGAACGCGATGCCCTTTTAGCCCATGGCACATCCTTCCTGCTGCATGACCGCCTTTTCAACTGCTCTGACCGCTCTGTGGCCCATGTGTGTGTGGCCTGCGGCAGCTTGCTCTCTCCTCTGTTGGAGAAGCCACCTCCTTCCTGGTCTACCTTGCGCCATCGAAAGCACCACTGTACTATCTGCAACAAAAATAATACCATTGACACAATCTCTGTGCCGTACGTGTTCCGTTATTTTGTAGCTGAATTGGCAGCCATGAATATAAATGTGAAGCTTGACATAAGCTAGTTAATATGGCATTAGCAAATTTTTCTCATATTTTGAAATGTCTATGCCTCTAATCAGCTCTAAAGAGACCCAGAGTGCTCTAATAGAAAATAAGGAAAAGTTACAGTTCCCAGAAGTCTGTCTTTGCTACGGACAGGGTTGCTATTAAGATAATATGCAAATTAACATTCTTGGGGAGATCAAATGCTATAGAATGACTACATGATGTCATACAGTTCCAGTTCCAAACCTGGCTTCAGCTCATGGGGTCAGTACAGGCTGGGATGTGTAAGACACAGTGATTTCGGGAGCTGGAAGAGGAAATCTCAGCCTTATAGCCATAGCGTTGCCTGTTGGTTGGATTAAGGATGTTTGCCTACCACTTTCTGAACGGAGCCCTTCTGAAGACTGTGGCTGCAGTGACTGGGTTAGATAGAGAGAGAGAGCAGGGAGGACCTAATCAAAAGGAAAATTCTCTGTTGACTGAAAATGAACACCATGGCCTCTCAAACTTGGCCTGTATTATGTGTTTGTGTGTGTGTGGGGGGGGGGGGGGGGGGAAGCAAGATGGTGCTTACCCGCTCTCATGATGTATAACATTTGTTCTTATATTATCCTTACCTGTGGTAAAAGGGAAGAATAATGGTAACCTATGTCTGATTCCCATTGTTAGTCCTATGGATACTTTTGTGAATTCCTTTCCAGTAGAGGGATATCTAATGAATCTTGAGTGGTACTTTGTCCTAGGGATCAAACAGCTTTTCCAAAGAATTCCTTAGCCTGGCGGAGCACTCTACATCAACTCTACATCACTGTATCGAAATGGTTTCAGCTTTGGTGTAGTAAAAGGGGAGACAATTTAAAAAATAAACAAACCAAACAAAAGGTCTGGAATGTGTTTAGAGAAGCCAATTTATCTGGTATTTGCTGAACCAGGAGAAAGTGCAGCTGAGGGCAGCCTGTTAGAGATCATGGCCACTGCACCTAATGCAGGTGTGGGCAGCCACAGCCCTTGAGGGCCACAACTTAGTTGGATTTTCAAGATTTCCACAGTGAATATGCATGAGGTCTATTTGCATACAATAGAAGCAGTATGTGCAGATCAATCTCATATATGTTTATTGTGGAAATCTTGACTGGGTTTTAGCCCTCGAGGACCACGGTTGCCCACCCCTTATACTAAAGGGATGGCTGGGATGCAGTGAAGTGGTCTGGTATAGAAAATTCTGAATGCTGCAGGTTCAGTATTAACATCTAAATGTGTTTGTTTCCACTCCTTTGAATAATTGACCACTCTTGTGCACGCTGTCGTGTCCACTCCACCCAAGAGCTACAGGTGCCGTGGGCAGGGCACTTCTATAACTGGACTTGTGCGCTTTGCATGTGTAAGTTCCAAGAATATTGGCACTTGTGTACTTATGTGCCCTACTTGCTATTCTGTAGCAGAGTGTGTAAGTGCCTTCGTGTGTGTGGTGGGGGGGGGGGGGGGGGGGGGCATATGCATGGACAGAGCATGGGAGGGGCATGAATCTGTCCTCCTCTATTCACATAAGGTGGAGGATAGGCCCATGTCTTCCACCTTATGTGCATACCTTGCCACACTTAGGCACACCCATTTGTGCCTGCCATTAACATGGCATAAGTGGATGTACCAAAATGTACGTGCATTGATGCCAATTAACGCTTGTATTCTGTAATGGCACCTTGGTGTCTGGATGCTATTATAAAATTAGCGCTGAGTGGGCAGCATTGTAGCGCCCAGTAACTGCCCCCCCCCCCCCCCCTAATGTTTCCCCTTTCTTGCAATTCTAGTTATTGATTGAGAGTTCACTTTTAGCATCATCTCAGTGGGTGGTCTTATCTGCTCCTATAAATGCTATTCTCTCTTTTCCCTTAAGCTCTCTTCACATTTTCTCTTCTTTCCCATTTTCACAGCCCCCCTTTCTCACTTCATTCCCTTTTCCAGGTTGTGCTTGGCTGAGTCTAGAGGAGCCTAATAAGGAGGGAATATATGATGTGCCCTATTGGGTCCAACCAAAGATCCGTCAAGTGTCAGTCCAATCATAGGTACCCCACAGGTTTCCAAAGAGTAAATCTATTGCTTGTTGTTTACTCCCAAGAATTTGTACTGGCTTCACGAGTTTACCCGGTTAATAATGCGTTATGAAATTTTCTTCCAGAAATGTTTCTAAATTTCCTTTTTACATATCCAGGTATACTAGTGGCATTGACCACATCCTCTGGAAACACGTTCCACAGCTTTATTGTATGTTGGGTGAAAAAAATACGTTTTAAGTTGTGTCTAAAATTTACTACCTATTAGCTTAATGGAGTGTCCCCTAGCTTTAGTACTATTTAAAAACAAAAGCAACCATTTTCTACTTAGGTGTTCCAGCTCACTCATGCTTTTCTAGACTTCTAACGTGGCCATCTTTTTTCTGTGCTTAAGAACCCTGGCCTTTTGAGCCTTTCTTCACAGAGAAGCTGTTCCATCCTTTTTATCATTTTGGTTTAGCTTTGTCTGTACCTTTTCTAGTTTCATTGTATCTTTTTGAGGTGGCAATCAGAACTGCACAAAATACTCTGTGTGGTCAGAGCAGGGAGTGATCCAGATATATTCCTTTCTGAATAATATTTGCTTTTTCAGCCAATGCCTCCACTTGTGCCTATTAAATTTCATCTGCCAATTAGATACCCAATCCTCCTCCAACACATCACAATTTGCTTGTGATTTAACAAATTTGAATTAATTTTGTGTTATCTACAAATGTGATCACCTCACCTGTTGCCCTCTGTGTTGAAAAGCACTAGTCCCAGTACAGAGTTCTGGGGCACTCCACTATATTTCTTTTTCATTAGGATAAGCTATTGTTTCAGGGTAGATTCTATATATAGGCCACTAAAAGTTAGGTGCCAAAAAACTGGGCACTAAGGTAGTATTCTATAATGGAGAGTTATGTGCCAAATCTGTCATAGAATATTAGCTTAAGTCCACAGTTACATACCAAGCTTTAGGCGCAGTCCCTTAATGCCATGTCTATGGCTGTCCAGAATCATAAGGAGCAGCAGTGGGAATTGATCCCAGTTCCCCTATGTTCTGAGCCCACAGCCTTAACTCCTAGGCCACATCTCACTCATAACTTACAAGGTAGCGTTCATTGAAGACAAAACAGGGACCACAAAGAGACATTATAGCGTGGACAAAAGTCTGTTTTGTCACCCTAGCCAACACAACTTGCACAGCCCTCAGTAGGAACCATTAACATTCAAAACAGATAGGTTCCCTCCCCCTCCCGCACTACTACTTATCATTTCTATAGCGCTACTAGATGTATGCAGCTCTGCACACTGAACATGTAAAAGACGGCCCCTGCTTGACAGAGCTTACAGTCTAATCAAGACAGATAAACTGGACAAATAAGGGAATTACTGAAGGTAGGAATGATAAAACAGACATGGGTACTGAACAAGTGGAGTTAACCCTTTAGGTTCCAATGTTCCCATAATAAGCCATATGGGAACAGATTGATGGGAACATTGGACACTAATTAAAAGCAGCCTCAAAAAGGTGGGCTTTTAGTCTAGATTTGAAGACGGCCAGAGCTGGAGCGTGATCTACTGATTCAGGAAGTCTATTCCAAGCATATGGTGCATCAAAATAAAAGGAATGAAGTCTGGAGTTGGCACAGGTATAGATTAACCCCCACCCCTTCCAAACCAGGAACGTGTCCCTTTTCTAGCCAGAATATTATGTATGTGATTCATGGGTTTTGTCCAGGCACTGGCATCATTGAGGGGCCTAAATGACAAGCCATGATGATGAAGGGCTAATAAGGTGATTAGCCAATTAGCTAATAATGATTTTGTGGCTTGTCTTGTCTGTTTAGAGTATGATTTTACCCTAAAGTGGTCCCAAAACAAAGAAAAGGGTTCTTACAAAGGTTTTGCTGGCAATATGAGAGAAGAATGCCACACTTT
The DNA here is from genome assembly GCF_901765095.1 of Microcaecilia unicolor. Lineage (NCBI taxonomy): Eukaryota > Metazoa > Chordata > Amphibia > Gymnophiona > Siphonopidae > Microcaecilia > Microcaecilia unicolor. The sequence continues at coordinate 278,071,336 of NC_044033.1, forward strand.
GGAAATATTAAAACCAGTGGCGTAGCCAGACAGCCAATTTTGGATGGGCCTGAGCCCAAAGTGGGTGGGCACAATATTTTCTCTGCCCTGCCCTACCGCAAAATATAAATACATTAGCTAATAAGGATCCTCAAACTCTGTCAGCTGAAGACTTTCTCTGAAGGTGGCCAGAACTCCCTTTTACCAAACTAGACAGGCAGTAGCAACATCTTTAAGCCACTGATGCCAGCACCCTATGCGTGCTTAGCTGTCGGTGACTCAAGCATGCTGTCACTGACTGCAGAGCTTGGTAGAAGGAAGTTATGGCCGTCTTTGGAGGAAGTCCTCAGCTGGGGAGGCTTGGGACATTGGAGCCGACTCTGTGGGTGCTTGAGCACCCCCAATATTAAGAAAATTCCTTGTATGTGTCCAGGGAGGGGTTATTTCCATTGGGCTTAGCACCCCCAATAATTTTGAAAAGTTGGCTCCTATGGCTTGGGATCCCTACCAGCTATACAGCAAGGGTCAGAACTGGTGTTAGACATGCTAGGGCCCCCTCCCTGATCCCCTCTCCTCCCTGCCTTCCCTCCAATTTCCCAACCTGCCATTACTATCACACCAACAGACCCTCACCAAATACAGAACATGGGATCGCGTATCAGAAATAAAAATATTTAGACAAAAATTGAACTCGGAACCCCAAAAAAGTTAAACTTAGCATGTACTTCAACACTGAAGAAATAAAAACAGAAATGCATTTCCTTTCTCCTGAACACGATACAAACACATTTGCTATGTAGATTTCCCAAAGCCAATATATTCCATTTAAAACATTCAAAATACATTGTTTTCTACCTTTGTGGTTTTCTACCTTTTCTGCTTTCCTGTCTGTCGTCTTCTCATTCTCTTTCAAGCAGCTGCTGTCCATTTGTCTTCTTTTACCTTCACTACACATGCTTCTGACATATTGACTTCTTATTTTTAGCTCTTTCCTCTCTTTTTTCTTCTTTCTGCCTTGCTGTCAACTTAAATTTCACCCTCTCACTGTTCTCCTCCTTTTTAGTTTACAGCTACCTATCAGATTTTCATCTTTTTCTCTCACCTACTAGCTTTTCCATTTCCCCATCTCACTCCTTCCTCAGCCCTCCATTCCCTTTCATTACCATATTTCTATCCTCTGTAATCACTATCTTTTTATTTATTTCCTTGCCACCCTCTTCCTCTCCTTCCTGGCCTCTCCCACATGGTTCCACCATCTTCCTTCCCTCCACCCATGTAGCCCAGCATCTGCTCCCTCTTTCTCCCCAGCCCACTCTTGTAGCCTTACATCTCTCTTCCCTCCTGCCCTCTCCCCCATGTTCCAACATTTCTCCCTCTCTCTTCCCTCACTCCCACTGTCCGGCATCTCTCCATCACCCTTCTGCTCCTGAATCCAACATCTCCTCCTTTCTTCCCTCTCCACCTCCTGTGTTTTTCTCTCCCTCTCATTCACCCCCAGGTCCAATATATCTCCCTCTCTCCCACGTTCTACCATTTCTCCCTCTCTTGTGCCATGGGTCCAACACTTCTCTTCCCCCCTCCCCCCATGCAGCATTTTCTCTCTTCCTCCCTTCCACTGCTGTGCCATGTTCAACATTTCTGCCTCTCCCCCTCCCTTGTGCCCCATCCAACATCTCTCGCTTCCCCCTACAAATCTCTTCCTGCCCTCCACCATCATGTCCAATTTTTCACCATTTATCTTCTCCTCCTCACTACCCCCTGTCCAACATTTACAATTTCTCCCTCCCCACTACCCCCCTATGTCCAACATTTCTCCTTCTCTTGTCCCTCTCCCCTCCCCATGCAAGATTTTTAACTTTCTTACCCCTCTCTACCCTATGTCCCACAATTCTCTCTCTCTTGCCCCTCTCCATCTCATGCCCCCCCCCCCCCCATGCAGCATCTATCTTATGGAGACCTCCCCCCAACTCTCCCACTCTTCAATGGGGCACCACCCTTAAAAGGCTGAGATCCGATCCTGCATCTCCCTCCCTCTGTCCCACTGCAGCGCTTCCCAGACGCTGCCTACCTACCACCACCACGATCCAGCATGTACCTCCCGTTTCAGCAGCAGCGGTAGCGATTCATGCTGCTGCTGCTTCGTGCTAACCTGGAAGCGTCTCCTCTGCCGAGCGCCCACGTCCTGCCCCAGCAGAAACAGGAAGTTGTAATAATGGGGGCGGGACGCTGCAGAGGAGACGCTTCCGGGTTAGAACGAAGCAGCAGCAGCATGAATCGCTACCGCTGGTCCGCGCTGCTGCTGAAACGGGAGGATCGTGGCGGTGGTAGGTAGGTAGCGTCTGGGAAGCGCTGCAGTGGGACAGAGGGAGGCAGATGCAGGATTGGGGGAGCTCAGCCTGCTCCCTCTGCTGCCGTTCCAACGAAGGTGCTCTGCTGGGTGGGCCTGAACCCACCCGTGGCTACGCCCCTGATTAAAACATACAAAAATAGGAGTGGCCTAGTGGTTAGGGTGGTGGACTTTGGTCCTGGGGAACTAAGGAACTGAGTTCAATTCCCACTCCAGGCACAGGCAGCTCCTTGTGACTCTGGGCAAGTCACTTAGCCCTCCACTGCCCCATGTAAGCTGCATTGAGCCTGCCATGAGTGGGAAAGCATGGGGTACAAATGTAACAAAACAAAACAAAAAATATATATACTATAGAAGGATAGATGGCAAAGCCGCTCTGGGGCTGCTTTACGTGGCAAAAAGTGGGGTATAAATGATCTAAAATAAAATAAAGCAGTAAGGAAAACAGCATCAAAACTTATCAGTATATGGTAACAGCATCAAAACGTATCGGTATATGGTAGAATTGGAAGGTAATAATATCAGTGAAACATATTTTTATAATGACAACATGCCAAAAGGTTCTGACTCGCTTGGAACATGACAGTGCTTTCTATCTCGCCCCAGTTATAGGAAGCATAACTAACCTCACCCTTTAGGTTGCCTGGAAACGTCCTTTGGCTCCTTCTGTGTGGCAGGTCTTTCCCTCTTGGACTCCAAGCTGAAGTTTCTCAGCCGACTCCTAGACAAGGCCATGTAGATATGCTGCCTGTTCCACTGTGTCTTCCATCTGTGTTTATTGTGGAAGGGTCAGCAAGGAAGTTGGAATGCACTCAGCTCTTCTTTGGAACTATCTTAGTTGAAAATCTATCAAAAGAACAGTTCTTTAAATATCTCATGCACAGGTACTCTGAGAGAGAAAAAAAAACACACAAAGAATGGAGAAAAATGCCTCAGTTGAACCACCTAGCCAACCTCAGTTGTAAGGCGTAGACATGGCTCACCAACACAGGTCTAAAAAAAAAAAAAAACTCCACTCAAAATGGGTGCTCAAAATGACTTTTCAAACTCTCTGACAGAGTCACAAATGCATGTATACAACCACAGGAAGTAAAAAAAAAAAAAAGTCACAAATATAACCCTATCATAGCATGTTGGTAGCTTAATATTCATTAACTTATCTTCTTATCCAATGTAGAGCTAACCAGCATATCCAAGGGTCTGATGTACCCAACAGGGCTTCCCCGTTTTGCCGAAGCTGTGTTAGGGGTAGCAATCCTGTGTCATGACCACTGCATTCAAAACTTCAGTGCGTGCTCAAGTGGCTTTTTTTTTCTCTCTGAGTACCTTGCACATTAGATATTTAAAGAACTGTTCCATATCATCATGCTGATCAATCCATAGACTGGTGGGTTGTGTCCATCTACCAGCAGGTGGAGATAGAGAGCAATCCTTTTGCCTCCCTATATGTGGTCATGTGCTGCCGGAAACTCCCCAGTATGTTCTCTATCTCAGCAGGTGGTGGTCACACACAGCAGCAGCTCTGGCTAGGCCTCCAAGCCTAATTTTTAGGTTTTGTTGAGTGCCTGGGGTTGAGGGCTCTTCTTGAGCAAGTGCAAACCTGGTGGCGCCAGGTCCCTCCTTTTCTCCTCCCTCCCGCTGGCTCCGTTAAAAAAAAAAAAAAAAAATTTGGACGTCCTTAAGGGCGTTTATTTCGACGTTTATTTAAACGTTGATTGCAGCTACTCACTGGGACACCAGGTCGTTACAGCTCGGAGCGAGAAGCAGGTAATTTTTACCTTTTTATAGCGGGCAGGGGGTTCCCCGATTGATCTCCACGTGGCCTATGGTGTCGGAGGGCGAGGGCGCGAAGAATTGCTCCCCGGACCGCGTGTGCGCTTCTAGCGGGGATGCGGGGGTTTTAAAGTCTGATTCAGTTTGGAGGCCGGTCAGTGTCCCGGGTCTTCCTCCGGCACGGCGGTTTTTCCCGCCATAAACGCCCATCCCCCGCTGCTCGCCTCCGCCATCTTGGCCGGCCACTCTGCTCGGACGGCTTCTTCTTGGGCCGCCCTTGAGCTGGGAGACGTTCATGCCATGGCCGCCCTTGATTTGGGCGACGGCAAAAAAGCGGCTAAAGTTAAGCGCCGTTCTTCCCGCGCGGCTCCTTCGCGGAGTGTCGCGCCGGACGCCATCTTGGATGCGCAGCATGTGGCTCCCCCGCTCTAGCGAGCGCCGTTTGAGGGTGCGTCTAGGGCTGTGGCCCAGGCTGCTGAAATACACAGTCTGGGGGGTTTCTCCCCCGAGTTTATTTTGCTGCTGCATCAGGCTTTCCTTATGCAAAACGCTGCCCCTTCTCCCTTGTCCGATAAAGGGGTTGAGGCCCCCGGAAGTAAACGCCCTCGGGTGGATTCCCAGGCCTTAGAGGACGCTGTTTCCTCTGATGTAGATGAGGGCAGCGTATCTGAGTTCTCCCAACGGTCCTTTGGGGATTCCTTGGAGGAGACGGATTCCCGCTCGGATGGAGCGGATGACCCCTCTGCAGCGCGGATCTTTCGCTCAGAGGATTTGCCCAATCTGTTACTGCAGGCCATGAGCATTTTGAAGATTTTCTCGCCAGAGGACGTCTCTCCCTCAGCCCCTGTTGGCTCCGCCATTATGCTGGGGACGAAGCGCCCGCCTAGAACCTTCCACGTGCATGATGCCATGCACACCTTAATTTCGGCTCAATGGGATGTCCCGGAAGCGAGCCTCAAAGTGGCTAGGGCTATGTCCCGCCTCTATCCTTTGCCTGAAAGTGAACGTGAGGCCTTTCTTTGGCCTACCGTGGATTCTTTAATCACTACGGTGACTAAGAAGACGGCGTTGCCGGTGGAAGGTGGCACGGCCCTAAAGGACGCCCAAGACAGAAGATTGGAAGCGGCTTTAAGGTCGTCCTTCGAGGCGGCTGCCTTAAGTTTGCAGGCCTCAGTTTGCGGCTCCTATGTGGCCAGGGCGTGCCTGACGATGGTGCAGCGGGCTTCCCCCTCGGATCCTTCCTTGAGGGCTGACTGGCCGGCCCTGGAATCGGGCTTGGCTTATTTGGCAGACTTACTGTATGATGTCTTGAGAGCCTCGGCTAAAGGCATGGCTCAGACAGTCTCTGCGCGGCGCTGGCTTTGGCTGAAACATTGGTCTGCGGACCACGCCTCTAAGTCCTGCCTGGCTAAGTTGCCTTTTAAAGGCAAGCTGCTCTTTGGGGTCGAGCTGGACAAAATTGTGACCGATCTTGGCACGTCTAAGGGCAAGAGGTTACCAGAGGTCAGGGCTCGGGCCAGTGCTCGCCCTGGTATCTCCAGAGGACGGTTTCAAGAAGCCCGTCGGTACCGCCCGGGCAAGTCGGGCTCCTCTGCCCCCTCTTCCTTCAAAAGGAACTTCTCCCCCAAGCAGCATTCCTTTCGCAGAGACCGCCGTCCCAGAGGTACGCCCTCCGGTCCTCCCCCAGGGTCTTGTACCCAATGACGGGGTCCTGGTCCATGGCCCAGTGCAGATTGGAGGACGCCTGTCCTCGTTTCTGGGCGAGTGGACCAAAGTAACTTCAGACGATTGGGTGCTGGACGTCATCAGAGACGGCTACAAGTTAGAGTTCTGCCGACCCTTAAGAGACGGGTTTGTACTCTCTCCCTGCAAGTCTCCGGTCAAAGCTGTGGCAGTGCAGCAGACCTTGGACAACCTGATCCGCCTGGGTGCGGTCGTTCCGGTGCCAGAAAATCAGACTGGCAAGGGACGTTACTCCATTTACTTTGTGGTACCAAAGAAAGGAGGTTCTGTTCGGCCTATCCTCGACCTCAAAGGGGTCAATCGGGCCTTGAAAGTGCGGCACTTTCGCATGGAGACTCTCCGCTCTGTTATAGCGGCAGTGAAGGCAGGAGAGTTCTTGGCTTCCTTGGACATCAAGGAAGCGTACCTGCATATTCCCATCTGGCCTCCTCATCAACGCTTTCTGCGTTTTGCAGTCATGGGCCGACACTTCCAGTTCAGAGCCCTCCCTTTCGGGTTGGCTACTGCTCCGCGGACCTTCTCCAAAGTAATGGTGGTCATCGCGGCCTTCCTGCGAAAGGAAGGAGTACAAGTCCATCCTTATCTGGACGACTGGTTGATCCGAGCCCCCTTTTATGCAGAGTGCGGCAAAGCTGTGGACCGGGTGGTTGCTCTTTTGAGCTCCCTGGGGTGGATCATCAACTGGGAGAAGAGCCAGCTGTGCCCGACTCAGTCCCTGGAGTATCTGGGAGTTCGATTCGACACCCAAGTGGGCAGAGTGTTCCTGCCAGACAATCGGATTGTCAAGCTTCAGGCTCAGGTGGACCAGTTCCTAGTAGCCTCTCCTCTTCGGGCTTGGGACTATGTGCAGCTGTTGGGCTCTATGACGGCCACGATGGAAGTAGTGCCCTGGGCCAGGGCTCATATGAGACCACTACAACACTCTCTGCTGCAGCGCTGGACTCCGATGTCGGAGGATTATGCTGTGCGCCTTCCCTTGGACCCAGCAGTGCGCAAGGCGCTGAGCTGGTGGATGCAGACAGACAAGTTGTCTGCAGGAATGCCTCTGGTGACCCCGGAGTGGATTGTCGTCACGACGGACGCCTCTTTGTCGGGCTGGGGAGCCCACTGCTTGGGAAGGACAGCGCAGGGGCTCTGGTCTCCTGCAGAGGCAAAGTGGTCTATCAACCTCCTGGAACTCAGGGCCATTCGGTTGGCGCTTTTGGAGTTCCTCCCGGTACTGGCGTTGAAGCCAGTACGGGTCCTGTCGGACAATGCCACGGCTGTGGCCTATGTCAACCGCCAGGGAGGTACCAAGAGCGCCCCTCTAGCCAAGGAGGCCATGAATCTATGCCAGTGGGCGGAAGCGAACCTGGAACAGCTGTCAGCGGCCCACATTGCCGGAGTCATGAATGTCAAGGCGGACTTTCTCAGTCGCCATACCTTGGAGCCCGGAGAGTGGCAGCTATCTGCTCAGGCGTTCTTGGACATCACGAAGCGCTGGGGCCAGCCGAGCCTAGATCTGATGGCGTCATCGGCCAATTGCCAAGTGCCGCGCTTTTTCAGCAGAGGACGGGACCCTCGATCCCTGGGAGTAGATGCTCTTCTCCAACAGTGGCCGACACAAGAGCTTCTCTATGTGTTCCCGCCCTGGCCCATGTTGGGCAGGGTGCTAGACCAGGTGGCAAAGCATCCGGGCCGGATAATCCTGGTGGGTCCGGACTGGCCCAGACGTCCCTGGTATGCGGACTTGATCAGGCTCTCAGTCGACGATCCTCTGCGGCTGCCAGTGGAGCAAGGCCTGTTACATCAGGGTCCCGTGGTGATGGAGGATCCCTCCCCCTTTGGTCTTACGGCCTGGCTATTGAGCGGCAGCGTCTGAGAAAGAAGGGCTTCTCAGACAAGGTCATCGCCACTATGCTGAGAGCGAGGAAGCGCTCTACTTCTACTGCTTACGCCAGGGTTTGGCGTATCTTTGCAGCGTGGTGTGAAGCAGGCTCACTTTCTCCCTTCACTGCTCCAATTTCTTCAGTGTTGGCGTTCCTGCAAGAAGGTCTGGAGAAAGGCCTGTCGCTCAGTTCCCTTAAAGTCCAGGTAGCGGCTCTGGCTTGCTTCAGGGGCCGCCTGAAGGGTGTTTCCCTGGCTTCGCAGCCAGATGTGGTGTGCTTTCTCAAGGGAGTTAATCACCTGCGCCCTCCTCTGCACTCAGTGGTGCCTGCGTGGAATCTCAGCCTGGTGCTAAGAGCATTGCAGAAGCCGCCTTTTGAACCCTTGTCGAGGGCATCTCTGAAAAACCTGACGTTGAAAGCAGTCTTTTTGGTGGCTATCACTTCAGCCAGAAGAGTTTCCGAGCTCCAGGCGCTCTCATGTAGAGAGCCTTTTCTGCAGTTCACTGAGGCAGGAGTGACTATTCGCACAGTGCCTTCCTTCCTGCCCAAGATTGTTTCTCGCTTCCATGTGAATCAGCAGCTCTGTCTCCCTTCCTTTCGTAGGGAGGACTACCCAGAGGAATACTCTGCTCTCAAATTTCTGGATGTGAGACGTGTCATCATCAGATACTTGGAAGTGACCAATGATTTCCGGAAATCGGATCATCTGTTTGTCCTGTTTGCAGGTCCTCGTAAGCGTCTGCAGGCTGCTAAGCCTACAGTGGCAAGATGGGTCAAGGAAGCCATTGCAGCGGCTTATGTGGCCGCGGGGAAGGTGCCGCCTATCCAGCTGAAGGCTCACTTCACTAGAGCTCAGGCGGCCTCGATGGCAGAGGCCGGGTCCGTCTCCTTGGAAGAGATTTGCAAGGCGGCAACTTGGGCTTCGGCCCATACCTTCTCCAGGCATTACCGCTTGACTGTGGCTGCTCGGGCGGAGGCCCGGTTTGGAGCTTCAGTGTTGCGGTCAGGGATTTCAATGTCCCGCCCTGGGTGAGTACTGCTTCGGTACATCCCACCAGTCTATGGATTGTTCAGCATGATGATATGGAAGGTAAAATTATGTATCATACCTGATAATTTTCTTTCCATTAATCATAGCTGATCAATCCATAGTCCCTCCCAGATATCTGTACTGTTTATATTCTGGTTGCATTTCAGGTTCAAGTTTAGTCTTCAGTTCCTGTTCAGGAGGACTTCGTGTTCAAGTTTTTCAATGAATTCTTCAAGAGTTGAGACGAGTTTGTGTTACAGTGAGCTGCTGCATTCCTCTCCCCTCCGTTTTACGGGGCTGGATTGAGACTTAAATTCTGCCGGCGCTCCCTCCCGCTTCGTGCGGCAGTAGGGCAGTTTTGTACCCCTCCCGCTTCGGCGGTGTTAGGGTCAGTCAGCTCCTCCCGCGGTTGCGGTTGCAGGATAAGCCAGATCCCCCCCGCATCGGCGGGTGTGGTGTCCGTCCCCCGCTCCGCGGGGATGAGCTGGACGGATTCCCCTCCCCCACTTGTGTGGGGATGAGCTGGGTTAATTCTTCTCCCCCGTTTCGGCGGTGGTGAGCTGGGCAGAGTGTCCCTTCGTGGGTGTAATTCTCTAAGTGCTGAGTCCTGCGGATGGAGCTTGGATATCGACATACTGAGGAGTTTCCGGCAGCACATTTTTTTTTTACATTTTTTTTTTTTACAGATTAACTGGCTGTGCTGCAGCTCTGTCTGTACATTTTAGACTTAGCAGCTCTGTCTCTGAATCTCCCCCACAAATTCAAACTTAGTGGGTGTGACCTGATTCTCTGTTAGAGGGGCAGCCTTCTATACCAGTTTTTCTTGAGAAATCCATCTTTTTTACAGATTAACTGGCTGTGCTGCAGCTCTGTCTGTACATTTTAGACTTAGCAGCTCTGTCTCTGAATCTCCCCCACAAATTCAAACTTAGTGGGTGTGACCTGATTCTCTGTTAGAGGGGCAGCCTTCTATACCAGTTTTTCTCGAGAAATCCATCTTTTTTACAGATTAACTGGCTGTGCTGCAGCTCTGTCTGTACATTTTAGACTTAGATCCCTCCCACCCACCCCTCTACCCACCCACCCCTAGGGTGATAGTTCTTATATACCCTCCCAAGCAACCTAATCTGCCTGCAGATAACTGCTCTGTCTCTGTGTTCAGGCTCTTCACCTCCTTTCCTCCCACATTTTTCAAACATAGTGGGTGCGACTTGTTCTTACTGGGCAGTGCCTACCTGCCTGCTGCCTACCATTCCAGTTTTAAGCCTCTAATCCAGCTCTGCCGTTCTATCTATCACTTAACACCTCAGTCACTACATATATACCCATAACACCTCAGTTACTACTTATGGCCCCTTTACACATTCTCTTCCTTGCCCTGTCCCTTCCTAATCTTTTTCCCCTCCCCCTACCGCTGTCTACCACTGGAACTCACTGCCCACCCATGTCCTCTCCCATCTTGCTCACTACTGCAATACCCTACTCACCCCCGTCCCTCACCACCTCACCATCTCTCCTGTCCCCCTCCTCCTTCCTAGCTCTCAACCTTCAACACTTCCTTCCTGCCATTAACCCATCCCCATTCCTCCTAAGCGCATCCCGTCTTCGTCGCCTTCGTCGCCCTACCTCCCCCACCCTCCTCCGCACTCTCTTGCTCCTCCTCCTGCTATCCGCAGGAGACATCAATCCCAATCCAGGTCCCCCACACCTGTCTTCGTCCTATCCATGCAAACGTTTCCGGGATGTCTCCAATCTCATATCTATTCCCCTCCTCCCCCCCTCTTCCCTCCCCTTCTCATGTGCACTGTGGAATGCCCACTCGGTCTGCAACAAACTTCCCTTCACCCACGATCTCTTCATCTCTCATTCCCTTCACCTGCTTGCCCTAACTGAAACCTGGCTCTCCCCTGACGACTCTGCCTCAGTTGCGGCTCTATGCCATGGAGGCTATCTCTTCTCCCATACTCCCCGCCTAGTTGGCCGTGGAGGAGGCGTCGGGTTACTACTCTCGCCCTCCTGTAGCTTCCAACCCCTCCTCCTACCACAGTCTCACTGCTTCTCATCCTTTGAAGTCCACTCCATCCGTCTATTCTACCCGTTGCCACTCAGAGTGGCAGTCATTTACCGCCCCCCTGATAAATCCCTCCCTTCCTTCCTCACCGACTTCGATGCCTGGCTTTCTGTTTTTCTTGAACCCTCATCTCCATCCCTCATTCTCGGAGACTTCAACATACACGTTGATGACCTGTCCAACTCTCACGCTTCTCAGTTCCTCACTCTAACATCCTCCTTCAACCTCCAGCTTTGTTCCACCACCCCTACTCACCGTGATGGCCATTGCCTTGACCTCGTCCTCTCCTCTTCCGGCTCACCCTCCAATTTCCACACCTCAGCTCTTCCTGTCTCTGATCATCACCTGATCACCTTCACACTTCTTCACCCTCCCCCTCAGCCCCGCCCAACATTAACCACTACTTCCAGGAATCTCCAGATTATTGACCCTCCCACCTTATCATCTAGTATTTCTAATCTCCTCCCCTCCATCATGTCCTCCGAGTCTGTTGACGAGGCTGTCTCCGCTTACAATGCCACTCTCTCCTCTGCTCTGGACACCCTTGCACCATCCACCTCCCGTCCCACAAGGCGTACTAATCCCCAGCCCTGGCTGACCCCTTGCATCCGTTACCTTCGCTCCTGCGCCCGATCTGCTGAACGCCTCTGGAGGAAATCTCGCACCCATTCAGATTTCCTTCACTACAAATTCATGCTATCCTCCTTCCAGTCCTCACTATTCCTTGCCAAACAGGACTATTACACCCAATTGACTAATTCTCTCAGCTCTAACCCTCGTCGTCTCTTCGCCACCCTTAACTCCCTCCTCAAAGTGCCCTCCGCTCCCACCCCCCCCGTCACTCTCTCCTCAATCACTGGCTGACTACTTCCGCGACAAGGTGCAAAAGATCAACCTTGAGTTCACTACCAAGCCACCTCCTCCTCTTCACCCTTCAACCCTCTCCCTCAACCAACCAACCCAGACCTCCTTCTCCTCCTTTCCTGATATCTCCGAGGAGGAAACCGCCCGCCTTCTTTCCTCCTCAAAATGCACCACTTGTTCCTCTGATCCCATCCCCACCAACTTACTTAACACCATCTCTCCGACTATCACCCCCTCCATCTGTCATATCCTCAACCTCTCTCTCTCCACTGCAACTGTCCCCGACACCTTCAAGCATGCTGTAGTCACGCCACTCCTCAAAAAACCATCACTAGACCCTACCTGTCCCTCCAACTACCGCCCCATCTCCCTCCTACCCTTCCTCTCCAAGACACTTGAGCGCGCAGTCCACAGCCGCTGCCTTGATTTTCTCTCCTCTCATGCCATCCTTGATCCGCTTCAATCCGGTTTTCGCCCTCTTCACTCGACAGAAACAGCACTTTCTAAAGTCTGTAATGACCTGTTCCTTGCCAAATCCAGAGGCCACTACTCCATCCTCATCCTCCTGGATCTATCCGCCGCTTTTGACACTGTCAATCATGACTTACTTCTTGCCACACTGTCCTCATTTGGGTTCCAGGGCTCTGTCCTCTCCTGGTTCTCCTCCTATCTCTCCCACCGCACCTTCAAAGTTCACTCTCATGGATCTTCCTCCACCCCCATCCCCTTATCTGTTGGTGTTCCCCAGGGATCGGTCCTTGGACCCCTTCTCTTCTCAATCTACACCTCTTCCCTGGGCTCCCTGATCTCATCTCATGGTTTCCAGTATCATCTCTATGCTGATGACACCCAACTGTATCTCTCCACACCAGACATCACCGCGGAGACCCAGGCAAAGGTATCGGCCTGCTTATCCGACATTGCTGCCTGGATGTCCAACCGCCACCTGAAACTGAACATGTCCAAGACCGAGCTTATCGTCTTTCCACCAAAACCCACTTCTCCTCTTCCTCCACTTTCTATCTCAGTTGATAACACCCTCATCCTCCCCGTCTCATCTGCCCGCAACCTCGGAGTCATCTTTGACTCCTCTCTTTCCTTCTCTGCGCATATCCAGCAGATAGCCAAGACCTGTCGCTTCTTCCTCTTTAACATCAGCAAAATTCGCCCTTTCCTCTCTGAACACACCACCCGAACTCTCGTCCACGCTCTCATTACCTCTCGCCTGGACTACTGCAACTTACTCCTCACCGGCCTCCCACTTAGCCATCTATCCCCCCTTCAGTCTGTTCAGAACTCTGCTGCACGTCTCATATTCCGCCAGAACCGATATACTCATATCACCCCTCTCCTCAGGTCACTTCACTGGCTTCCGATCAGATACCGCATTCAATTCAAGCTTCTCCTTCTTACCTACAAATGCACTCAGTCTGCTGCCCCTCACTACCTCTCTACCCTCATCTCCCCTTACGTTCCCGCCCGTAACCTCCGTTCACAGGATAAATCCCTCCTCTCAGTACCCTTCTCCACCACCGCCAACTCCAGGCTCCGCTCATTCTGCCTCGCCTCACCCTATGCTTGGAACAACCTTCCTGAACCCTTACGCCAAGCCCCCTCCCTGCCCATCTTCAAGTCTTTGCTTAAAGCCCACCTCTTCAATGCTGCGTTCGGCACCTAACCCTTACCGTTCAGTGAATCCAGACTGCCCCAATTTGACTGCCCCTATCGGACCGACCGTTCACTTGTCTATTAGATTGTAAGCTCTTTGAGCAGGGACTGTCTCTCTTTGTTAAATTGTACAGCGCTGCGTAACCCTAGTAGCGCTCTAGAAATGTTAAGTAGTAGTAGTAGTAGTAGCACATGACCACATATAGGGAGGCAAAAGGATTGCTCTCTATCTCCACCTGCTGGTAGATGGACACAACCCACCAGTCTATGGATTGATCAGCTATGATTAATGGAAAGAAAATTATCAGGTATGATACATAATTTTACCTTCTTTAGATAGATTTTCAGATTGATGATTTTGGGCTTGTGTGAACTTTTTTATTTACTATCTTAGTTGAAGCCAAAATGCAACCCATTACTAGTTCTTAATACAGCACATATTCGTTGTTCAGTTCCTTTATGAGCACTGAGGGGCTTAGCCCCTCAGTACTACTCAGAGAGACTACATGTTGGCTAATGAAATAACACCCATCAGAGAAAGGTGTCTCTCTTAGTCTAGAGTCTAACAGGCTAATTGCCTATGTAGCTCTTGTGTCTAAGTCCTTGAGTAGCCTCCCCCTCCTGTCAGTCAGTGTGTCCCTCATATAGTGCACATCACAACATGTGTGTAACAGTTCTCTGGATGAGCTGGGCATACAAGGACTGCTGGCATGAGGTGTGCACTTAGACAGTGAATGGTAAAGCTTTAGTCCACTAAGATCACTAAACTAACCAGATAGTAATTGTCATTAGCTGGGCAGATGAAGCTTCTGGCCTTGTTGATGAGCCTTCTTATCAGAGCTGATACTGCTGGCGCCTTACAAGAGATGGTCAGCAAAGATTATCATATACCACTGTCAGTGTAAATCTCACTCTGTAAGTTTCACACCAGAGGGATAAAACACAGTTTTCCTTGGAATGTCAGTTCATTGCTGTAGGAAGTCTTGTAACAACCATGACATTATTGTCCTAAAAAAGATGGTTTCTGGCCTAGTAGGAGTTTGGGTCATAGGCCTCAGTTTGTTATTGCAGGCCATAAGCATACACATAGGTATGGACAGTATATCCAGTGGTATGCTGGTAAATTTTTAACAACAGGCTCTCTCCCTCATCCACCTCTGCGCCCCCCCCCCCCCCCCCCCCCCCCCCCCCCACACACACACACAAATTGCAGAGCTGGCTATTCCCAGAGAGAGAGTTAGCTGGTGAAGTATTAACAACATGTAATTTTATTATACATTATTGGTACAAAGGATATGCACATGGTTTTGCTTTTTAAACCCAAAGGTGAATCCTAAGGGTGGTTGAACAATAAACTGTGTTGTTTCGGACTTTACTTGTTTTGGAATGCTTTTGGGTCCTCCTACTGATCTGTACATGTGCTGTCTGGAATTTTGGAAGAAAGAAATAAGGAAATAAAAATTTAATTTTGGACATACTCTGTAGAAGTTGTTTTCTTTTGCAATGTGATGGATGCCTGCTCTGGTGTATGAATGTGATAATCTTTGAATAACTAAACTACTTATACTAAATGGCTATGGATTTCTGAACATATGGTATCATTAAAGGACAAATTTTTAAATGCTCAGTTGGGTATATATCATATATATGCTACTCTGAAATGTTTCAGACATATCATCTATTTATTCCCATGATATAACTGAATTCTATTATTCTGTCTCAGTGTATTTTGAAATGTAAGCCAACTTTGCTTGGAATGTGTGATAAATGTTTTTTAAAAAATCCTTTATCCTCCATCTTTTAAGACACTGCCTACCTGCTGGATAGTGATGGCACAAGGAAAGCAAGTTTGGTCCAGGAAGGCTAACTCAAAATAACCTGGCTGTTCCTTAGCTGTGCTGTAGTATTACCGTACCAAGCCTCTGTGGTAATGCTCCACTAATAAGTTAAAAGATTAACTGGATTTCTTGAAAGGATTATTATATAAACTTAGGATGCATCATGACTAGGGACACACACATACGCTTATTTATTCAATATCACAATTCTTCATACAGCCACAAAACAACCTTTTAGGGTAGACAGTGTTCACAATGAGCTCCTTTTATTACCGACCAGACAGAGATAAGAGTTTTCAGTTTTGGCACAGTATAGGTTATCACAAGAAAAAAATATAAGAAAACCAATATGGGCTGCATTAGGGGCTTATATAGCCTATTTATGTATAAACAAAAGAAATCTGCATGAAACAAAATATTTATTTTGACTAATAAAACCACTTCCCCCCAGAAACATGTTCAAAACAGAATAATCCATTTGTGTAAAAAGGTAAACTTCTACAAAACATGAAGATCTGATTCCATGTGTGCCCCAATGAAAGGACAGTTTAATTCTACTTCCATTTAATTTCAATATTCCATCAACTTTATAACACCAGGCTTCCCATGGTAGATTACAACAACAACAGTTAAGACGAACCCAGGCATCAGGAAACAGGATATCCTCACTGAAATTTAGCCATTCATGGCCATTTTGCTATTGCCCTTTCTCTCCCACCCAGTAGTGTTCTTTGTTGTTATTATTAAGCTATCTTGCCCCCCCCCCCCCCCCCCCCGTCCTTCCTTTTCACATTTTATGGTGTTTTTTTGTCAATTTAAATAAATAAATATGAGATTGTGCTGCGGGGCCTAATTACCTAGCTGGATGGAACTTAAGTGAAGTGCTCCAAGAGATTCCTCCGACGAGGAGGACTGGACGACAATAGCTGGTGGCCGGCAGAGCTCAGGGTGTGCATGCACTAGCAGTGCAGGAAGCAGAAGGGAAGGCGGCAAGGCGCTACTAGCTCGTGCTGGGATGGACAGAGCCAGAGAGGAGCCAAATACCTGCTGCAGGAGCCGTTAGACAAGCAGGAAGGGCGCACTCACTGGCGCGCAGGGTGCCGCAGGGGGGAGGAAGGCGTCATGACGTAGAAGATGGGCAGGACTCGACCGGAGGGAGCGAGAGGAGCCGCTGGGAGGAGCCGCTAATAAGAAGGGCGAATTGGCCAGGCGGAGAGAGAGCAAGAGGACTGCAAGTTATTGGTTTCCACCCGGGCGGTCCGCCCCCCCACCCCGCCCTCGGTACGCCAGTGGAACCAGCACAAAGGAGGCAGGGCTGCCAATATCAGGTGACAGCTGGTGTGTGCGGGCATGCGATGCGTACCTGCAGCCAGGGAAAAAAAACCCAAAAACTTTGTCCCGTTCCTGCTGACAGCTGAGCTGAACAACCGGCTCGCAAAATGTTTCAAAAAGTAACAACTGGCTCTGCAGAGCCGGTGCGAGCCGGCTCCAGCACACCACTGATATATCCCACTATAGTGATACCACAACAGTGTCCTTCCAAATATGGGTATATCATCTTCAATCCAGTACTGTGACTGTATCAAGGAGGTGCCTGCAGAGATGGCTAGAAGGCATGGAAGAGAAAATAAGGTCTGGTGATCCCTCCCAGTGATCTGTAGCCCCCATATGCATGATTACCCAGCACACCAGGACCTTTGGCAACACCCGTTATCATTTCACCATCACCAGTACAGCACATGTACACTTCACATCCAAGCCAGTGGCTGCCCACCCCAGCACCTGCTACAAAATTGGTAAGCACTCTCTGCCATAAAATGTATAGGAACAGGCTTATAAATCTCAACATGAATATGCTGGAAGAGAGGGGATATGATAGAGATGTTTAAATATCTCGGTGTTAATGTACAGGACGTGAGCCTTTTCAAATGAAGGAAAACTCTGGAATGAGGGCGTAGGATGAAAATAACACACAAAGAATGGAGGAAAATGCCTCAGTTGAACCACCTAGCCAACCTCAGTTGTAAGGCATAGACATGGCTCACCAACACAGGTCTTTAAAAAAAAAAAACTCCGCTCAAAATGACTTTTCAAACTCTCTGACAGAGTCACAAATGCATGTATACAACCTGAGCTGATTTCTGACTGGATCTCCACTGATGCTCTTGATCTGCTGTTCATCACAGAAACATGGATCAGAACACCTAAAAATCCCATCGTACTAGAGCTTTGCCCGAAAGGCTACCAGATCATCCACTGGGACAGAACTGACAAAAGAGGAGGTGGGCTGGCACTCATTTATCGTTCCTACCTCACAGTAGACACAAGTTCGGACTTGTTATCTTTGTCGCTGGAAATCGCAGCAGTCAAGGTTCATCACTCCTCTCTTCATGGCCACTTAGTCTGTGTGCTGTTCTACAGACCTCCAGTTGCCTGGTCTAGCAGTCAATCTGTGCTGCTGGATTTCATATCACACATCTGCTTGAATAACTCAAATATCCTCTATTGGGCGATCTCAACCTCCATTCAGATAATCCCACTTCTCCAGACACAGCCCAGATCCTGGATTTTCTCTGCCTTTGTGACCTCGAATGCCCAATTACTGGTCCATCTCACCGTAAAGGTCATTCTCTAGATCTCCTCTCTCTTAAATTTTTAGACGTAAAGAATTTTTCCCTACATGATATTGGCTGGTTTGCAACAACTTGGTCGGACCACTTTAAGTTGCAGTTCTCTGTGCGTTGGCAAACCTCTGGCCTCCCCCAGCCTTGTAAGACTCGCCAATATGACTCGAGAGGTGTCATCGACCCCAGCCTTCCCTCTACAGTTAGGGCATGGAATTGCAACCAGCCACGCCCTCCTTCCTCTCTGACTGGGAAAACAAATGTAAGGCTGTGCTGGACTATATTGCACCTCTGCATCTCAAAACTTCCTACATCCGTAAATCAACACCCTGGTTCTCTGCTGATCTCAGAGCCTTAAAAACAGAGACAAGACAACTGGAAAGATCTTGGCGCAAATGGAAAATGGACCTTGTTCTGGAGGCTTGGAAAATCTGTCATCGCAAATATAAGTACGCCATCCGGCGAGTCAAACGGACCTACTTTTCATCTAAGCTGCAGTCTGCTGGATGGGACATAAAAAAGCTATATCAGCTGTTAGAATCCTTCCTAGACACCCGTAAATGAGAAATCTCCAGTGTTGATCTTCCTTCTGCTGCCCAACTTGCAACTTACTTCAATGAGAAGGTCCTCACCTTGCGGAGTTCAACTGTTAGCTGCCTCTCTGATGTGGACAACTTCCTGGATTCGTTGGCCATGCCTGCGGATGTCTGCCCAGCCGATCGCATCTGGACCAGCTTCAAAAGCCTATCACTTGAGAAAGTATCCACTGCTCTACACAAGTTCTCCAATAAATACTGTAGATTGGATGTATGTCTGAACCATCTCCTAAAGGTTGCAGCAAAGTGTTTTGTTAAAGACCTGACTTGCTACCTCAATTACATGTTAAGTGCCGGATGTTTCCCGCCAGGCCATGGTAACATCCTTCTCACCCCCATTCCAAAGAACCTAAAGATCAAGCCAGACATCATCACCAACTATCGCCCAGTGGCTTCGATACTCTTAGCTATCAAGTTAATGGAGAGCATGGTCAATGTCCAGCTCAATGAATTCCTGGCTGATTTTGATATCCTCCACCACTCGCAGTCTGGTTTCCGAGCCCATTACAGCACAGAGACTGTCCTGGTCACTCTCTTATCTAACTTTAAACGAGAGCTATCCATCGGACGGAAGGTTCTTCTGCTTCAATTCGATATGTCCAGGGCATTTGATATGGTGGACCATGAACTCTTACTTCATTTGCTAGACTCTTTTGGCATAGGAGGACCTGTCTTACACTGGTTTGAGGGCTTTTTGACCACCAGATCTTACCAGGTCATAGTGAACTCTGCTACTTCTGCTCCGTGGAAGGCGTCCTGTGGGGTTCCACAGGGCTCCCCCCTTTCACCTATCTTATTTAATATTATGATGATGCCTTATGATGATGCCTTTAGCCTCAGCTCTTGCAAAATTGGACCTCAACCCTTTCATCTATGCTGATGATATTACAGTCTACATCCCCTTTCGCACCACCGTATCAGAAATTGCTAACCTTATTGATGCCTGCTTCTCCGTCATAGAGCATTGGGCTAAGGTATTCCGTTTCAAACTAACCAATGATAAAACGCAGTGTCTCGTACTCTCATCCAACCACACCCAAGTACTTGACACCATGCTTCCAGTAAGGGGTTTTGCTCTTCCGATTGCCAACAGCCTGTGGCTTTTAGGAGTGCACCTGGACACACACCTCCAGTTGGTCAATCAAGTGCACTTGGTCTCCAAAAAAATGTTTCACGCCATGTGGAGGCTCCGGCGCATATGATACTTCCTCACAAGAGATTTGTTCCGTACCCTTGTCCACTGGCTTGTCCTCTCCCACTTGGATTATTGTAGCGTAATTTATGCGGGCTGCCAGGTCTCGCTGATGAAAAAGTTCTAAACAGGTCAGAACACTGCTGCGAGACTCATCCTAGGAGAACAACGCTTTGTGCATGCTGAACCCTTGCGCTTCAAACTTCATTGGCTGCCTGTACAGGAGCGCATTGCCTTTAAGCTCTGCTCCTTAACCCATAAAATCATCTATGGGGTTGCTCCGGATTCTCCGAGGACAAGCAGGCTGCTTGTTCTCACTGATGGGTGACGTCCACGGCAGCCCCTCCAATCGGAACACTTTCTAGCAAAGTCCTTTGCTAGTCCTCGCGCGCCGATGCGCACCGCGCATGCGCGGCCGTCTTCCCGCCCGATCCGGCTCGTGCCGGCCAGTCTTCTTTTGTCTGCGCTCGGTACGGTCGTGTTTCGCCGTTCGTGCCCCAAAGTTGACCTCGCGAGTCGTTTATCGACTTCGTTCTAAAAAAAAAAAAAAGGTGTCAGAAGGAGACCTTTATGGTTTTCTCCCTTCCCGTACTTCCAGTCTTTGCCCCGGTAAGTTTTCTTTCGTCGTCGGGGTAGGCCCTATTTAGGCCTCGGTCGAAGTTTTTCTTCCCCCTATTTTTGCGGTCCCATTTTTGCCATTTCGAGTTTTGATGTTGCCGGCGCGATTTTTCCGCCCATGACATCGAAGTCTTCCAGCGGCTTCAAGAAGTGCACCCAGTGCGCCCGGGTAATCTCGCTCACTGACAGGCACGCGTCGTGTCTTCAGTGTCTGGGGGCTGGGCACCGCCCTCAGGCCTGTAGTCTGTGTTCCCTTTTACAAAAGCGGACTCAGGTAGCGAGATTAGCCCAGTGGAACATTTTGTTCTCGGGCTCTTCGTCGGCATCGGCATCGGGAGTATCGACTGCTTCGACGTCGTTGGCGCCTGGACCTTCATCTTCGCCCCCGATTGCATCGAGTGCATCGAGGCATCGGCCCTCTGCATCGGGGCGACATCGGAAGGCTGCGTCGGCGTCGGTGGTATCGAGACCTCCTCGTTTGCTGATGTCATCGGACGGTGGTGCTTCGTCTGGAGTGCAGGTGAGGGCTGTCCATTCCCCTGCTGGTGGCGGTGAGCCTTCGGGTGGGTCTCCCCCCATCCCGAGGGCTCCTGCGGTACAGCCCCCCCGAGACCGACCTCCTTCGGTCTCGGCCCCGAGGAAGCGACGGCTGGATTCTACGTCCTCGTCGGTGCCGGGAAGCTCCGGTGACATGCTTCGTCCCAAGAAGTCGAAGAAGCATCGTCACCGGTCCCCTTCCCGTGTCGGCACCGAGAGCTCTGGGTCGCCGAGGGAGTCGGCACCCAGTAGGCATCGGCACCGAGAGGACCGCTCGCCCTCTGTTCAAGAGGTGTCGATGCGCTCCCCTTTGGACAGCCCGGAACAGCCTCCACACCCGGAACAGACTCTGACATCAACGCCTGCATCGGCTTCCATGCCTTTTTCTACAGCCGCTCTGAACGAGAGTCTCCGGGCTGTTCTCCCAGAGATCCTGGGAGAGCTGTTGCGCCCTACCCCTCCGGTACCGGGGGTGCTTGCGCCACCGGTACCGTCGAGCGAGGCGCCGGCTGGCCCATTGCCCGGGGTGAGGTCTCCGGCGTCGGTGCCGCGTGCGGTACCGACTGCGGTAGCCTCCCAGGAAGGCTCTCCGACTACGTTGGCGGATGGAGCTTCGCCGGTGCAGACGAGGGAGTCTACCTCTCGATGCTCCCACCGTGGCCGTGGTTCCACGGAGTCGAGCCGGGCACGGTTGCAGACACAGGTCCGTGAACTTGTGTCCGACACCGATGGTGAGGCCTCGTGGGAAGAAGAAGAAGACATCAGATATTTCTCTGACGAGGAGTCTGAGGGTCTCCCTTCTGATCCCACTCCCTCTCCTGAAAGACAGCTTTCTCCCCCCGAGAGTCTGTCTTTCGCTTCCTTTGTCCGGGAGATGTCTATGGCCATCCCCTTCCCGGTGGTTGTGGAGGACGAGCCCAGGGCTGAAATGTTTGAGCTCCTGGACTATCCTTCTCCACCTAAGGAAGCGTCCACAGTACCCATGCATCATCACCTCAAAAAGACATTGCTGGCGAACTGGACCAAGCCATTAAGTAATCCCCACATCCCCAAGAAGATTGAGTCCCAGTACCGAATCCATGGGGACCCAGAGCTGATGCGCACTCAGTTGCCTCACGACTCTGGAGTTGTCGATTTGGCCCTAAAGAAGGCCAAGAGTTCTAGGGAGCATGCTTCGGCGCCCCCGGGCAAGGACTCTAGAACCTTGGACTCCTTTGGGAGGAAGGCCTACCATTCTTCTGTGCTCGTGGCCAAAATTCAGTCGTACCAGCTCTACACGAGCATACACATGCGGAACAATGTGCGGCAGTTGGTGGGCTTGGTGGATAAGCTCCCCCCGAGCAAGCCAAGCCATTTCAGGAGGTGGTCAGGCAGCTGAAGGCGTGCAGAAAATTCCTGGCCAGAGGGGTGTATGACACCTTTGATGTTGCGTCCAGGGCCGCTGCTCAAGGTGTGGTGATGCGCAGACTCTCATGGCTGCGTGCCTCCGACCTGGAGAATAGAATCCAGCAGCGGATTGCGGACTCGCCTTGCCGTGCGGATAATATTTTTGGAGAGAAAGTCGAACAGGTGGTAGAGCAGCTCCACCAGCGGGACACCGCATTCGACAAGTTCTCCCACCGGCAGCCTTCAGCCTCTACCTCTACAGGTAGAAGATTTTTGGGGGGAAGGAAGACTGTTCCCTACTCTTCTGGCAAGCGTAGGTACAATCCTCCTTCTCGACAGCCTGCGGCCCAGGCTAAGCCCCAGCGCGCTCGCTCTCGTCAGCAGCGTGCGCCTCAGCAAGGCCCCTTGGCTCCCCAGCAAAAGCAAGTGTCAGTGCCGGGCGACCTACCAGTCGGGGGGAGGTTGAAAGCTTTTCACCTAAGGTGGCCTCTCATAACCTCCGATCAGTGGGTTCTCCAAATAGTCCGGCAAGGATACACCCTCAATTTGGCCTCAAAACCTCCAAATTGTCCACCGGGAGCTCAATCTTACAGCTTCCAACACAAGCAGGTACTTGCAGAGGAACTCTCCGCCCTTCTCAGCGCCAATGCGGTCGAGCCTGTGCCATCCGGGCAAGAAGGGCTGGGATTCTATTCCAGGTACTTCCTTGTGGAAAAGAAAACAGGGGGGATGCGTCCCATCCTAGACCTAAGGGCCCTGAACAAATATCTGGTCAAAGAAAAGTTCAGGATGCTTTCCCTGGGCACCCTTCTACCCATGATTCAGCAAAACGATTGGCTATGCTCTCTGGACTTGAAGGACGCCTACACGCACATCCCGATACTGCCAGCTCACAGACAGTATCTGCGATTTCAGCTGGGCACACGTCACTTCCAGTACTGTGTGCTACCCTTTGGGCTCGCCTCTGCGCCCAGAGTGTTCACGAAGTGCTTGGCTGTAGTAGCAGCGGCACTTCGCAGACTGGGGGTACACGTGTTCCCATATCTCGACAATTGGCTGGTGAAGAACACATCCGAGGCAGGAGCCCTGCAGTCCATGCAGATGACTATTCGCCTCCTGGAGCTACTGGGGTTTGTGATAAATTATCCAAAGTCCCATCTTCTCCCAGTGCAGAAACTCGAATTCATAGGAGCTCTGCTGGATTCTCGGACGGCTCGCGCCTATCTCCCAGAGACAAGAGCCAACAACTTGTTGTCCCTCGTCTCGCGGGTGCGAGCGTCCCAGCAGATCACAGCTCGGCAGATGTTGAGATTGCTGGGCCACATGGCCTCCACAGTTCATGTGACTCCCATGGCCCGCCTTCACATGAGATCTGCTCAATGGACCCTAGCTTCCCAGTGGTTTCAGGCTGCTGGGGATCTAGAAGACGTGATCCACCTGTCCACGAGTTTTCTCAAATCCCTGTATTGGTGGACGATTTGGTCCAATTTGACTCTGGGACGTCCTTTCCAAATTCCTCAGCCACAAAAAGTGCTGACCACGGATGCGTCTCTCCTGGGGTGTGGAGCTCATGTCGATGGGCTTCACACCCAAGGAAGCTGGTCCCTCCAGGAACGCGATCTGCAGATCAATCTTCTGGAGTTACGAGCGATCTGGAACGCTCTGAAGGCTTTCAGAGATCGGCTGTCCCACCAAATTATCCAAATTCAGACAGACAACCAGGTTGCCATGTATTACGTCAACAAGCAGGGGGGCACCGGATCTCGCCCCCTGTGTCAGGAAGCCGTCAGCATGTGGCTCTGGGCTCGCCGTCATGGCATGGTGCTCCAAGCCACATATCTGGCAGGCGTAAACAACAGTCTGGCCGACAGGTTGAGCAGGATTATGCAACCTCACGAGTGGTCGCTCAATTCCCGTGTAGTGCGACAGATCTTCCAGGTGTGGGGCACCCCCTTGGTAGATCTCTTCGCATCTCGAGCCAACCACAAAGTCCCTCAGTTCTGTTCCAGGCTTCAGGCCCACGGCAGACTGGCATCGGATGCCTTCCTCCTGGACTGGGGGGAGGGTCTGCTGTATGCTTATCCTCCCATACCTCTGGTGGGGAAGACTTTGTTGAAACTCAAGCAAGACCGAGGCACCATGATTCTGATTGCTCCTTTTTGGCCGCGTCAGATCTGGTTCCCTCTTCTTCTGGAGTTGTCCTCCGAAGAACCGTGGAGATTGGAGTGTTTTCTGACCCTCATCACACAGGACGAAGGGGCGCTTCTGCATCCCAACCTCCGGTCCCTGGCTCTCACAGCCTGGATGTTGAGAGCGTAGACTTTGCCTCTTTGGGTCTGTCAGAGGGTGTCTCCCGCATCTTGCTTGCTTCCAGGAAAGATTCCACTAAGAGGAGTTACTTCTTTCTGTGGAGGAGGTTTGCCGTCTGGTGTGACAGCAAGACCCTAGATCCTCGCTCTAGTCCTACACAGACCCTGCTTGAATACCTTCTGCACTTGTCTGAGTCTGGTCTCAAGACCAACTCTGTAAGGGTTCACCTTAGTGCAATCAGTGCATACCATTACCGTGTGGAAGGTAAGCCGATCTCAGGACAGCCTTTAGTTGTTCGTTTCATGAGAGGTTTGCTTTTGTCAAAGCCCCCTGTCAAGCCTCCTACAGTGTCATGGGATCTCAATGTCGTTCTCACCCAGCTGATGAAACCTCCTTTTGAGCCACTGAATTCCTGCCATCTGAAGTACTTGACCTGGAAGGTCATTTTCTTGGTGGCAGTTACTTCAGCTCGTAGAGTCAGTGAGCTTCAGGCCCTGGTAGCCCAGGCCCCTTACACCAAATTTCATCATAACAGAGTAGTCCTCCGCACTCACCCTAAGTTCTTGCCAAAGGTTGTGTCGGAGTTCCATCTGAACCAGTCAATTGTCTTGCCAACATTCTTTCCTCGTCCTCATTCCTGCCCTGCTGAACGTCAGCTGCACACATTGGACTGCAAGAGAGCATTGGCCTTCTATCTGGAGCGGACACAGCCCAACAGACAGTCCGCCCAATTGTTTGTTTCTTTTGATCCCAACAGGAGGGGAGTGGCTGTGGGAAAACGCACCATATCCAATTGGCTAGCAGATTGCATTTCCTTCACTTACGCCCAGGCTGGGCTGGCTCTTGAGGGTCATGTCACGGCTCATAATGTTAGAGCCATGGCAGCGTCGGTAGCCCACTTGAAGTCAGCCACTATCGAAGAGATTTGCAAAGCTGCGACGTGGTCATCTGTCCACACATTCACATCTCATTGCTGCCTGCAGCAGGATACCCGACGCGACAGTCGGTTCGGGCAGTCAGTGCTTCAGAATCTGTTCGGGGTTTAGAATCCAACTCCACCCCCCTAGGCCCATGTTTGTTCTGTTCCAGGCTGCACTCTCAGTTAGTTGGTAAATTTTTTAGGTCAATCTCAGTTATGCCTCGCCGTTGCGAGGCCCAATTGACCATGGTTGTTGTTTTGAGTGAGCCTGGGGGCTAGGGATACCCCATCAGTGAGAACAAGCAGCCTGCTTGTCCTCGGAGAAAGCGAATGCTACATACCTGTAGAAGGTATTCTCCGAGGACAGCAGGCTGATTGTTCTCACAAACCCGCCCGCCTCCCCTTTGGAGTTGTGTCTTCCCTTCTCTTTGTCTTGCTACATATGAGACTGGCCGGCACGAGCCGGATCGGGCGGGAAGACGGCCGCGCATGCGCGGTGCGCATCGGCGCGCGAGGACTAGCAAAGGACTTTGCTAGAAAATGTTCCGATTGGAGGGGCTGCCGTGGACGTCACCCATCAGTGAGAACAATCAGCCTGCTGTCCTCGGAGAATACCTTCTACAGGTATGTAGCATTCGCTTTACATGCGCCCCTTGATCGACCTCCCGCCCAGGAATGCCAATCCCTCTGCCCGATCCTATCTCCAACTGCACTTTCCGAACTGTAAGGGAGTCAAATACAAGAAGATTTTTGCCTCGTCCTTCCGCTACTGTAGTCCTAAACACTGGAATGCTCTCCCGCAACACCTTAAAACTCAAGCGGATCACACCCTCTTCATAAAGTTGTTGAAGACCTACTTCTTTGCCAGGACTTACTCCCCACTTGTCACTGCTGAATGATACACCCTCCTGACCCTTGCCCTATTTAGTTTCAAACTGTTAGATCCTGTTGCCCTGTCTCCTCCTTGTATACTTGTCTAAGTTGCCTACTTTGTAATTTTACTTAACTTTCTGTAAGCCACATTGTGCCTGCAGGAGTGGGAAAATGTGGGATATAAGCGTACAATAAATAAATAATAGGCTTAGGAGGAGTCTAAGGAAATACTCTTTCATGAAAAGGGTGGTGGAAGCATGGCCTTCCGGTGGAGGTTGTGGAGACAAGGACTGTGTCAAAATTTAAGAAAGCATGGGATAGGCATGTGGGATTCATTAGGAAAGGGAGGAGTTAGTGGTTTCTGAGGAAGGGCAGACTGGATGGGCCCTTTGGCCCTTATCTGCCTTCATGTTTCTATGATGGCATATCTTTGGCCATAGATATCATTGATGTTCCCCAACTCCCAAAACACATCCCCTAACCGTCACAGCACCTGCTTGCAGTGCTGGCTGTGGCAAGATCACAGTTGCACAGCTCTGACAATGGAATTTTGCACTGAGGCACCTGTTCTAGGTAACATAAGAACAGAGAATTCATCTCCCTCAAAGTTCTGTGGCATTATTATTTCAGAAATGTGCTTTTGATTTGACATGTATTGACAGCAGCTGTTCTTCCAACAGTGATAGATGCTGGTTTGGAAGAGACAGGCTATAGGATGTGTCCAACTAGCCCACTGTTCACAGTCATAACAATTTACTTATTAACAGGAGCTCATGCTGTACCCAGGCCAGACTCACAGGGAGCTGCAGCAGGACTCAAACCCAGCTCCCTGGGTTCCCAGGCCACTGCCAAGACATTAGACTGTGTCGTCACTGTTAGTATCTTATACAGGAAAGATGTGTTTGGGATCAGCTAGTAGGATCTAGAGTGTGATAATGCTTCACTGCAGTCTCCCCAATTCTCTGTCCCAGTCAAGGGGTGTATGGCAAGGTTAATACATCCTTAATGCACACAAGATATTTGTCCCCTCCGAAGGGACACCACCTTGTAAATGGTGGAGGGGCTTCCGTGTTTCAATGACTCAGAGGGCTATGCTGTAGGGTTACCCATATCAGACAGGCCTCTGAGGAGAAACCAGACAAAGAGTGTCCAAACCTGGAGGATCCAAGATGGTGTTGAGGGAGGACGTACGCTAGTTGAGTTCCCGTTTTACACCAGAATGCCTGAAGAAGAGGGCGTGCTCCCCAGAGAATGGGGAAGAGAAAAGGCAAAGCCGTGGTGCTGTCCTCAAACACGGCTGGGGTTCCCACCACTTCTCAGTTTATTTTGGAGATTTGGGGTCATAACGTCGGGGATATCGGTTCTTGCTTCGGGGAACAGCAAGGCATTATTGCCAAATCTCAGTGGAGGGAGTGACTTTGAGTCCCCCTGTTGGCATGACCCCTCCAAGACCCGGAAATAGTAATGCTTCGCTATGGAGGTCAATAATGGAAATGCGCCGAAGTGGGTTAGGATTTTCATGTGACCCAAGGAGGTCCTGGCGCAGCATCGACTCGTATAATAAACCAACTGGGGGATTGGAGAGTGAGCTCTTCCCCCCCGAAGATATCTGGAGCAGTTTCTGTGGAGAAATTGGACTTGGTGAAGCCAATAATGTCATAATGGACGTACTATAGGAACTGCAGCAGAATGTGAATAACTCTCTTCTTCAGATGTTTAAAATTTTTCACTATTTGAGTTAAAGAATTTATGTTAATACTTATTTAACAAAGTGGAAGTCCAAGATATAAAAATAGAGACTTTGATTATGGAAATGGCTTCTCTATGAAAATCAGATAATTTGGTAATGAAGAATAGTTATCTTACTTATAAAAATTGGAATTTCCGGACAACCAATTAAGGGAAAATAACTTGAGCATGATAAATTTACCTATAATATCCTATATATCAGCTACTGAATTCTTGAAGAAATATTTCTCTGATACTTTGCTAATACATTCTAATAGCCACCTTTTGGTGACTAAAATTATATTTCCTTTAAAATCTTCTTTATCAGAGAAAAGAGATGTAAGTTTGTTTAACTGACATTTTGGAAAATTCAGAAGTTATAGATAGAGTTATTATTAGTGACTTTCGTCTTTGATTTAGATAGGAACAATGTTTTGAAATTGTATTTCCGATACATGGTTGATAGTTTTTTGGGTTCAAAGATGCATATATTTCCTGACACATCAAGGGAATCGCAGACTGGGAGGTGTGAGGTCTTGGCTTTTAAGCCAGGAATCATTGCCCTAGGTGGGACCTTCCTAGCACGATTCCCTTGTAAGTGTTTCATTTCCTTATTACTTATTTGTTTGAACCTAAGAAATTATAAGAGTTTGTGGAAACAGATGAAGAATCCTCTGCAGCAACTTCCTTCAGTTACCACTGTACTGGCTGCAATAACCGATTAACCTTCCTCCCTCAGAAAATGTGAAGTGTAAGATTAAACATTTCGAGTTTTTCTTACTTGCTTTAAGATTGTTTTCCTGATCTTGGATCTTCCAATTGTGGACAATTATGTAAATATATATTGTTGAGAGAAAATGTTTTCCTTTTTATATTAATTTCTGAATTTCCTTACATTTATGTGATAAATGTGAATGTAATTAAGTAAAATGATAAATAGATTAAAAAAAAGATATTTGTTAGCTTTAGTCAGATGATACACCTCACTCACAGTTGGCCAACAATCTGAGCACAGCCACACTCCCTCAGGTGGGTGAGGAAGGGTGGTCAGGTACAATGAACAAGGCTAAAATGGCATTATGT
The DNA here is from genome assembly GCF_901765095.1 of Microcaecilia unicolor. Classification (NCBI taxonomy): domain Eukaryota; kingdom Metazoa; phylum Chordata; class Amphibia; order Gymnophiona; family Siphonopidae; genus Microcaecilia; species Microcaecilia unicolor. The sequence goes on from NC_044033.1 coordinate 278,100,383, forward strand.
TGGTACACATATATAGACATCATCTGGTATATTCGTTGATATATGCAGCATTGTGGGTTACAGAGAAAGGCTGAATGGTCATCAATATCATGTATCATCTCTGTTGTCATTTGTCCCATGAGGGCTCACAAACGGCATATGCTAGGCCTTTGCTGGCTATAAGTATCTGGCCTGTAATAAGTTGCATCAGTGGGGCAGGAATGTTTGTCACATAAGCATGTAATCACTATCATGATGCAGGGCCAACATTATCGCATCAGGGAGTGCCATGAGAAGGTTCCTATCATAGGTGTCGCATTACAAAAAGGTAAGCTAACAGCAATATAATGGCACCTTCATTAAGGGGATCAGCAGCTCATGATGCAGGACAGATATTGTTACTTCAATACATTTCTCTTTCTGCAGCCAATATCATGCAGGAAAAGCTAAGTGCCATGCACACCATTCCACTTGATTAGGCCCAACACTGTTTGAATGCTATACAATAGCACAAGTCTGTTGTCAGTTACTGCACACAAGTCAGGTATCAACCAGCAAGTGTTCTTTTGCAGTGACTGGACTATGGGATTCTTTGTGTCCTGCAGGCTGTGGCCTGTGAAGTAGAGAGCTGAATGGGAATAGCAGGATTCCGCAGCAGCATCCCCTCCAGGACCGTGGGGATGGGCCCAGGTCCTGTGGGGTTCCTGTGGAACGGAGGGGGAAACAAAGACTACCCTTTCTTCAACTCCCTCCCATCCACCTCTCCTCCATTCCTGGATGCCCTCCCCACACATAGCTCACATCAGCCTGGTGGTCTAGTGGCTTGCTTCAGGGCAGGAAAGGTCCCCATGCTTTCCTGCCCTCGGCTGCTGATCCTTTTGCTGCCGCCACTTGTTTAAGAAGGCTGCTGAGACAGAGCACAAGTGGCAGGTGAGGTGGACCTGAGCTGTGCTGGGGATAGACCCTCTAAGTGGCCACAGGGTAACCCCAGGCTGGTGGCTAGGTGTTTGTAACACAGTCATACCATTAGGTCACCTGAGGTGGTACTCTTTTAGAGCAGCATTCACCCCCATGCCTGCTGTGCTCTGGCATCACCCCTGCCCTTCCCTGAATTTACCTTTTCCTGCTTTCCAAAAGTCAGGCCCTACACTGACCCCGTCTCTCTGATGTACTTCCTGTTTCTTTGGAGGTGGGTGGGCTGCAGTAGAGAGAATGGGCTGATGGCAGGGCAGTGTAAGGGGGGAGCGGAGCTGGGATGGCAGACCATCCCCTAGACTCAGGCGTCAGACTGTCTTGGGCCGCCCCTGGCTGCAACCTTCACTGTATTCATGGCTGAGGGCTTACAGCTGCAGACAATCACGTCCACCTTTACAGTGTACTGAGCCTACTTGGCTCCATCCCCATGAGTGCTGACCTGTATTGTGCATCACAATGAGGTCATGGAGATAGGTGAATCATGTCCCAGCTCAGCATCATATCTGAGTGCTAGGTTGGATTCACAGGTTTGACCCTAGCTGGAGATACTTGCAAATGATTACTCCTACATGTACATCAGTGAAAGAGTTCTGCTGGCAAATGCCTGTGGAACAAGGAGAAGATGTAATGAGGTTAGTTTCCAGGTGTGCAATGTTCCATCTTTAACACAAGTTACTTCCCACTTCGGAAGGTTTTGCTTTGATAATCGACAACATGAACATCCATTGCTCTTGAACACCCAAAGCTGCTCCAATTAGGGATGTACAACTAACAAATATCTAACCTCCCGTACCTGGGACATCCAAACTGTGCCTATATGTACATCCATGTCATTTTGGAACTACTATATCGCAGGATCCAAGTGGCTGCTCGAAAGGAGTTGCTGTCCAGGAAGGTAATCAATAGAAATCAAACAAAATAAAACATGGAAAAGAGAATAAGATGATACCTTTTTTATTGGACATAACTTAATACATTTCTTGATTAGCTTTCGAAGGTTGCCCTTCTTCGTCGGATTGGAAATAAGCAAATGTGGTAGATGACAGTATATATAAGTAAAGAAAACTCAAAAAAACTCCAAACAGCCCAGAACCCAGCAGCCAGACTCATATTTGGAAAATCAAAATAAGAGAGTGCAAAACCCCTACAAGAGAAGCTAAACTGGCTCCCACTCAAAGAACGCATCACGTTCAAAGTACGTACCCTAGTACATAAGATCATCCATGGCGATGTCCCAGCCTATATGTCAGACTTGACAGACCTACCATCCAGGAATGCTATAAGATCTTCTCGCACATTGCTTAATCTTCATTTCCCCAACTGTAAAGGTCTAAAGTACAAATTAATGCACGCATCAACCTTTTCTTATACGAGCGCACAGTTCTGGAACGCAGTGCCACGTAACCTGAAAGCGGTCTATGAACTGACCAACTTCCGGAAACTACTAAAGACCCATCTCTTCGACAAGACCTATCACAAAGACCAAGTCATGTGAAACTCCTACATATACCCTGAATGTAAATTAATGCCTTCTGTTTTCAATATTATGTATTCTATTACCATGCAACCCAAATCCTCTGTAACACCAAATGTCTAGTCTCTTCTCATTTCCACTATCCACGATGTATTGTAAGCCACATTGAGCCTGCAAAGAGGTGGGGGGGGGGGGGGGGGAAATGTGGGATAAATGCAATAAATAAATAAAACATCCAAAGCATTTCATTGACAGTCTAAGGGTGGGGGTGGGTAGGAGGTATGCATAGGAACATCAAAGCATTTCAGAGATAGTCTAACAGGATAGGGGTGGATGGGTGATAAACATAGCAATACAACTTTATGGTTTACAATGGGCTAGAAAAGCCAGATCTTTGTTAAGTCCTGTCTGTTGGGTGTCAAAATATTCAATCATTCTGACTTCAAAGGTCTTACTTTCCTGTATTTTTTTTTGTTACATTTGTACCCCACATTTTCCCACTCATGGCAGGCTCAATGCAGTATACATGGGGCAATGGAGGGTTAAGTGACTTGCCCAGAGTCACAAGGAGCTGCCTGTGCCTAAAGTGGGAATTGAACTCAGTTTCTCAGGACCAAAGTCCACCACCCTAACCACTAGGCCAGGATTCTTACTGTGACATCAGTGGTACAGTGATCTGGTTTTGTAAAGTGCTGACCCACAGGGGGGCACCAGGCTGGCACCAGCCTTCTTCATGTGATGTCTATGTAGATTAAATCTTGTCTTTAGCATCTGGCCTGTTTCTCCAATATAGCATCCTTCATTACATTTTTTACACTGAATGATATATGCCACATTGGAAGATGAGCATGTGAAATATTCCTTTATGTTGAATATTTTTCCTTTGTGAATGACTGTGGGCTCCTGTGAGATGTTTTGGCATAGCTTGCAGCCGGCTGTATTGCAAGAAAAAGGCATGTGAAAATCAGAGCCCAAACAAACCAAGAAACACTGATCACACCTTTAGAGATGCAGATCAGATGGGGATAATAAACCTCTCAAACCATCAGTTATCACAGCCCCACCAATGCTGGCCTTCCGACAGCCACCCAACTTGAAACACAAGCTAATCAGAAGTAAACTCCTAACACAGACTGAAAAAGAAGAGAACGGCACACATCCTTGCAATACAGCCAGCTGCAAATACTTCAGATGGCAGGAATTCAGTGGCTCAAAAAGAGCTTTCATCAGCTGGGTGAGAACACGTTGAGATACCATGACACTGGTGGAGGTTTGACAAGGGGCTTTGACAAAAGCAAACCTCTCATGAAGCGAACAACTAAAGGCTGTCCAGAGATAGGCTTATCCTCTACACGGCGATCATAAGCACTAATCACACTAAGGTGAACTCTTATGGAGTTGGTCTTGAGACCAGACTCTGATAAGTGTAGAAGGTATTCAAGCAGGGCCCGTTTAGGACAAGAAAGAGGATCTAGGGCCTTGCTGTCACACCAGACGGCAAACCTCCATTTGAAAGAGTAACACCTCTTCGTGGAATCTTTCCTGGAAGCAAGCAAGACTCGGGAGACACACTCTGAAAGACCCAAGGTGGCGAATTCTAAGCTCTCAACATGCAGGCCGTGAGAACCAGAGACTGGAGGTTGGGATGTAGAAGCGACCCCTCGTTCTGAGAGATGAGGGTTGGAAAACACTCCAATCTCCACGGTTCTTCGGAGGACAACTCCAGAAGAATCGGGAACCAAATCTGACGTGGCCAGAAGGGCGCAATCAGGATCATGGTTCCACCATCTTGCTTGAGTTTCAGCAAAGTCTTCCCTACTAGAGGTATGGGAGGATACACATACAGAAGGCCTGTCCCCCAATGTAGAACGGCATCTAACGCTAGTCTGTCATGGGCCTGAAGCATGGAACAGAACTGAGGGACCTTGTGATTGATCTGAGTGGCAAAAAGATCCACCAAGGGGGTGCCCCATGCTTGGAAGATCTTGTGGACAACATCCATGTTCAGTGACCACTCATGAGGTTGCATTATCCTGCTCAATCTGTCAGCCAGACTGTAGTTTACGCCTGCCAGATAAGTGGCTTGGAGAAACATGCCGTGACGGCGAGCCCAAAGCCACACCTGGACGGCTTCCTGACACAGAGGGCGAAATCCAGTACCCCCATGCTTGTTGGTGTAATACATGGCAACCTGATTGTCTGTCTGAATTAAGATTACTTGGTTGGGCAGCCGATCTCTGAAAGCCTTTAGAGCGTTCCAGATTGCTCTTAATTCCAGGAGGTTGATTTGCAGACTTTTTTCCTGAAAAGACTAGGCTCCCTAAGTGTGGAGCCCATCTACATGAGCTCCTCACCCCAGGAGAGATGCATCCGTCATCAGCACTTTTTGCGGCTGAGGAATTTGGAATGGTCGTCCCATGGTCAAATTGGATCGAATCGTCCACCATTGAAGAGAATTCCGAAAGTCGGTGGACAGTTGGATTACATCCTCTAGATTCCCCGCAGCTTGATACCACTGGGAAGCTAAGGTCCATTGAGATGATCTCATATGTAGACGTGCCATGGGCATTACATGAACTGTGGATGCCATGTGCCCCAGAAGTCTCAACATCTGCCGAGCCGTGACCTGCTGAGACCTCAAACCATGGACACCAGGGACAGAAGGTTGTCTGCCCTTGCCTTGGGAAGATAAGCTCGAGCTGTCTGAGTGTTCAACAGGGCTCCAATGAATTCCAGTTTTTGGACTGGGGTGAGATGGGACTTGGGATAATTTATGATGAACCCAAGTAGCTCTAGCACCCGAATAGTCATTCACATGGACTCCAGAGCACCCTCCTTTGAGGTGCTCTTCACCAGCCAATCGTCAAGATAAGGAAACACATGCACTCCCAGTCTGCGTAGCAACGCTGCAACTACAGCTAGGCACTTGGTAAACACCCTGGGCGCAGACGCCAGGCCAAAAGGCAGTACACGGTACTGAAAGTGCTGTGTTCCCAGCCAAAATCGAAGATGCTTCCTGTGAGCTGGAAGTATCGAGATGTTGGGTGTAAGCATCCTTTAAGTCCGGAGAGCATAGCCAATCGTTTTCCTGAATCATGGGAAGAAGGGTGCCAGGGGAAACCATCCTGAACGCTTCTCGGACTAGAAATTTGTTCAGGGCCCTTAGGTCTAAGATGGGATACATCCCCCCTGTTTTCTTTTGCACAGAGAAGTACCTGGAATAGAATCCCAGCCCTTCTTCCCCTGGTGGAACGGGTTCAACCGCTTGGGCCTGTAGAAGGGCGGAGAGTTCCTCTGCAAGTACCTGCCTATGCTGGGAGCTGTTACACTGAGCTCACGGTTGGCAATTTGGAGGCTTGGATTCCAGATTGAGGGTGTTTCCTAACTGGACAATTTGAAGAACCCACCAATCGGAGGTTATAAGAGGCCACTTTTGGTGAAAAAACATTAACCTCCCCCCAACCGGCAAGTAGTCCGGTACGGACACGTTTCCTGAGGTTATGCTGAACTGGAGCTTGTCCCTTGCTTTAGCTGGGGAGCCGCAGTGGACTTAGGCGCACGCTGTTGATGAGAACGTGCGGGCTGGGACTGAGCCTGGACAGGCTGCTGAGAAACAGGAGTGTACCTATGCATAGCATAGGAATAGAGAGCACTCCTCTTCCCTCAAAAAACCTCCTAGATGAGGAGGTAGTAGCAGAAGACGCCCATCATCCATAATTGGTATCTCATGCATGATATTTCTAATTGGTTTTATATGCTATTTTTATCATTATGTATGGTTTATTATATATTTGTTTTTATTTGTATAGACTCCTGATGCAGGCACGCATGTGCCGAAACATGGTACTGTGTCGCGTTGGCTTAAATAAACACCTATAACTTTTGTTTGGTGTCCTGAGTCTGTCTTTGAAGAGCATGATCTAGTTCCCACTCTTTGTTTTTTGATTCTATCCAACCGGACAGAAGATAAACGTAACTATTCTTCGTAAGGCGTGCGCTGATAGGAGTCTGTCTCCCTCTGTGTGTTTGAGTCCTGTCAGCCTCGGCTTCAGTGGGGCTTTTTTTTTCTCATTCACAGCTAGCACAGCTTTCACCAGCATCTTACTTAGAAAGGATCACCCTGTGGGGATGCTACTGGGAAACATCCTTTGGTTTCTTTATATTCGGCCACACTAAGGGCAATAATAAAGAAATTTTTCAGCAGAGGTTGCTAAAGAGAGATACAGACCCAAGGAACCATGACCCTGATTTGATTTGAACACACAGCCTTCTGATCTGGAGTCAGATGCGCTACCTTTGCTCCTCAAGGTCTGCTCTTAGTGTTTTATATCTGTCTGTTCCTCCTTGTATCCTCCAGGATGACTCCCAGTTTCATCTGAGGCTTCCACTGCAGATAGCACATACTCAGGCGAAGATTCCCACACGGGCCTACCGAGCCCAGAACCAGGGATCCAAAGGTCAGGGGAGGGGGATGGAGAGACCCTTTTCATTATCAAGGCAGGCTTTGCATGACAGCCTACCTGTCCAATCTGCTTTTTCAGGAACGTGATAAATCTGTTTATAAACTCTGCTGAAACTCTGACGTTTACCATTTGCAAACAATAATTTGACGTTATACGCGTACTTGTATAAATTTAAAACATTTCCAAAGTTGCAAGCTATTTTGCTCCTTGTGTGACGGATAGTAAAACTATGTACTTGGCAGTTGTAGCTGGGAAGGGAGAGGGTGGGCCCTGTGTGCCAGTTGGCCCAGAGGCCACAACCTGTGATCCATCCCTGCACACATTCCATCTTGGCACTCGCCCATCGCAGAAGTGAAACTGGTCTTCCGAAGGCTACTGAAAACAGATCTTTTCAAGAAGACGTACCATAAACATCCATCTTAAATAACAAATTATAACACTATACACGTTCTAGACAAAAACGAACTCTTATCACATGACTGATTAACCTCTTTGATATTAATGATCAAGCAATACCACTTTAACCTTATGTTGAATAGGGTCTCTCTATCAGGGCCGGTCTTAGCAAGTGCGGGGCCCTATGCAGACCAATTTGGTGGGGCCCCATCCTAGCCCCGCCCCTATCCTAGCCCCACCCCCGCCCATTGATAAGATTATTCAATTTTTAGAAAATTTTTTATTTATGAAATTTCAAATAAAGACAAATGAAGCTAAACTTGTACAGAAAAACTGATTGAAATAATAAGCACAATGCTATCATGAAACCCCCCCCCCCCCCCCAAGAAATTATTCAGTTCAAGTCCACAATTAGTAGTTCAAATTCTCATAACACCGGGGGGTCAGAGGTGCGGACACACAATCTCTCCATTGCAAAACACTATACACAAACTTGTGCAAAAACACAGTCAGAACCTTACCAAACCATAACAGCACTAATTCCAAGGACAGGACGAGCTACAACCTTATGCATGGAAAGGCAGAACTGTAATTACACCAGGCTCTATAACACCAATACACTACCTTGTGAAAAAAAAAAGGGCTGCAAATACTACACGCTAGCAGGATACTGTACCTTGATCACACATGAAAAACACATGACACAACAAATATGAAGGCAAAATACTGAATGGAAAGTTACCTCAAGAAGTCAGATTCAGCATGCAGCAATACTAGAAAAATTGAAACTTACATGCAAAATATCACAGATGCACATTTCTAAAAGCTGACATATTCCAATTAATAAATTCTGAATAAAATACTTTTTTTCTACCTTCGTTGTCTGATCATTTAGTTTTTCTATTCGCTTTGGTCCCAGTGTCTTCTGTTTTATGCAGTGTCTTCTTTCCGTTTGATATTTTTTCTCTCACCGTGTCCACCATCCTCCTGTGTCCTTATGTGTTCTGTCTACCATCTGTAGCCCCCTGTCCCTATCCTTTCTCCAGTTTCAGCATCTGCCTTCAAAGTGTTCTGATCCAGCCCTTAAATTCAACAATTTTCCCTCCATCCACATCCAGCATTTCTCCTCTCTCCCCTCCACTCCATTTCCAGCAATTTCTCCTCTCCCTGGGCCCTGCCATCCCATCCAAGTCCATCCTTGGCCCTCTCTACCCTTCTCTCCTCCATCCACATCCAGCAATTCTCCTCTCTCCCCTCCCCTCCATTTCCAGCAATTTCTCCTCTCTCTGGGCCCTGCCATCCCATCCAAATCCATCCTTGGCCCTCTCTGCCCTTCCCTCCTCCATCCACATCCAGCAATTCTCCTCTCTCCCCTCCCCTCCATTTCCAGCAACTTCTCCTCTCTCTGGGCCCTGCCATCATATCCAAATCCATCCTTGGCCCTCTCTGCCCTTCCCTCCTCCATCCACATCCAGCAATTCTCCTCTCTCCCCTCCCCTCCATTTCCAGCAATTTCTCCTCTCCCTGGGCCCTGCCCTCCCATCTGTTCCTCTCTCCCCTGCCCCCCACCATTCACCCATGTATCCAGCAATTCCCTTCTCTCCCTGGGCCCTGCCATCCCATCCAAGTCCATCCTTGGCCCTCTCTGCCCTTCCCTCCTCCATCCACATCCAGTAATTGTCCCCTCTCCCTTCCCCTCCATTTCTAGCAATTTCTCCTCTCCCTGGGCCCTGCCCTCCCATCTGTTCCTCTCTCCCCTGCCCCCCTCCATTCACCCATGTATCCAGCAATTCCCCTCTCTCCCTGAGCCCTGCCATCCCATCCATGTCCCTCTTTCCCCTGCCCGCCCTCTTCTCTCCCCCACGATCGATCATCAAGCCCTTTCCTTTTTTCCTTTTAAATTTACCTCCAGTCCGGCAGCGTCAGTGAAAGCGCTCCCAGTAAAAGCGCTTCTCTTCGCTGTGTCCCGCCTTCTTCTGACGCTTTTACTGGCTCAGAGCGCTTTCACTGACACTGCCGGACTGGAGGTAAATTTAAAAGGAAAAAAGGAAAGGGATCGATGATCGATCGTGGGGGAGAGAAGAGGGCGGGCAGTTCGGACGAGCGGCGGCGATCCCCAGGTGGAACTAGGTCAAGGCTGACTGAGGCGCGCCGCGCGGGGCCCTATGCGGCCGCCTCGGTCTAAGACCGGCCCTGCTCTCTATATTTGATGACCTAACGCCCTGATGGCGAACCTATGACATGCATAGCCATTTTCGATGACACGCGGCGCCGCCGCAGTGTGGTCCGCCCTCCCTCATCGCTCCCGGAAACTAACCTTAAAGCCTCCTTTCACATCGCAGCAAGCAGCAGCAGGGCAGGCCACTCCTTCCTTCCATGTCCTGACCTCGCCTGACGTAACGTCCGCGAGGGCGGAGCACAGAAGGAAGGAGGAGAGGTCTGCCCTGCTGCTGCTTGCTGCAACGTGAAAGGAGGCTTTAAGGTTAGTTCCGGGCCCGGTAGAGGGTGGAGGGGGGGCCTGGCGAACTCGGGTGGGCAGCGATCTCGGGTAGGGGGGGCCCGGGGGTGGTCCTAGTAGCAGTGATTTTTCTTGAAGTGACACACCACCCAAGTTATGCTCGGTTTTTTGGTGAATTTTGACACACCAAGCTCAAAAGGTTGCACATCACTGACCTAACGTATGTTACAATCCAATCTATCACTCAGGAACCTTCATGCAATACAATAATTTATTCTTCTTTACCATGTATGCATGCACATGGTATATATATATATATATCATGATATGTTCTATATATGTTATGTTCCATGTATATTATCATATATGTATGCACCTTAACGCAACACCATCTGTAATTCTACTACCCGGAAATGGCAACCGCCATTACGGCAAATGTAAGCCACATTGAGCCTGTAAATTGGTGTGAAAATGTGTGATACAAATGATACTAATAAAATAAATAAATAATAAGGTAGCTGGCCAAGGCCTCTTGTTTTTAGCAAACGGCTGATTCTGTGTCTCTCTTTTGTTAAACGTACGGGTTTAACTGGGAACAGTCTTAGTTGGAGCCAAGCCGAGTCCCAGTTTCACTTCAACTGGCATTCTTATCTCACAACTTCAGCCATTTTCTCACTTTGAAAAGATGTAATGTTCTTACACCAAGAGTAAGTGATAACTAAATTGGCGCAATACACATCACTCTCCCCTCCACCCCAGTATCATATAAGATCTGCTGACTCCTGAGTGCCAAAAGTTTAAGTGTGCTGATCTGGAGTACAGTGGCTGCTCTACCCCGCCCAAGCACTGCAGCTACCTAGGAGGGTGCAATCTCTCTTGATTATATCACAAGACACTTCTAATCTGTCTGTAGTAGGGAGAAGTGTCATCATCACAGACATTGGCCAGCTCAGTGTGGTGCAATCCTTCAGTGTGTGTTACTTATAAAGCAGTACTTGCTCAGAGACGTGCCCAGGTTGTGAATTCAACCCTCACCTGGAGCATTCTTATTCTCTTACATACTTCTAGTGTCCTGCCAAAGGCGGAAGGACAGAAGAGAGCGTCTTGTTGCATAGCAGGTGCCGGCTGCTGGTTACATGCTCTGAGCATCTGTACAGAAGAATCAAGTAAATAAACCAGCAAACACATTTCCTAATAGTGACTTACTCTCTGTGAGAACAAATATTGAAGGCACCAATGGAAAAAGCCCAACAGAACACTAGAGAGACAAAGGGTAAGGGTGGGCAAGATGAAAGGAGAGGGCAGTCAGACAGCAGCAGAAATTGAGAGATAAAAAAAAGAAAGTGGGAGTTAAGACCTCTTTCTATGGTGGTTTGTGTGAAGTGGTATTACCTCCCACTTTCTTTTTTTAAGACCAGCTTATGTTCATTCCACTAGACCTATTACCAAGGACAAATATGATTGCCAAGTTTAGGTACCAAGGTTTGTTTGTTTGTAGTGCAGTGGACTTTGATCCTGGGGAACTGAGTTCAATTCCCACTGCAGCTCCTTGTGACTCTGGGCAAGTCACTTAACCCTCCATTGCCCCTGGCACAAACTAAGTACCTGAATATATGTAAACCGCTTTGAATGTAGTTGCAAAAACCTTCCTTTTCCCTTTCCCTATTCATTCTATGATATTTCAGAAAAACATGCAATGATTTTAACCTTGTCCTTCAACAATCTATCTTCATTTGTATTTCATTTATCATATTTTCAAACTGAGTGTATTTCTCCTATACATTTTTTTTTTCAGATTGTTTAGATGCTGGTTTTATCATCATGCACAATTTTAAGATATCTTACTTATGTATTTGTTTTATTACACATCAGTAATCAACCATAATTGGTATCTCATGTATGATATTTCTAATTGGTTTTATATGCTCTTTTTATCAATATGTATGGTTTATTATATATTTGTTTTTATTTGTATAGACTCCTGATGCAGGCACGCATGTGCCGAAACATGGTACTGTGTCGCGTCGGCTTAAATAAACACCTATATCTTTTGTTTGGTGTCCTGAGTCTGTCTTTGAAGACCCTGATCCACTTCCCACTCTTTGTGTTTTGATTCTATCCAACCAGTCAGAAGATATACGTAACTATTCTCCGTAAGGTGCGCGCTGATAGGAGTCTGTCTCCCCCTGTGTGTTTGAGTCCTGTCAGCCTCGTCTTCAGTGGGGCTTTTTTGGGGTTTTTTTTTCTCATTCAAAGCTAGCACAGCTTCCACCAGTATCGTACTTAGAAATGATCACCCTGTGGGGTTGCTATTGGGAAACATCCTTTGGTTTCTTTATATCCGGACACACTAAGGGCAATAATAAAGAAGTTTTTCAGCACAGGTTGCTAAAGAGAGATACAGGCCCAAGGAACCATGACCCTGGTGTGATTTGAACACACAGCCTTCTGATCTGGAGTCAGACGCGCTACCTTTTCGCCACAAGGTCTGTTCTTAGTGTCTTACCTCTGTCTGTTCTTCCTCATATCCTCCAGGATGACTCCCAGTTCCATCTCAGGCTTCCACAGCAGATAGCGAATACTCAGGCGAAGATTCCCGCACGGGCCTACCGAGCCCAGAACCAGGGATCCAAAGGTCGGGGGAGGGGGATGGAGAGAGTCTTTTCATTATCAAGGCGGGCTTTGCATGACAGCCTACCTGTCCAATCCGCTTTTTCAGGAACGTGATAAATCTATTTATAAACTCTAAACGAAACTCTGACGTTTACCATTTGCAAACAGTAACTTGACGTTATACGCGTACTTGTATAAATTTAAAACACTTCCACGGTTGCAAGCTATTTTGCTCCTTATGTGATGGATAGTAAAACTATGTACTTGGCAGTTGTAGCTGGGAAAGGAGAGGGTGGGCCCTGTGTGCTAGTTGGTCCAGAGGCCACAACCTGTAATCTATCCCTGCGCACATTCCATCTTGGAACTGGCCCATCGCAGAAGTGAAACTGGTCTATCAAGGTAGCTGGGCAAGGCCTCTTGTTTTTAGCAAAGCTCGGCTGATTCTGTGTCTCTCTTTTGTTATCCGTACGGGTTTAACTGGGAACAGTCTTAGTCGGAGCCAAACCGAGTCCCAGTTTCACTTCAACTGGCATTCTTATCTCACAACTTCAGCCATTTTCTCACTTTGAAAAGATGTAATGTTCTTACACCAAGAGTAAGTGATAACTAAATTGGCGCAATACACATCACTCTATCCTCCACCCCAGTATCATATACGCTCTTCTGACTCCAGAGTGCCAAAAGTTTAAGTGTGCTGATCTTGTGTACTGTGGCTGCTGAACCTCGCCCCGCCTTGCCCCGCCCCACCCCGCCCGAGCACTGCAGCTACCTAGGAGGGTGCAATCTCTCTTGATTATGTCACCAGACACTTCTAATCTGTCTGTAGTAGGGAGAAGTGTCATCATCACAGACATTGGCCAGCTCTGTGTAGTGCTCCAGTGGCGCAATTGGTCAGCGTGTGGTACTTATAAGGCAGTACTTGCTCAGAGACATGCCGAGGTTGTGAGTTCAACCCTCACCTGGAGCATTCTTATTCTCTTACATACTTCTAGTGTCCCGCCAAAGGCGGAAGGACAGAAGAGAGCGTCTTGTTGCATAGCAGGTGCCGGCTGCTGGTTACATGCTCTGAGCATCTGTACAGAAGAATCAAGTAAATAAACCAGCAAACACATTTCCTAATAGTGACTTACTCTCTGTGAGAACAAATATTGAAGGCACCAATGGAAAAAGCCCAACAGAGCACTAGAGAGACAAAGGGTAAGGGTGGGCAAGATGAAAGGAGAGGGCAGTCAGACAGCAGGAGAAATTGAGAGAGAAAAAAAAGAAAGTGGGAGGTAAGACCTCTTTCTATGGTGGTTTGTGTGAAGTGGTCTTACCTCCCACTTTCTTTTTTTAAGACCAGCTTATGTTCATTCCACTAGACCTATTACCAAGGACAAATATGATTGCCAAGTTTAGGTACCAAGGTTTGTTTGTTTGTAGTGCAGTGGACTTTGATCCTGGGGAACTGAGTTCAATTCCCACTGCAGCTCCTTGTGACTCTGGGCAAGTCACTTAACCCTCCATTGCCCCTGGCACAAACTAAGTACCTGGATATATGTAAACCGCTTTGAATGTAGTTGCAAAAACCTTCCTTTTCCCTTTCCCTATTCATTCTATGATATTTCAGAAAAACATGCAATGATTTTAACCTTGTCCTTCAACAATCTATCTTCATTTGTCTTTCATTTATCATATTTTCAAACTGAGTGTATTTCTCCTATACATTTTTTTTTCAGATTGTTTAGATGCTGGTTTTATCATCATGCACAATTTTAAGATATCTTACTTATGTATTTGTTTTATTACACATCAGTAATGAACCATAATTGGTATCTCATGTATGATATTTCTAATTGGTTTTATATGCTCTTTTTATCAATATGTATGGTTTATTATATATTTGTTTTTATTTGTATAGACTCCTGATGCAGGCACGCATGTGCCGAAACATGGTACTGTGTCGCGTCGGCTTAAATAAACACCTATATCTTTTGTTTGGTGTCCTGAGTCTGTCTTTGAAGACCCTGATCCACTTCCCACTCTTTGTGTTTTGATTCTATCCAACCAGTCAGAAGATATACGTAACTATTCTCCGTAAGGTGCGCGCTGATAGGAGTCTGTTTCCCCCTGTGTGTTTGAGTCCTGTCAGCCTCGTCTTCAGTGGGGCTTTTTTGGGGTTTTTTTTTCTCATTCAAAGCTAGCACAGCTTCCACCAGTATCGTACTTAGAAATGATCACCCTGTGGGGTTGCTATTGGGAAACATCCTTTGGTTTCTTTATATCCGGACACACTAAGGGCAATAATAAAGAAGTTTTTCAGCACAGGTTGCTAAAGAGAGATACAGGCCCAAGGAACCATGACCCTGGTGTGATTTGAACACACAGCCTTCTGATCTGGAGTCAGACGCGCTACCTTTGCGCCACAAGGTCTGCTCTTAGTGTCTTACCTCTGTCTGTTCTTCCTCATATCCTCCAGGATGACTCCCAGTTCCATCTCAGGCTTCCACAGCAGATAGCGCATACTCAGGCGAAGATTCCCGCATGGGCCTACCGAGCCCAGAACCAGGGATCCAAAGGTCGGGGGATGGAGAGAGTCTTTTCATTATCAAGGCGGGCTTTGCATGACAGCCTACCTGTCCAATCCGCTTTTTCAGGAACGTGATAAATCTATTTATAAACTCTAAACGAAACTCTGACGTTTACCATTTGCAAACAGTAACTTGACGTTATACGCGTACTTGTATAAATTTAAAACACTTCCACGGTTGCAAGCTATTTTGCTCCTTATGTGATGGATAGTAAAACTATGTACTTGGCAGTTGTAGCTGGGAAAGGAGAGGGTGGGCCCTGTGTGCTAGTTGGTCCAGAGGCCACAACCTGTGATCCATCCCTGCGCACATTCCATCTTGGAACTGGCCCATCGCAGAAGTGAAACTGGTCTATCAAGGTAGCTGGGCAAGGCCTCTTGTTTTTAGCAAAGCTCGGCTGATTCTGTGTCTCTCTTTTGTTATCCGTACGGGTTTAACTGGGAACAGTCTTAGTCGGAGCCAAACCGAGTCCCAGTTTCACTTCAACTGGCATTCTTATCTCACAACTTCAGCCATTTTCTCACTTTGAAAAGATGTAATGTTCTTACACCAAGAGTAAGTGATAACTAAATTGGCGCAATACACATCACTCTATCCTCCACCCCAGTATCATATACGCTCTTCTGACTCCAGAGTGCCAAAAGTTTAAGTGTGCTGATCTTGTGTACTGTGGCTGCTGAACCTCGCCCCGCCTTGCCCCGCCCCACCCCGCCCGAGCACTGCAGCTACCTAGGAGGGTGCAATC
This sequence comes from Microcaecilia unicolor, assembly GCF_901765095.1. Classification (NCBI taxonomy): domain Eukaryota; kingdom Metazoa; phylum Chordata; class Amphibia; order Gymnophiona; family Siphonopidae; genus Microcaecilia; species Microcaecilia unicolor. The sequence goes on from NC_044033.1 coordinate 278,116,056, forward strand.
TCTCTTGATTATGTCACCAGACACTTCTAATCTGTCTGTAGTAGGGAGAAGTGTCATCATCACAGACATTGGCCAGCTCTGCGTAGTGCTCCAGTGGCGCAATTGGTCAGCGTGTGGTACTTATAAGGCAGTACTTGCTCAGAGACATGCCGAGGTTGTGAGTTCAGCCCTCACCTGGAGCATTCTTATTCTCTTACATACTTCTAGTGTCCCGCCAAAGGCGGAAGGACAGAAGAGAGCGTCTTGTTGCATAGCAGGTGCCGGCTGCTGGTTACATGCTCTGAGCATCTGTACAGAAGAATCAAGTAAATAAACCAGCAAACACATTTCCTAATAGTGACTTACTCTCTGTGAGAACAAATATTGAAGGCACCAATGGAAAAAGCCCAACAGAGCACTAGAGAGACAAAGGGTAAGGGTGGGCAAGATGAAAGGAGAGGGCAGTCAGACAGCAGGAGAAATTGAGAGAGAAAAAAAAGAAAGTGGGAGGTAAGACCTCTTTCTATGGTGGTTTGTGTGAAGTGGTCTTACCTCCCACTTTCTTTTTTTAAGACCAGCTTATGTTCATTCCACTAGACCTATTACCAAGGACAAATATGATTGCCAAGTTTAGGTACCAAGGTTTGTTTGTTTGTAGTGCAGTGGACTTTGATCCTGGGGAACTGAGTTCAATTCCCACTGCAGCTCCTTGTGACTCTGGGCAAGTCACTTAACCCTCCATTGCCCCTGGCACAAACTAAGTACCTGGATATATGTAAACCGCTTTGAATGTAGTTGCAAAAACCTTCCTTTTCCCTTTCCCTATTCATTCTATGATATTTCAGAAAAACATGCAATGATTTTAACCTTGTCCTTCAACAATCTATCTTCATTTGTCTTTCATTTATCATATTTTCAAACTGAGTGTATTTCTCCTATACATTTTTTTTTTCAGATTGTTTAGATGCTGGTTTTATCATCATGCACAATTTTAAGATATCTTACTTATGTATTTGTTTTATTACACATCAGTAATCAACCATAATTGGTATCTCATGTATGATATTTCTAATTGGTTTTATATGCTCTTTTTATCAATATGTATGGTTTATTATATATTTGTTTTTATTTGTATAGACTCCTGATGCAGGCACGCATGTGCCGAAACATGGTACTGTGTCGCGTCGGCTTAAATAAACACCTATATCTTTTGTTTGGTGTCCTGAGTCTGTCTTTGAAGACCCTGATCCACTTCCCACTCTTTGTGTTTTGATTCTATCCAACCAGTCAGAAGATATACGTAACTATTCTCCGTAAGGTGCGCGCTGATAGGAGTCTGTTTCCCCCTGTGTGTTTGAGTCCTGTCAGCCTCGTCTTCAGTGGGGCTTTTTTGGGGTTTTTTTTTTCTCATTCAAAGCTAGCACAGCTTCCACCAGTATCGTACTTAGAAATGATCACCCTGTGGGGTTGCTATTGGGAAACATCCTTTGGTTTCTTTATATCCGGACACACTAAGGGCAATAATAAAGAAGTTTTTCAGCACAGGTTGCTAAAGAGAGATACAGGCCCAAGGAACCATGACCCTGGTGTGATTTGAACACACAGCCTTCTGATCTGGAGTCAGACGCGCTACCTTTGCGCCACAAGGTCTGCTCTTAGTGTCTTACCTCTGTCTGTTCTTCCTCATATCCTCCAGGATGACTCCCAGTTCCATCTCAGGCTTCCACAGCAGATAGCGCATACTCAGGCGAAGATTCCCGCATGGGCCTACCGAGCCCAGAACCAGGGATCCAAAGGTCGGGGGATGGAGAGAGTCTTTTCATTATCAAGGCGGGCTTTGCATGACAGCCTACCTGTCCAATCCGCTTTTTCAGGAACGTGATAAATCTATTTATAAACTCTAAACGAAACTCTGACGTTTACCATTTGCAAACAGTAACTTGACGTTATACGCGTACTTGTATAAATTTAAAACACTTCCACGGTTGCAAGCTATTTTGCTCCTTATGTGATGGATAGTAAAACTATGTACTTGGCAGTTGTAGCTGGGAAAGGAGAGGGTGGGCCCTGTGTGCTAGTTGGTCCAGAGGCCACAACCTGTGATCCATCCCTGCGCACATTCCATCTTGGAACTGGCCCATCGCAGAAGTGAAACTGGTCTATCAAGGTAGCTGGGCAAGGCCTCTTGTTTTTAGCAAAGCTCGGCTGATTCTGTGTCTCTCTTTTGTTATCCGTACGGGTTTAACTGGGAACAGTCTTAGTCGGAGCCAAACCGAGTCCCAGTTTCACTTCAACTGGCATTCTTATCTCACAACTTCAGCCATTTTCTCACTTTGAAAAGATGTAATGTTCTTACACCAAGAGTAAGTGATAACTAAATTGGCGCAATACACATCACTCTATCCTCCACCCCAGTATCATATACGCTCTTCTGACTCCAGAGTGCCAAAAGTTTAAGTGTGCTGATCTTGTGTACTGTGGCTGCTGAACCTCGCCCCGCCTTGCCCCGCCCCACCCCGCCCGAGCACTGCAGCTACCTAGGAGGGTGCAATCTCTCTTGATTATGTCACCAGACACTTCTAATCTGTCTGTAGTAGGGAGAAGTGTCATCATCACAGACATTGGCCAGCTCTGCGTAGTGCTCCAGTGGCGCAATTGGTCAGCGTGTGGTACTTATAAGGCAGTACTTGCTCAGAGACATGCCGAGGTTGTGAGTTCAGCCCTCACCTGGAGCATTCTTATTCTCTTACATACTTCTAGTGTCCCGCCAAAGGCGGAAGGACAGAAGAGAGCGTCTTGTTGCATAGCAGGTGCCGGCTGCTGGTTACATGCTCTGAGCATCTGTACAGAAGAATCAAGTAAATAAACCAGCAAACACATTTCCTAATAGTGACTTACTCTCTGTGAGAACAAATATTGAAGGCACCAATGGAAAAAGCCCAACAGAGCACTAGAGAGACAAAGGGTAAGGGTGGGCAAGATGAAAGGAGAGGGCAGTCAGACAGCAGGAGAAATTGAGAGAGAAAAAAAAGAAAGTGGGAGGTAAGACCTCTTTCTATGGTGGTTTGTGTGAAGTGGTCTTACCTCCCACTTTCTTTTTTTAAGACCAGCTTATGTTCATTCCACTAGACCTATTACCAAGGACAAATATGATTGCCAAGTTTAGGTACCAAGGTTTGTTTGTTTGTAGTGCAGTGGACTTTGATCCTGGGGAACTGAGTTCAATTCCCACTGCAGCTCCTTGTGACTCTGGGCAAGTCACTTAACCCTCCATTGCCCCTGGCACAAACTAAGTACCTGGATATATGTAAACCGCTTTGAATGTAGTTGCAAAAACCTTCCTTTTCCCTTTCCCTATTCATTCTATGATATTTCAGAAAACATGCAATGATTTTAACCTTGTCCTTCAACAATCTATCTTCATTTGTCTTTCATTTATCATATTTTCAAACTGAGTGTATTTCTCCTATACATTTTTTTTTTCAGATTGTTTAGATGCTGGTTTTATCATCATGCACAATTTTAAGATATCTTACTTATGTATTTGTTTTATTACACATCAGTAATCAACCATAATTGGTATCTCATGTATGATATTTCTAATTGGTTTTATATGCTCTTTTTATCAATATGTATGGTTTATTATATATTTGTTTTTATTTGTATAGACTCCTGATGCAGGCACGCATGTGCCGAAACATGGTACTGTGTCGCGTCGGCTTAAATAAACACCTATATCTTTTGTTTGGTGTCCTGAGTCTGTCTTTGAAGACCCTGATCCACTTCCCACTCTTTGTGTTTTGATTCTATCCAACCAGTCAGAAGATATACGTAACTATTCTCCGTAAGGTGCGCGCTGATAGGAGTCTGTTTCCCCCTGTGTGTTTGAGTCCTGTCAGCCTCGTCTTCAGTGGGGCTTTTTTGGGTTTTTTTTTCTCATTCAAAGCTAGCACAGCTTCCACCAGTATCGTACTTAGAAATGATCACCCTGTGGGGTTGCTATTGGGAAACATCCTTTGGTTTCTTTATATCCGGACACACTAAGGGCAATAATAAAGAAGTTTTTCAGCACAGGTTGCTAAAGAGAGATACAGGCCCAAGGAACCATGACCCTGGTGTGATTTGAACACACAGCCTTCTGATCTGGAGTCAGACGCGCTACCTTTGCGCCACAAGGTCTGCTCTTAGTGTCTTACCTCTGTCTGTTCTTCCTCATATCCTCCAGGATGACTCCCAGTTCCATCTCAGGCTTCCACAGCAGATAGCGCATACTCAGGCGAAGATTCCCGCATGGGCCTACCGAGCCCAGAACCAGGGATCCAAAGGTCGGGGGATGGAGAGAGTCTTTTCATTATCAAGGCAGGCTTTGCATGACAGCCTACCTGTCCAATCCGCTTTTTCAGGAACGTGATAAATCTATTTATAAACTCTAAACGAAACTCTGACGTTTACCATTTGCAAACAGTAACTTGACGTTATACGCGTACTTGTATAAATTTAAAACACTTCCACGGTTGCAAGCTATTTTGCTCCTTATGTGATGGATAGTAAAACTATGTACTTGGCAGTTGTAGCTGGGAAAGGAGAGGGTGGGCCCTGTGTGCTAGTTGGTCCAGAGGCCACAACCTGTGATCCATCCCTGCGCACATTCCATCTTGGAACTGGCCCATCGCAGAAG